>NC_058132.1:377013746-377030596 GCF_016433145.1 Gracilinanus agilis | reverse complement strand
TCTTTCTTTCTTTCTTTCTTTCTTACTTTCTTTCTTAGAATCAATACAGTGTATGGATTCCAAGGAATAAGAAGAGTGAGGACTGGGCAGTGGGGATGAAGTTACTTGCTTGGGTCACAAGCTGGGAAGTGTCGGAGGCCAGATTTTAACCCAGGACCTCCTGTCTCTGGGCTCAGCTCTTAATCCACTGAGCTACCCAGCTGCCTCCATTAGAATATAATTTGGAATGATTTCATTTACTATACAGTATGTGTATTTCTAGCATATGGCATGAAATGGGTTCTTGGTATAAGCTAGCGAATAAATATTTGTTAAATACCTATTATGAGTTAAGTGCTGGGAATACAAAAAAAGGCAAAATAAAGGTGGTACCCTCAAGAACCTCACAATCTGATGGGGGAAACAAATTATGCAAAAAATAAGCAACAATTAATGTAGGATAAATAGGAATTAATTAAGAGAGAGAAGGCATTGGAATGAAGAAAGTACAGGAAATAATAAATTAATAAATGAATATTGATTGATTACATTTCATTCATGCATTACAATTTGGAATAGCTATTCCTCATTCAAGGGGCACTAATCTCTGTTTCTTTTGTTGCGTGTTCAGTTGTGTCTGAAGGGGAGGGAATAATGGAAGGAGCGACAGAGACAGAGAGAGATAGCAAGAGACTGAAGGAGAGAGGAGGGAGGGAGGAAGAGAGAGGAAGAGAGAGAGAGAAAGAGAGAGAGAGAGAAAGAAACTTTTTTTAATTTAATAGTTAACAGAAGGGATACTTTCCACTATAGGAAGTACATACAAACAAGTCAAGTCACTTGACCCCCATTGCCTACCCTTACCACTCTTCCACCAAGGAACTAATACACAGAAGTTAAGGGTTTAAAAAAATATTAAAAAACAATAACAACAAAATAATAGGTGGGTCTTATATATTTAAAAAATTGATATGAAATGGAAATTCATAGTTTCATAGTTCATATGTTCCCTCCTTCATAGTTCATAGTTCCCTCCTTTTGTGATATGCTGTGTAAAGAGATGATGATTTCTTGCTGTTTATGTTCAAAATAAATTTTTTTTTAAAAGAGCAATGGATTTGGAGCCTGATCATATGAGCCAGAGTCCACATTTTGCCAATTACTGTGTAACCTTGGATGATTCCTTTTATCTCTGGAGATTGTTTCCACGTCTGTAAAGTGAGAGAACTGGACTGGGTGATCTATATATTAGTCTGTGGTCCATCTCAGTAATGTGGCAGTGAACACAGTAAGAATCTTAGCTTCCTCTTAAATTCAGTGACTTTTCCTCCTTTTTTATTCAGAGCCTTCCTCCTACTACAGAAGAGAAGAAGGTACCTCCAGGAGCAAAGAAACTGCCGGGACCTGCAGTTAACCTATCAGAGATCCAGAATGTAAAAAGTGAACTGAAATATGTCCCCAAAGCTGAGCAGTAGTCAAAAAGTGAAAGGTGGGTATTTTTTCAATTTCCAAAAAAAATTATTTCATAAAATATTAAAAAAAACCCCAACCCAAAACCTAAGCAGATGGTGCCTAGAATTAAGGAATTTTTTTGGGGGGGGGTTGGGATGGGAGTTGGGGAAGGACAAGCACTTCTGTCAGGTATTGGCATGATACCCTTCTTTTAACTCCCTGCATATAGAGCAAAGATATTCAGGTGTGCAAATAGAAATATTAAGTCAAAGATTTGGCTACATTTTTCTTTCATCTAAAAAAAACCCATATGTTTTATTGAAGCCTTTTATCTTTACATAGTCATTTCCAAACCCATTCCTTTAGATCAAATCTTCTCTTATGACAAAAAAACAACCACCAAAATCACTTCTACAGAAATCTTGTCTGGCAATATATGTAATATTCTGTCCTAGTAACTCTACTGTCAAGGATATCCATGATCACTGTTACTTTTCAACATTGTGCTAGAAATTCTAGCTACAGAAATAAGACAAGGAAATGGATGGAGAGAATTTCTCTGCTATGAGAGAGGAGATGTGTTTCATTTTTTTTTCATAGAGACCTTCATTGGTTTTTCCATTACTTAGGATTCAACTTTCTATTATTAATCTTTGCATTTATGTTGTTGAGGTTATTTTTTCTCTTGGAGCTGTCTTCCTTTGTTATACAGATTAAAAAGGTAATTAAAAAAGCAGTCTAGCAAAGCCATCCTATATACCAGGTCTGAGAGTATATGCAAAATTTTGTACCCATACCTCCCAAATCTTCAATAAATGGAGAGAAGTAAATTTTCTCAACTCCTTTTTGGATCCTTGTTTATTCATTATAATTACACAGCATTCAATTTTGTTTTAATGTGCTTTCCATTTACATTGCTTTGGTCATTATGTATATTGTCTTTCTGGTTCTGATTATATTTTCTTTCTATTATTTCATATAAATGCCCCCATATTTCATATCAAACAAAAATATTTTACTATATTCATATGCTACAATATTTTAGGATATTTTCATTGTATTCAGCATATTTTCAGTATGATTTTCATATTTTCTTTCACAATGGGGGCCTATTTTTTCTTTACATTTTTACAAAAAAGTACAACTATGAATATGCCTTGCTCTAGTCATTTTTCTTGTGTAATTTCAAACTGAAATATAGGAGAGTCAGACCATTTCAAAGCTCCATCAACAGTCATGTGCCTATATTCCCAAAGGCTCTCCAACACTATTTCCATTTATTTTTCATCTGTGCTAGTGTGCATGGATGAGATGAAATATTAGAGTTGCTTTAATTTACATTTCTTTATTAATGATTTGGAATGTGTTTTCTTGGATTCAGTTATAGTTTGAAATCCTTCTTTTGTCTGGTCACCTTTTTCAAATACCTGACATAATGATGAGTTTTGAAAGTCTCCACTCTTCTGATCACAGTGATCCAATTTTGGAAAAAGAGAGAGAGACAGACAGACAGACAGAGAGAGAGAGAGAGAGAGAGAGAGAGAGAGAGAGAGAGAGAGAGAAAGAGAAAGACAGAGACAGAGACAGAGACAGAGACAGAGAGACAGACAGACAGACAGAGAGAGGGAGAGGGAAGAGAGAGAGAGAAAGAGAGAGAGAGAGAGAGAGAATGGCATAGGAAGAGGTCTTAAAAAGATTCTCCCTTCTTCCCCACTGACTTTTCCCCCTCTCATGTTGGGAATCCAGGGAATAATAATTTCACGTTTCAGTTTTTCTACTTGGAATCTGGGGAGTTGCATGATAACTGGAATGAGATGATTAAGGCTTTATTTAAGCTTAGAAGATGAGGTCAACACTTTGACCCCTTTAGCAATGTAGACATAACTTACCTTAGCAACTATTTAGCAAGAATGACTAGTCAAAATAGGAATCTATTATAAGGAAGATGTATTTTCTATCCTTGGAGATTCTCCACTTCAGATGAGCTTCTCTCTGCCCTGGGTCCATCCTGTTCCCAGTTCCCAGCAGCAGTGTCTCCAACCGTGATCTCCTGGTGTCCTGAGGTCTCTGCCTTTCTACTAGAAGACAGTCTTCCCTAGACGTTGAATTGCAGGAGATCTCCCTTATCTCAAGTTCTAATACTTTTTGAGAGAGCATTCCATACTGCTGACCTCACGTGCATTTTATAAATCTTGTCCTAGAAGCAAAGATTTTGAATTAAGGCTATGTTGTAGTCTGTGATGATCCACCTCACAACTTGGAAGCAAGAACAGAGAGGAGCGGTAACATGGCAGGGAAACAGAATGACAGATATTTACACTCGGGCCAATCCTGCAAAACCGCTATCCCTTGGCTGACTTAGCCAGAGCCATAGGATTCTAGAATTAGAGCCCAGTCCCAGTTTATGGAGTCAGGATCCCCTCAAAGAACTTAGAACACGAACAGATGAAACACCAAGATCACAGACTGTGATTCTCTTTTCATTTTGGTTTCATTCCGCACAACAGTAATCTCCTGCCTGGGGCTCCATCCAGTACTCCATCTGTGGATCAACCTCCCATGGACTTGAATGGGAATTCAGCCAGCAGGAGGAGCATTTAGGCTCAAATGATTCTTCTTTTCCTCTGGACATGTGGGTTAAATTCTCCCTTTGTCTAAAATTTGCAACAAAACCATTTCTGACCCTGATGGCACTACTCCCTCTACTCCCTAAGTAGTCTGAACTAATGAGAATCAACCAGTTCACAAAGAGGAAAAGCCATACTGGGTTAATAACAGAGGAGTTCGTTCATCCAGTTAGAAAGAATCCATTCCCTTCCCCTTCTAGAAATGACACACGTTAGTTTAACCTTCCTTGTTGGTATTAATGAACTTGCTAGTTATATAAATAGAGGAATGAGATGTAGAATGCCAAGGGTCCTGAAGTGAATTCACCATCTATTGGGAACAGAATCAGAACAAGCATTCTGTGCGGAGAGCATAGCTCAACTTAGCTTCTAGGAAGCCAGTTTATTTGGGTCACGCTTAAACTGACTTAACTGGTATATTTGAAAAGTCCTCCTTAATTTCACTCTTTTTAACCTAGAGAAAGAGAAAAATTGTTTTATGGAAAAGTAGAAGAGCAGTTTCTGATTCTTAGCTTCATAACTTAAATAAATAAAAGAGTATTTCTAGGTGAGGTTTTATTTATTTATTTTTTTACTATTTACTTAAAGAAACAAAAGAGTAGAAATGTAGGGAACAAGTAGCTGCTGAAAAGGATTTCAGGAATTCTGATGTAAATAATGTATATGCAGAAGGATTTGCTGGAAACATTGCAACGTGCATTTACTTTTATGGCATAACTGAGCAAACTGATATTTTATTATTTTTATTAAATCCTTCTTTTCTGCATCTTTCCAACTGAGGTAAAAGCTTCCAAGATGACTGTTAAAAAACTGCAGCACTTGTAGGAAATCTCAGAGAAAGAAAATCAGGTTTTTTTGGGTCTTTATTGATATGATTATCAGCATCTTCTGCCAGCCAAGATTGAGGTTTTCTCTTAGTGGGATGTTCCGCTTAGCTGACTCGTGGTTAGAGATAAAACTTGATGTATTCAGACCCATAACATTTTGAAATTAAGGCTCTTTACTAAATAAAGCATAGGGATTGGTGAGGCTGGCATTAGAGATTATGGTATAAAGCAAGGGAGGCAGGGAGACAAAAGCAGTAGCCAGAGTTGGGGTGTTAAAAGGAAGTGAGGCAGTATGGCAAGAGTGAGAACTAAGGGAAAGAAGATGATCTAAGTTAGACCCTGAAAGTCAAAACTGGGACCCAAAGGCAGAGACGAAGTCAAGATGAGCCTTAGACATCAAGTCAACATGCATAGATTATTGTTGAACCAAGAAATTTCCTGATTTGCTGATACTTTTAAAAGAATGACATTCTGAAGACACAAAAGGAAAAATTCCAGTGAGGTTGGAAAAGGGCACTTGCTTAAAGAGAATGGATGTGACTGTAATGGGAATTTACTGAGCAATTTAGATTTTTAAAAGTGTGTACAGAAGATAAAAAGAGCAACATGGCGTTGTAATAGTAGTGTAAGGAGCTGAGCTGAGTGAGGAGAGCTAAGGACAGCAAAGAGATTTAAAATAAACCATATATTGGGCAAATATATGAGGAAGACTAAAAAAAATTATATTACTATTACTTGAGGTTGGTGGTACCCTACTAACCGATAGCAGAGAAGGTAGTATTGCTTCATTTTTTTTTTTTTTGCTTTGATTTTCTCTGCCAAGGAGAATAATCTTAACAGGTAATATATTTCTTGCCTTCTCAGTGGGTAGGGAAGAGGCTAGGGAGAGGAAGAAGATTTGGAACTTAAAATAAAAATAGTTTTTGAAAAAAGAATGATCTTTAGATTGGAAGGGATAAAATAAATATGATTAATTGGAGTTGATAATAGATAGACAAGGAGAGAATAAGACAGCACTTAGTTGGTCTTGAGTTTAAGCCACTTGATATAGATGAAATTTAGCCTTAGGTACTAAAAGGACTGGTAGGAATAGTTGCTAAGTGACTATCAATCATCTTTGAAAAATCATGGAGATTGGAAGAGATTCCAGAGGAATGGAAAAGGATCAGTTATGTCTTAAAAATATATATATGCTGTGGGAAGCCGTTCTATGTATTAAAACCTTTGGAGAAATAGGATCAAATTTAGGGCCTGTTATCTGGATTCCCTACGTGACCAATCCAGGCTGAGGCAGTCTTTGTGTTTGGTCCTGGTCACCTGAGCCCCAAAAGGCTCTGGTACCAGCAGGTAGGTTAATCCAAAATCAACTTGATCCCTCCAAGAAGGCTATTAGGAGTCATTTAGAGAAACAGAGTCTGTAACAGATATTTTATCTGGATCCCATTACAAAATCATCGGCAAGTAAAACTGTGTGTATGATTTTTCTGCACTGCATGTCAGGATGCAGACTGAATGGGCCATCTAAGATAAAAATCTGAGGCTCCTCTTTTGACTCAGTCTTTAATCCCCACCTTTTTTACAATTCTTATTGGAGAGCTTTGAAGTGGCAGACCAGCTTCTATTGAATTGATAATTTCCTCCCTTGATAATTGAAGAAGCCTAAATCTTAAACAAACGCTGATTCCATACTCAGATTAAAACCTGAGTCTTTAGTCTGAATGCAGATTTCAATTGATGAGCATCTCCATAGGATATTTCCTCTCCCGGAATTATACCCTGCTGAATTGGGGTTTGG
The DNA here is from genome assembly GCF_016433145.1 of Gracilinanus agilis. Taxonomy (NCBI): domain Eukaryota; kingdom Metazoa; phylum Chordata; class Mammalia; order Didelphimorphia; family Didelphidae; genus Gracilinanus; species Gracilinanus agilis. The sequence goes on along the minus strand of NC_058132.1, from coordinate 377,023,919 downwards.
AATTTGATCATTTGTCTTTGCATCTGTATTCTTTAGACTTCAATGGATTATACATGATTTATTGCCCCTTACCAACTGTGACTTCTCTTTACTTGAGGAAGATATATAATAAACTTCCATGCCCGCAGAATTTGGAACAGCATGGCTAACCACTAGTCTGGTTGTTCTCATTTTCTTTTTCCTGTCTTATCAATCTGACGCCGTAAACGCCACTCAGAACCCTCATTTTGCATGTAGAGGCTGGTCCCCTATAATATGCCAATTAGCTTGACTCAAATTTTAGGCAAAATTCTAGAGCATATTATGTGCATACGAACACACACACATATATGTGTGTATGCACACATATATAGATATGTATATGTCCATATCTATCTGTCTGTCTATCTATCTATCTATCTATCTATCTATCTATCTATCTGTCTGTCTGTCTACAAAAAGCAAGAAAGAGGGAATAGATTAAAAATAACCACTTTGTCTTCACCAAGGATAGAATATATTAGTTTAACTTTATTTTCTTTCTTTGACAGTTACAGTTTACTTAGATTTTGGTAATACATTTGATCAAGTTTTTCATGTTTTTGTTGTTTGGAAACAAGATAGAGAGATATGAAAGTAGTTGAATAGCCATATTTAAAATGGTTTCATTAATTGTTTAATGTGAATTTGGAGGGAGGTATGCAGTGCCAACAGGGATCTGGGCTATTTAACACTTCTATGAGTTGTTTAGAGAAAGACAAAAGATGGCTTTCTTATTAAATATGCACCTGGCATAGAACACTACACCAAATCTAACAATATGAAATTTAATAGAGATAGGATGGAAGGAAACAAGTATTTGCGAACCAGCTACTATATGCCAGGCATCATGTTGAACTTTCAGCTGTGTTGGTAGTAGATTTCCCTTACTGAAGGTCTTCAAGCAAAGGTTGGAAGATGGTCCACTTCCTGGGTGTATTGAAGTGGGGATTATTTTTTTCAGCCATGAATTGAGCCCAATAACCATGTCTCTTTCAAATCTGAAATTTAATGATTCTTTGAGTTGTATTGGTAGAGAGGAAAAAAGACATTCAAGCAGTGTATATATGTGTCTATGAGTGAGTATGGGACATACTTTCTTTTTTCTTCTCAATCCTTTCATTTTTGGGGTCCATTTTCTTGCATTTTTTCCTGTTTAAAATTTCTTAGTAAAGTACAGAAAGAATCAAAGAGACCAGAGTCAGGAATACGTGTGGCATACTCACTTAATGATTGGGTGCCCAGTCTAGCTGCAGAATGGGGGTTTATATGGAAATGCTGCAAGAGAAAGATATAAAATTAAGTTATGAAACTCAATGAGTTTCTAATTTCTTAACAGAATTCATAAACCTCTACTCTCACAACTCAATTCCCAAGCAGAACACACTGAGCTTGACTGAATTTCATGGCTTCTATAGAACCAGAAAATAGAGGAAATGTTTAGTTGTTCCATCAGGAAGCAACTTTTGTCCTCATAGTAACATCATTATGCACCAACGTAGAAGGCCTTGACAATCAATCAAACATCAGGAATTTATTAAATACCAATCATGTGCTAGAGGCTAATAATATAAAGATAAAAATGAAATCCTATGAGATCATTGGATCCTAATGTTCTTTTCAAATCCTGTTTTAGGGTAAAAGTACTGGGGCAACCTTTAATATGAAATTAGACCAGTATCTAGCAAGAGCTAAGTGAATTTTTGCCATGAAAAATGAGTTCAATATTTTGTTGCTTAGTTTATTGATCTTTCTTTTATTTCTCTGGAAAAGGGAGGAAGACACATGCTAGAAAATAGTTAAAAGATTTTGGGGATTTAGGATTGTGTTTCTTAGAGGGTAAAAAAGAAAGTATGAAAAACTTTGAGAAAATTGTTCTGCAAAGATAAAGATTCAGCTGCCTTTATTTTTAACAGATAGTTTTCTTTCTGGATAAGATGTATTTACAGACTAATAATTCAGAGGAATGCCATCTTTGAAGAAGACATGAGATATTCATTACTTTAAGACTTTAAGTATTGTACATCATAATCATTGCTGCCAAATTCAAGAGATGATTTTAAAAGAGTTGACAGAAGGGCAGAGAGATGCATAAAATAAGGTGCTTGTAGAAAATGATTTGGTTTTATGAGGAATTTTAATACAATCATTACTCTTTGTCTTTAAAATTTTGCTATCTATTAATTTTTAACATTCTTTCCTTTTTAAATTTTGAGTGCCAAGTCCTCCTCCACTTCCCACACACACTGAGAAAGCAAGCAAAATTATATCAATTAATTATACATATGGAATCATGCAAAAGATATTTCCATATTAGCCACATCACAAACAAATAATAAATGAGAAAATTATACTTCAGTTTTCACTCTGAGTTCATCTGTTTTGCTAACTGTGCACAATGATTTCCTGATTCTTGTTTCAATTTGCATCAGTTCATATAGGTCTTGCCATTTTTTTCTCAAACCACTATTCTCATCATTTTTTTACAGCATAATAGTATTCTATCACAACCATATGCCACAACATTTTCAGTCATTCTCAAATGGATAGTCATCCCTTCGATTTCCAATTCTTTGCCACAAGAAAAGAAATCCTATAAATATTTTTGCACATATAGGTCCCTTTATTTTTCTTTAACCTTCTTGGGGTACAAGTCTAGTAGAAGCATTTCTGAGTCAAATAATTTGTACAGTTTCATAGCCCTTTGGGCAAAGTTACATATTGTTCTCTAGAATGTTCAGGTCGGTTTACAACCCCACCAACAGTTTATTTATTAGTCTAACTCTTTTTCTTCATCCTTTCTAGCATTTGATATTTATGATATATGTGGTGGTACTTCAGATCTATTTTAATTTGCATTTCTCTAATCAATACAGATTTAAAGCATTTTCATATATTTACATATAGCTTTGGTTTCTTTTTCTTAAAAAATGTCTGTTAATATCCTTTCACCATTTATCAATTAGAGAATGATTCTTATTTTTATAAATTTGACTCAGTTCCCTAAATATTTGAAAAACGAATCATTTATCAGAGAAAGTTGCTTTTAAAATGTTTGATATTACTTTACTGTCTTTTCCTTATAGTAAAATGTAGTTTCTCTGATGATCTCTTTTAATTAAGTCTATTTTTACTTTTGCTTTTTCTGAAATTATAATTTACTAACCTCGTCTTTTTTATTTCAGCTGAAGCATAGTAGATTCTGCTCCAACCCTTTATTTTAACCTTGTATGTTTTTCTGCTTCAAGCATCTCATGTAAACAACATATTGTTGAATTCTTGTTTCTAATCCATTCTGCTATCTGCTTCCATTTTATGGGTGAGCTCATCATTTTTACACTTACAGTTATAATTACAATTTATTTCCCTCCCTTATTTGCTTCTGTTTATCCTTCTTTTGCTCTTTTTTTAATCCCGTTTCTTCAAAAATCTGTTTTGTTTCTGACCCTTCCTTTCCCTTATCTCTTTCTCCATAGATAGATTTCTATACCCAAATGAGTATTTGCATTTATAGTCTTCCTTCTTTGATGAGGAAGTTCAAGCATTACTTGCCACCACCACTCCATTTCCATTTCCCCCTTCATTGTAACAGTTCTTCCTTATGGACTTCTTTTATGTGAGATAATTTCTCTCATTCTAGCTCTATCTTCCCCTCCTTATAGGGCATCTCTATTCTCATCTCTTCATTTTTTAAAAAATCATCCCAACATAAATGACTCATATACAAACCTACTATCTATATAGACTTCATCTAAAGTGCCCTAATAATGATGTTCTTTGGAACTATAGTTATCATCTTTTCATATAGAAATGCCAGTGGTTTAAATCATTTGAATCTCTTATGATTTTACTTTAATGTTTGCATTCTTATGCTTCTCTTGATTCTTACATTTGAATGTCAAATTTCCTATCCAACTCTAGTCTTTTTTATCAGGAATGCTTGAAATCTTCTATTTCATTAAATATCCTTTTCCCCTCTGAAGAATTATACTTAATTTTGCTGGGTAGGTTATCCTTGGTTGTAATCTTACCTCTTCTGCTTTCCAGAATATCATATTCCAAGCCCTCCATTCCTTTAATGTGGAAGCTACCAGATCTTAACAACATATCCACAATATTTAAATTGTTTCTTTCTTATAGATTGTAATATTTTCTCTTTGACCTGAGTGCTCTGAAAGTTGACTATAATATTCCTGGGAATTTTCATTTGGTGATGTCTTTCAGGAAGTAATTGGTGGATTCTTTCAATTTCCATTTTACTTTTGGGATCTCAAATAATGGGGGAATTTTCTTTGATAATTTCTTGAAATAAGATGTCGAAGCTCTTTTTTTGATTATGGCTTTCAGGTAGTCTGATAATTCTTAAATTATATTTTCTCAATATATTTTCCAGATTTATTGTTTCTGGAATTGAAATACCAATGAGGTATTTCACATTTTCTTCTTATTTTTTCAAGATTTTGATTTTGTTTTATTGTTTCTTGATGTCTTATGTAGTTGGCATCCACCTGACCAACTTAAACTTTTTAAAAAATATTTTCTCCAGTAAGCTTTTGAACATCTTTTCCTATTTACCCTATTCCACTTTTTAAGAAATTCTATTATTCATTTATTTTGTGCTTCTTTTTCCAAGTTGTTAATTTTCTTTTCATAATTTTTTTTGCATTAGTTTCATTTCTTTTCTTAATTCTTCTTCTACCATTCATATCTTTCTTGAACTCTTAGAATTTTTTGGGCTTAGGTCCAGTTAGCATTTTTCTTTGAGACATTGTGTGTAGCTGTTTTCAAATTGCTATCTTCTTTTGAACATATGTTTTGGTTTTCCCTGTCACTGTAGTAGCTTTTTATGGTCAAGTTCTTTTATTGCTATTGTTGTTCATTTTTCCAGCCTATTTTTTCACTTTGAACTTTATGTTAAATTTGGGCTCTACTCAATTTGGGGTGGGAAGACACTATTCTGAGCTGTAGGATTTTTTATGTTTCCATTTTCAGAGCTCGTTCTGAAGATATATAAAAGTTTTTGGTGTTTCCAAGATAGTGTGATCTGGGGATAGGTGTCATTCCTGCTATTTTGCTCCATACCCAGGAAGGTCTTCTCCTCCCCTGCAGGTGCAAGTATTAGTACCCCTTTTGTCCCTGGATCTGTGACCATGTCTTCTGTTATCCTGCAGCCATAAGTTCTAGCAGTCCTCTCTATCTTGGAAGTGTGACCAGAGACCCTATTCCCTTGTGACCCATGACAAGCATTTCTCTTTGCCTTAGAACTGTGACGTAGAACTGCATATGGTAAATAAAATTGCCAATCAGTGCCAACTGCATTTGATGTCAACAGAGGGTTTGTTTTTGACCAGTTCAAACCCGTTACTGTCTCTGGATAGAGAGTTTATGAAATTGCTGCTGCTGCCACTCTCAGGCTTCCTCTAAGACTTACCACTGATGCCCTTCCTACACTTTGTACCAGCTCCCACCCCTGTGTCACAGACCTCTTGTGCCAACCTCCCAAGTTGTCTTACGCTATAAAAATGTCTCATTGTGACCTCTTATTATCTCTGTCACTCCCTAATTTGATTTGAGGAGTTGTTTAGTTGTTTCAAAGTTGTTTCAAGTGTATTGTTGGGAAAGTTCAGCTAGGTTGCTGCCTGTACTCTGTTATCTTGGCTCCACCTCCCTAATACATCTATTAAAAATGCCTTTGGAAGCAACACACCTAGACAAATGTCTTTCTGTTTAAAAATGAATTTGTAAAATGTTTTAGTTCAGGTGATGTTCCATTTCCATATACCATTTCAGCAATTTGGCTGTTATTAGATGATTTCCTTTTTTTTATGAAAGAGCATTTCTTATGTACAGGTCCCTCTTAATGTGTGTGCTTATTTACTCAGTTTTCTGTACAACTATAAAAAATCTCAGGCTGTTCTTGAATGATATCCAGAGCAAAAAACTCATGGAATACAACAAAAATATAAATATATATAAAATAAAAATATAACATAAATACATAATGTAATATAAAATATAAATAAAAAACTCATACAACAGAAGTAATAATAATAATAAAGAGCTAGAATTTATGTGGCATCTACTATGTGTTAGACACTGTGCTAAATGCTTTACAATAATTATCTCATTAGAATCTCATAACAAACCTGGGAGATTGGTGGTATTTTTATCTCCCTTTTTACAGATGAGGGAATTGAGGCAAACAGAGACAAACATACTCACCCAAGGTTACACAGATTTTAAGTATCTGAGGCCAGATTTGAACTTCAGTCTTCTTTATTACAGGCCAGTGCTCTATCCATTGTGCCACCTAGATTCACATATGTAATCATAGAGATGACTTTGTAGCCCTAGAGATACTTCCCCCTTGCCACCCTTATGTATAAATTTCCTATCAGCTATCTCAATTTCTATTTATTTTGTGGGTAAGATTATTATCCTTTTATGAGTCAACCAGAGAATATAGTTCATGATAGATAAAGTTTATAATATTAATAAAATAATAATGAAATATCAACAGAATAGCCCATATTTATGCAAATATAACTTGGGGGTAATTCTCCAGGTCCTCTTTTAAACTCTATCTGAATCTTTATGCTTCAAGTGTATTTCTTGTCAACAAAATATTGTTGGATTCTCCTTTCTAATACATTCTGCTACTTATTTTCTTTTATGAGGGAGTTAATCCCATTCATGCTTAGTTGTGATTGTTAATTTAGAATTTATATCCATTGTTTCCTCTTAGTTTTCCCACACTTTGCCATCTTTATTTTGTTTGTGACTCTTTCCTTTATAACTCTTCCTTTCTTTTACAACCTCTTTTTTCTCTTTCCCCATGTCTTTGGTTTCCCTGTTGAGTTTAATTGATCACTACAGCTGTGTGTGTGAATGAATGTTCAACTCTCCTTTGCCCTATTCAGAAAAGAGTCAGATTCATGTGATACCCACTCTCCTCATTCATTCCTCTATGTATGTAAAGACCTCTTTTCATACAGCTTAACTATAAGATGTAAAAACCCTCTTCTTTTTAAAGATATTTTTCCTGTCATTTTATTCTTTCTCTTAAGATCTTCAAAACATATCAACTCGTAGTCTCTCTGTTCATCTTCATCCCTTTTTGCTCTTCCTGAAGACATTAGGATTTTGAAATAAAATTTGTCTCTTCTCCTTTTAGAATGTAAGTACTTCAACATTGTTTAAACACATTAATCTGATCAAATGTATTATCTTTCAAGGTTTTTCTTGACTCCTCTGTTTGAAAAGCAAAGTTTCCTCTGTTTCTTTTCATTAGGAATACTTGAAAATTCTCTATTCCACTCAAAGTCCATTTCTTCCACCATAGGATTATATTCAGCATGGCAGGATAGTTATTCTTGGTTTTAATTCTTTGATCTTTTGCTTTTTGGAATATTACATTCTAAGATTTTCTTTTCTTTATAGTGGTTGCTACTACAACTTGTATGATCTTGACCATGAATTCTTTCTGCCTGGTTGCTTGCATCATTTTTTAATTGTATTTTATATTTAATATTTTATTTTTTTAGAAACATTTTCCATGGTTACATGATTCTTGTTTTTACTTTCCCCTTCACCCCCTTCACCCCCCTCCACATCCAACGCGCATTTCCACTGGTTTTAACATGTGTGATCAATCAAGACTTATTTACATTATTATTGATAGTTGCATTGGTGTGGTCTTTTAGTGTCTACATCCCCAACCATGTCCGCATCAACCCATTTGTTCAAAGAGTTGTTTTTCTTCTGTGTTTCCACTCCTGTAGTTCTTCCTCTGAATGTGGGTAAGAGTTCCTTTCCATAAATCCCTCAGAACTGTCCTGGGTCATTGCATTGCTGCCAGTACAGAAGTCCATTACATTCGATTTTACCACAGTGTATCAGTCTCTGTATACAATGTTCTTCTGGCTCTGCTCCTTTCACTTTGCATCAATTCCTGGAGGTCTTTCCAGTTCACATGGAATTCCTCCAGTTTATTATTTTTTTGAGCACAATAGTATTCCATCACCAACATATACAACAATTTATTCAGCCATTCCCCAATTGAAGGGCATCCCTTCGTTTTCCAGTTTTTTGCCACCACAAAAAGCACAGCTATAAATATTTTCGTACAAGTCTGTTTATCTATGATCTCTTTGGGATACAAACCCAGCAATTGTATGTCTGGATCAAAGGGCAAGCAGTCTTTTATTGCTCTTTGGGCATAGTTCCAAATTGCCATCTAGAATGGTTGGATCAGTTCACAACTTCACTAGCAATGCATTAATGTCCAAATTTTGCCACATCCCCTCCAACATTCATTACTCTCCCCTTCTTTCATTTTAGCCAATCTGCTAGGTATGAGGTGATACCTCAGAGTTCTTTTGATTTGCATTTCTCTAATTATTAGAGATTTAGAACACTTTCTCATGTGCTTATTGATAGTTTTGATTTCTTTAACTGAAAATTGCCTATTCATGTCCTTTCCCATTTATCAATTGGGGAGTGGCTTGATTTTTTTTTTATACAATTGTTTTAGCTCCTTGTATATTTGAGTAATTAGACCTCTGTCAGAGTTTTTTGTTATAAAGATTTTTTTTCCCAGTTTGTTGTTGTTTCCCTTCTGATTTTGGTTGCATTATTTTTGTTTGTACAAACCCTTTTTAATTTAATATAATCAAAATTATTTATTTTACATTTTGTAATTTTTTTCTAACTCTTGCTTGGTTTTAAAATCTTCCCTTTCCCATAGATCTGAGAGGTATACTATTCTATGTTCACCTAATTTTCTTATAGTTTCCTTCTTTATATTCAAGTCAATCATCCATTCTGAATTTATCTTGGTGTAGGGTGTGAGATGTTGATCTAATCCTAATCTCTCCCATATTGTTTTCCAATTTTCCCAACAGTTTTTGTCAAATAGTGAATTTTTGTCCCAAAAGTTGGGCTATTTGGGTTTATCATACAATGTCTTACTGACATCACTTATCCCAAGTCTATTCCACTGATCCTCCCTTCTGTCTCTTAGCCAGTACAATATCGTTTTGATGACTGTGGCTTTATAGTATAGTTTAATATCTGGTACTGCTAGGCCACCTTCCTTCATGTTTTTTTTTTTCATTATTTCCCTTGATATTCTTGATCTTTTGTTCTTCCAAATGAACTTTGTTATAGTTTTTTTCTAATTTAGTAAAGAAGTTTTTTGGTAGTTTGATAGGTATGGCACTAAATAGGCAAATTCATTTGGGTAGAAAGGTCATTTTTATTATGTTAGCTCTTCTTACCCATGAGCAATCATTGTTTTTCCAATTGTTTAGATCTAGTTTTAATTGTTTGGAGAGTGTTTTGTAGCTGCATTTGTATAATTCCTGTGTCTGTTTTGGTAGATAGATTCCCAAGTATTTTATATTGTCTAGGGTGATTTTAAATGGTGTTTCTCTTTCTACCTCTTGCTGCTATGATGTGTTGGAGATATATAGAAATGCTGATGATTTACGTGCATTTATTTTGTATCCTTAAAATTTTTTTTCCTTTATTTTATTTTATTTTATTTAACATTTATTAATATTCATTTTTAACATGGTTACATGATTCATGCTCCACCTTTCCCCTTCAACCCCCCCCCCCTCCGCACTCCCCCCACACATGGCCGATGCGCATTTCCACTAGTTTTGTCATGTGTCCTTGATCAAGACCAATTTCCAAATTGTTGGTAGTTGCATTGGTGTGGTAGTTTCGAGTCCACACCCTCAATCATGTCCACCCCGACCCATGCATTCAAGCAGTTGTTTTTCTTATATGTTTCCTCTCCTGCAGTCCTTCCTCTGAATGTGGGTAGTGTCTTTACCATAAATCCCTCAGAATTGTCCTGGGTCATTGTATTGCTGCTGGTACAGAGGTCCATTACATTCAATTTTACCACAGTATATCATTCTCTGTGTATAGAGTTCTTCTGGCTCTGCTCCTTTCGCTCTGCATCAGTTCCCGGAGGTCTCTCCAGTTCGCCTGGAACTTCTCCAGTTTATTATTCCTTTTAGCACAATAGTATTCCATCACCCGCATATACCACAGTTGGTTCAGCCATTCCCCAATTGAAGGACATACCCTCCTTTTCCAATTTGTTGCCACCACAAAAAGCACAGCTATGAATATTTTCGTACA
>NC_058132.1:377013332-377013650 GCF_016433145.1 Gracilinanus agilis | reverse complement strand
TAGAGATTTGGAACACTTTCTCATGTGCTTATTGATACTCTTGATTTCTTTACCTGAAAATTGCCTATTCATGTCTCTTGCCCATTTATCAATTGGGGAATGGCTTGATGTTTTATACAATTGCTTTAACTCCTTGTATATTTGAGTAATTAGACCCCTGTCAGAGTTTTTCGTTATAAAGATTTTTTCCCAATTTGTTGTTTCTCTTCTGATTTTGACTACATTGTTTTTGTTTGTACAAAAACTTTTTAGTTTAATATAATCAAAACCATTAAATTTACATTTTGTAATTTTCTCTAACTCTTGCTTGGTTTTAAA
>NC_058132.1:376983484-377008340 GCF_016433145.1 Gracilinanus agilis | reverse complement strand
TTATATTGTCTAGGGTAATTTTAAATGGTGTTTCTCTTTCTACTTCTTGCTGCTCTAGTGTGTTGGAAATGTATAGAAATGCTGATGATTTATGTGCATTTATTTTGTATCCTGCAACTTTGCTAAAGTTGTTGATTATTTCTACAAGCTTCTTAGTTGATTCTCTAGGATTTTTTAAGTAGACCATCATATCATCTGCAAAGAGTGATAGCTTAGTCTCCTCCTTGCCCACTTTGATACCTTCAATTTCTTTTTCTTCTCTAATTGCAACTACTAGTGTTTCTAGTACAATGTTAAATAATAGAGGTGACAATGGGCATCCTTGTTTTACTCCTGATCTTATTGGGAAGGCTTCTAATTTATCCCCATTGCATATGATGTTTGTTGATGGTTTTAGGTATATACTGTTTATTATTTTTAGGAAAGGCCTTCTATTCCTATACTTTTCAGTGTTTTCAATAGGAATGGATGCTGTATTTTGTATCCTTCAATTTTGCTAAAGTTGTTGATTATTTCTATTGGCTTTTTAGTTGATTCTTTAGGATTTTTTAAGTATACCATCATATCATATGCAAAGAGTGATTCTCATTGCCTATTTTAATACCTTCAATTTCCTTTTCTTCTCTAATTGCTACTGCTAGTGTTCCTAGTTCAATGTTAAATAATAGAGGCAATAATTGGGCATCCTTGTTTCACACCTGGTCTTATTGGGAAGGTTTCTAATTTATCCCCATTGCATATGATACTTGTTGATGGTTTTAGATATATACTGTTTATTATTTTTAGGAAAGGTCCTTCTATTCCTATACTTTCTAGTGTTTTCAAAAGGAATGGATGCTATATTTTGTCAAAGGCTTTTTCAGCATCTATTGAGATAATCATGTGGTTTTCATTGGTTTGCTTGTTGATATGGTCAATTATGTGAATGGTTTTCCTGATGTTGAACCATCCTTCCATTCCTGGTATAAATCCCACCTGATCATAATGAATAATGCTCGTGATCACTTGCTGGAGTCTCTTTGCTAATATTCTGTTTAAGATTTTTGCATCTATGTTCATTAAGGAGATTGGTCTGTAGTTTTCTTTCTCTTTTTTTATCTATCTGGCTTTGGGATCAGTACCATATTTGTATCATAAAAGGAGTTTGGTAGAACTCCTTCTTTACTTATTATGTCAAATAGCTTGTATAGTATTGGAATTAGTTGTTCTTTGAAGGTTTGATAGAATTCACTTGTGAATCTATCTGGTCCTGGGGATTTTTTCTTAGGGAGTTCTTTGATGGCTTGTTCAATTTCTTTTTCTGATATGGGATTATTTAAGTATTCTATTTCTTCTACTGTTAATCTAGGCAATTTCTATTTTTGTAAATATTCATCCATCTCACTTAGCTTGCTATATTTATTGCCATATAATTGCTCAAAATAGTTTTTAATGATTGCTTTGATTTCCTCTTCATTAGAGGTGAGGTCTCCCTTTTCATCTTTAATACTGTCAATTTGGTTTTCTTCTTTCCTTTTTTAAATTAGATTGACCAGTACTTTGTCTATTTTATCTGTTTTTTCAAAGTACCAGCTTCTAGTCTTATTTATTAATTTATTATTTCTTTTACTTTCAATTTTATTGATTTATCCTTTAATTTTTATAATCTCCATTTTGGTGTTTAGCTGGGGATTTTTAATTTGGTCCCTTTCTAGTTTTTTAATTTGCATGCCCAGTTCATTGATCTTTGACTTCTCTAATTTGTTAATATATGCATTCACAGATATAAATTTCCCCCTGAGTACTGCCTTAGCTGTATCCCACAGAGTTTGGTAGGATGTTTAATTATTATCTTTCTCTTCAATGAAATTATTGATTGTTTCTATGATTTCTTCTTTAACTAACTGGTTTTGAAGAATCATATTACTTATTTTCCAATTAGTTTTTGATTTGCCTGTCCAGGTGCCCTTGCTAATTGTTATTTTTATTGCATTATGGTCTGAGAAGGTTACATTTATTATTTCTGCTCTTTTGCATTTGTTTGCAATGTTTCTATGCCCTATTACATGGTCAATCTTTGTGAATGTACCATGTGCAGCTGAAAAGAGGGTGTATTCCTTTTTGTCCCCATTTATTTTTCTCCACATATCTATTAAATCTAATTTTTCTAGGATTTCATTTACCTCTCTTATCTATTTATTATTTATTTTTGTTTGATTTATCTAAATCTGAAAGAGGAATATTTAGATCTCCCACTAGTATGGTTTTACTATCTATTTCCTTCTTGATCTCTGCCAGTTTCTCCTTTAGGAATTTGGTTGCTATACCATTTGGTGCATATACATTGAATACTGTTATTTCCTCATTATCTATACTGCCTTTTATCAGGATGTAATTACCTTCTCTATCTCTTTTAACCAAATCTATTTTTACTTTGGCTCTGTCAAAGATCATGATTGTAACTCCTGGCTTCTTTTTCTCATTTGAAGCCCAAAAGATTTTGCTCCAGCCCTTGACCTTAAACCTGTGTATGTGCACCCACCTCATATGTGTTTCTTGTAGACAACATATGGTAGGATTTTGGTTTCTAATCCGCTCTGCTATTTGCTTCTGTTTTATGGGCAAGTTTGTCCCATTCACATTCAGAGTTATAATTATCAGTTGTGTATTCCCTAACATTTTGGTATCCTCTCCTAGTTCTACCCCTTCTTCTTACACTATTTCCTTTTAAACCAGTGGTTTGTTTTAGACCAGTCCCTCTTGTCCCCTCCTTTGATTTATTTCCCTTTCCACCCCCTCCCTTATTATTCCCCTCTTTTTATTTTTTAAGGCCTAATTAATTCCCTCCCTCCTCTCCTCCTCTCCCTTTTTTGACCTCCCCAATCCCCTGCTCCCCTTGGTTGATCCCTTCTGACTTTCTCAGTAGGATTAGATAGAATTCTATATCCCAAAGGATATAGCTACGCTTCCCTCTCAGGGTTAATTCCGCTGAGAGTAAGGTTTAAATATTACCTCTTAATGCTCTCTTCCTCTCCTTTTTATAATAGTATTGATCCCCTCCCCTTCCCATGCTCTCTTTGTGTGGTATAGAATATCCTATTTTTCTTATTCATTCAAGTTTCTCTTGATGCCATCTACTATTCACCCTCTCTCTTTTTTTCCCTGCCCCGTCTCATCTTTGACCATTCAGTGCTCCAACCTCTCCCTATTTTTTTTTTTATTTTTTTTTTTACTTTTTTGTAAAAATTTTCTTTTACTTGGAAGCTCTTGAATTTGGCTATTATATTTCTGGGGGTTGTCTTTTCAGGGTCTAGTGTAGAGAGTGACCTGTGGATCTTTTCAATGTCTATATTGCCCTATTGTTGTAGATCTTCAGGGCAGTTTTGCTGAATAATTTCTTTTAGTATGGAGTCCAAATTTCTATTAATTTCTGGTTTTTCAGGAGGATCAATGATTCTCAAATTGTCTCTTCTAGGCCTGTTTTCTTGATCTGTCAATTTCTCATTGAGATATTTCATGTTTCCTTCTATTTTATCAGTCTTTTGACTTTGCTTTATTTGTTCTTGCTGTCTTGAGAGGTCATTGGCTTCTAATTGCCCAATTCTAGCCTTTAGAGACTGGTTTTCCTTTTCAGTCTGGACTTTCTGGTTCTTCAAGGCTTCCAGCTGGTCATTTCTGGTCTTCAGTTTGCTTATCAATTCATTTGATTTCTGAGCCTCAGTTTCCAATTGTGAAATTTTGCCTTTTAAACTGTTATTTTCTTCCAGATCTCTTCCATCTTTTCTATAATCTCAGATTTGAACTCTTCAAGATCTTGTGACCCATTTTCATTTTTTTGAGAAGGTTTGGATGTCTTTAATTATTTGTCCTCCTATTTTTTTCTGTTTTCTTTTCTTTGCAGAAGTTATCAAGTGTTTGAGCTTTTTTCTTAGTCTTCTTGTTTATTTTTTGATTGGCCTTGATTAGCATCATTATGTTTTATCTGCCAGAAGGCTGAGTAAGGCAATCTGATTCTTTTTGTATGGAGTTAGGGAGCAGTTTTTTTGCCTGAGGCTACTTTGTGAGTCTCTTGGTTTCTCTGGGGATCCTCCTGGGGTCTCTGGTCTAGGTGTTTTCAGGGTCGAGCCCCCATGTTCCTAGCCAGCTGCCCAGAGCCTGGGACTTGGGCCATGCTTGCTTTTCCACCTGAGATTTTCCCCTGAGTCTGAGTGTGCTGGGCATTGCTGCTGCTTCTCTCAGCCCCACTCCCATGTCCAAGGTCTGAGTTTTCCAACCACCTTGGATCTCAGGTCTTGCTGTTCTCAGGGGCAATCTCCTGGTAGTGCCAGCTAGCTGCCAAGGAGCTAGATTTTGTGCCCCCACTTGCTCTAACTCTGGAGCGCAGCCTCTGACTCTGGTACTGTGGGTGAGGTGGGGGAGTGTTGATTCACTCTTGTTTTGATGGGAGCTTTCCCCCCCTTATAGCATGTAAGTGCCCAAATCCCATGTACCTTTGATCCTGTGCCCTATTGTGGGGTCCCTTCTTTCACCTGGATTTTGTTTTCTTGTCCTTTGGATGTACTCTATATCCATTGGTAAGGAGAGAAAGTCACCCTGCCTCTATTCTGCCACCATCTTAACCCAGAAATCCCATCATTTTTTTTATAAGACATGAAAACTCTGGATTTAGGCCATGCCATTACTGAGAGTCTTTATTTAGAGTTTAGGTTGTTTATCTCTTATGATATTTAGTTTTTTTAAATTATTGTATTCAGGAAGTCTTGTGATCCTTAAGTGAGCATTTCTTTATATTTTTTCTAGATCACTTATTTTGAATAGAAGACACTTTTCATTTTCTTCTATATTTTCAAACTTTTGATTTTGTTCTATTTTTTTTAATTTTCTTATGAGGTCATTGATTTCTATTTGGTCTAGTCCATCTTCAGACAATCTAATACTTGTGTAAGATTTTTAACATTTGTTATTTTTAAAATATTTATTTATTTTAAATATTCATTAAATTTTTTGAGTTCTGAATTTTTTTCCTTCCTCCCATTCTTCCTCCACCTATTGTGGAGACAAAGAAATGTTACATCAAGTAGACATGTGAAATCCTGTGAAACATATTTCCAAGTTAGCCATGTTGTAAAAAGAATCCCCAAGAAAAACAAAGTGAAAAAAATCATGCTTCAATCTATTCTTTCTTTAGGAATGGATAGCATTTTCCATCATAAGTCCTTCAGAATTGTTTTGGATCATTGTATTGATCAGAAGTTGTTCATGACATAATATTGCTATTACTATGAACACTGTTCTTCTAGTTCTACTCACTTCACTTTGCATTAGTTCATATAAGTCTTCCCAGGTTTTTCTGAAAACATCCATGTCACTTTTTCATCACAATAATATTCCATTACAATCATATAATACAACTTGTTTAACTATTGCTCAACTGATGGGAATCCCCTATCTCCAAATCTTTGCCACCAAAAAAAGAGCATTTATAAATATTTTTGCACATACAGATCCTTTTCTTTTTCCTTTGACCTCTTTGGGATACAGACCCAGTAGCGATATTTCTGAGTCAAAGAATATGCATAGTTTTATAACTCTTTGGCATTGTACCAAAGTACTCTTCAGAATCATCTTGTATCATCTTTCTTTTTTTAACGTACTTACTACTTTCCAATTCTTTCTTCCAAAAGCCATTACAGTATTTCACTTACATTTCCAATTTTTATCTCTTGTTTTATTTTTTTCCAAGTAGTAGTATTCCTGTAGTATTTGCAAGCCCAATCATTTTTTTCTCAGTGAATCTCTCTTACAGTTTTGTGGAGTTATTTACTCTCAGTTTGATTGTCTTGAGTGTCTCTTGATCCATCATATCTCTTGATAGTGTTTGATGTCTTCTTTTTTTATTCTTGCCTCCAACTTTAGTCTCCTGATTTGTATTTTTTCTTCTATTGGCAGACTCAGCTCCCTCCTCTACTCTTAGGTGAGGTATTCAGACCCTTTTTAGTCCTGATCTCAATTTTTGGGGCTGCTGACATTGATTTTCATCCTATTTTTAAGAGTCTGTTTTTAAGCATTTTCACCCTGTTTTCAAGAGTCTGTTTGCAAGCATTACCAAGCTCCATTGTCCTTAGTTAAGAGATTTGTTGTTATCTCTTTTCAGCCTGGGCATTTCTGTGAACTTTTATTATTCTTTTCCCTTCCCTTTTCCTTTTATGCTTCCCCCTAGATTCCCTGGTCCAGGGGCTGTTTAGGCTCTCAACCTATTAACCTAAGTTTGTGTTGGTTTTTCTTGTCGGATGCTTCTTCTTGAGGCATTTGATTTGTTTTGCTTTGTTTTGTTCTGTCCTAGTCTTGGTGAAAAAAACTTACTGTTGTTTCTCCTTGGATTTCTTCATTATTATTCCATCTGGTGTCTTTTTAGATTGTTGTGGTATACATGTTCGAAAATGGGTAGGTTTTCCTACAACCTTTCACACCTCTATCTTAGCCGGCAGTTTCTTGGCTGTATTTTTACTTTTAATACTTGACTGGAGCCTTTTCCCATCTGTAAAACAAGACCAAAAGATTGCCTAATACAGGCATAGGACCATATGGGAAATTATGCAAAAAGAGGTTTTCAGGGATGGTGTCAGTTTTGCAACTTGTAACAAATATTTTAAATGTCTATTTTTTTCTTAAATGTGGAGTAGGGCAAATGGCAAGGGGGAAAAACACAGTGATAACTTTACCTCATTATGTAAAGACTCTTCTATAGAGGACCGCTGCATTGTGAAGTTTTACTGCTCAATCAACAACTGGCTAATAAAAATACTTTTAAGTTGACTCGGGGAGAAAGTATTGTCTTACAACCCACCATAAGTTACATCTTAGAATGATAGAAGTAAAGGGAAATAGATATTCCTGTCCTACCTTCTCATTTTATAGAGTAGAAAACTGAGGCCCAGAGGAATCAATGAGGAATCTGCTTAAGGGAGATCCTATTTCTTAACCCAGTTGCTTCCCAGTACATTATTTCAATGGGATTTTGGAACTTATTTGAATTATGGTGAGATTTACTGTTCATTTGTGTTTCACAGGTCAAATGGTGGAGATCTGTGACACCAAAGATGAAAGCCCAACAATATAATTAGGAAATTTACTCTTCCTTCTCAGCTAGCATTCGAACATTTGTATAAATTATAGTTAATTAATTTGACAGGTGATATGACATATCTTTCCTTTGACATGGAATCAAGATAATTCATTTTGTGTCATCCCTTTCTTATTTCATAAGCTTTCCCTCCTCAATTAATAGTGGGGCCAACTATTTGACTTACACAGATATAAACTCAGAAGCCATATCCTGGAAATTTCCATTCTTAACTGTACTTGGCAGTTTTTGAAACCAACTTTGAAATATGTTGTGTTTTGACCTGATTCTAGGAACTATGTTCTCTCTTTTTGAATAGAATGCCTTCATGCTGGAATATGCTGCTATTTCATTGAGGATACTTTCCCTCTGGCTTTAGAATGTTCTCTTTTATTCCTGCCACTTACTGGGTCAGGGTTTCAATGGATTCATCAGGACTAACTGCTTTAAGATTTCATCCATTTTTTTTTCTTCCTGGAAGAAGCCTTGTTCTAGAAACTACTGCAGCTAGTGCAGACATTAAAAAAGAAGAAAGAAAAGAAGGAAAAATCCTTCAGGCTCAATAAGAAAAGGTTTCAAGTTAGTAATGGGAAGGGGCAGTAATTCATTTGCTATATTTCCCTTTTGACCAATAAACCAGAATAAACAGTATTGCATTAAAATTCAAATTTGTAAGATCTCATGTTTGATTTCCTAGCAAGAAACTTGGAATGGCAGTAGAGCATTTTGCAAGTAGGCATGAAAACACAGAATGAAAGGGCCTATCAGCAATTCTGATGGAACCCAAAGATGAGTAAACATTATAATATATACTGAATCTTTTTAGTTCCAGATTTTGAGTGTGACGTTATGGAAATAAATATACAAAAGGAAGATTGTTTTGTATAAATATGAAAGTACAAAAGGATTTCATATAATTTTTTATGTGCCCTCCTCAAAAGTCCAAAGTCCAATTACAATTGATAGTTTTGTCCACAATCACTCCAATGGGCTTGGGTATTTAGAGGATTTCCTCACCTGAGATCATTTACCATGGTTTCAGCTGCACCTGATGGGTTACCATTGAGACAGAGTTTATGATTTATTGAAAACTTTCCAACCCTCTTAAGATGTTTGATATGATTCTATGAGAAAATGATCCAGTTGGTTTTGATTATGGGAATGTTATTGTATAGTCATATTATTCAAAATTTATAGGAAGAGTAGTGATATGGTCATATTATTCAATGCTTGTTAACAACCTTAGAAGACCTTGTTGAAACAGGAATTAGGCACACATACTTTTATCAGTCTGTAAATTATAAACATTCCTTAAGTACCTACCAAGAATTATTCTTGAGTTTTTTTTACTGAGCCTCGAATACAACTTCTTCCCTCAAAACAACTTTTTGATGAGTTATTTTTACCTTAAAAGTGCCAAAATGCAGTCCATATCCATTTTAATATCCAATAATCATTTAAAATTTAAAAATTTCAGTGGGACCCAGTACCCATGAGTAATATATTCCAA
This sequence comes from Gracilinanus agilis, assembly GCF_016433145.1. NCBI lineage: Eukaryota > Metazoa > Chordata > Mammalia > Didelphimorphia > Didelphidae > Gracilinanus > Gracilinanus agilis. The sequence goes on along the minus strand of NC_058132.1, from coordinate 376,999,728 downwards.
CACATATTATGGATTCCTGAAACATGGATAGGCAATTATCTACTATCCCCATATATATGTACCCTTTCCCTGTTCTTGCCCTTATACTTGGCTCTCTGTAGTCTTCTCCCCCAAAAGGAAAAGTGAAAAAGTGACAGTGGGAAAGACCCCACTGCAGGCAGACCACTGCTTCAGGAGAACCTCCAGCACAGAGAAAGGAGACTTTTTCCACTCATCTCACCTGCCAATGTGGGTCCTGGCCATCAGGTGTCTTTATACTATGTGCTAGCCCCCTCCCTACAGCCTCTTTCCTGCCTTCCTCCTTCCCTTAGAATGATTGCAACTAACTGAAACCTCAGGTAAGGGAGTTCTAATGTGCTTCATAAATCCAAATTCTAACCCTAATTTCAGATGTGTTCTCTCTAGCTAGAGTAGCCTGGGTTTTATAGGGATTTGCTCTTTTTTTTTTATGTAACTCACCTTTTATAGGAGGCCTTTCCTAGTCTCCCCAGCTAATGGTTTTTCCCTTTTAGATCACCTTCTCTCTTCTTTCTTCTCTCCCATCTCTCTGTATCTTTCCCATTCTCTTCTTCTATCTCTCCCACTCCCTACCTCTGTCTCTATATTTGTTTCCTCCTCCTCTTCCATCCCTTTCCCTTCTCTCCCTCTGTCTTCATCTGTCTTTCTTACTTTCTACTTCTCTTTCTTTCCTCTCTTTTTTATCTCTATCTCTCTTTCTTTTCTGTCTCTTTCTGTCTGTCTCTCTGCCTCTGTGTCTGTCTGTCTGTCTCTCCTCCTCCTCCTCCTCCTTCCTTCTCTTTCTCCCTCCCTCTCTCCCTCTGTTTCTTCCTGATGTTTACATTTTACCCAGAAGACTGTTACAGGGATTATTTCCACTTTTCTTTGTATCTCCAATGATAAAAAAGTAAGGGTTTTAATAAATGATTTAGCGACTGACTAAATGTATATATGTATAAGAAAAATGCAGAGAAAGAATGATCAGAAGGAGACAGACAGAGATGGAGGCACAGAGAACAGACCACAAATAGCTTTCAGCCTACACATGCTCCAGTTTTGTACAAACAGAAACATATTGAACCCAACACTATATAAAACCTGGATTCACCAGACAGGTGAAGAATAGTCAGGGTCTTTGTTTCATCCCCCTGCCCCCTGCCCGCTCCTCTTCTGCTTGGATCTGGTCTCTCCCTCTCTCTCACACTGAACACAGCCCACTCAAAGAGCTGAGTGGCTGAATCACACAGCATGTAATCAGGCAGGAAGCTGTTGCATCGTGACAGCACTGTTTGTCTCAGCATCCTCCACATTCTGTGGTTCGTGGGCAAGAGGAAGATTCACGAGGAGAAAATCTGGAGTCTGTAACTTAAATTAAAATTCTCTACCTACATATCCAGTTATGAGCCGAGACCTTTCTTCAAAACCACTGGCCAGGACCCCAGAACATTAGGTCACTTGTGAAGCCATTATGGAAATAAAATTGATCCCGAATGGGCCAATTAGCTCACCCAGAAGGAAAAAGCCCAATTATTATGCTGCCAAAGACTTTGGTCCTGAATCCATGTGTTGCTGGTCCCAGAGAGTCCTAGATTTGAGAGTTTTGATGGCATGGAGCAATTCATCATTACAACTGGAAAGAAAAAATGGGAATATGTCTTACTGACAAATGACCAGGGGCACTGACGTATAGGAAAGAAAGTAGAATAGGCAGTATAGCTTTCTCTTTCAGAAGTCTTTTCTTGAAAACAGCAGGCACTACTCTAATTCTGAACAGGGAGTAAACTTACTTGACTGCTCCCAATTTGGGATGTGATGGAGATGGTGGCTGCCCTTTAAGTTCAGAAGGGCAAATTAATTCAGGAAATTTATCAAATAGATTAAATTTGAAATAGACCGACAAAATCTTCATTTATTCATACTCAATTAATTTGGTATTTGCAATAATTTGAAGGACCAGAATGACTTTACCTGGACTGAGCAAACATATTCTTGGAGGTGCAAATTAATAGTGTAAACAACAAAGAAAAGAACAGGACAGAACAGAGGAGAGCAGAAACAGAATATTAGAGATATTCCTCTAGAATTAGAGGTAATTCCTCTAGACCTTCCATCTCAATTGCCCTGACCTCTTCATCTTAGGTAAGAGGAAACTGAAACCAGAAGCAAAATTGACCTGTCTAAAGTCACCCGGTGAAATAGTTTGAGCAAATTGTTTTCAAGATCTCTCCAAATGTTTTAGACATGTCCATTTAGTATACGTAAATTTATATGTAACTTGGCTTCTACCCAAAGTATGAGGGATGAGGGAGCTGAATACTGCTGTGTAAGGGAGGGAGTCAAGACTATTTGGCAGTGAGAATACTGAGTGCTAATTCTTCATACCACATTAAGGGACTTACTGAGTTATTTCCAGAGACATTTTTGTGAGAGATATATGGATAGAGGAGCTGCAAACATGTTAATTACTCATCATTCTTATTTATCCATTAAGATTCCCTGAAGATATCAACTAAGGAACACAAGGTTGGCTTGAATTTGTTTTTAAATTCAAATTCAAAAAAGCATTAAGGCCTGATCCATGGCAAGGGATTCTGTTACACTGAAGATGTAAAGATTAAAAAAGCAACCATTAAAAATCATAAACCATTAAAAAAGTTAGCCATCAAGGAGTTTATATTATACTGGGGATTGGTGGAGAGGTGGGATATTATCCAAACACAGATAAATAAAAACAAGGTAATTTTAGGAGGAAAAGCTTACTTTTAACTGTAGAAAACACTGGAGCAGAAATAGTACTTGAGCTGAGTCTTGAAGGAAGCTAAGGTTTCTATAGTAAGAGGCAAAGGGGAGAAGCTAGAAGCTCTGGGTACGACGGATAGCTCTCTTCGAAGACACAGAGACAGAGTATGGTGTGTAGAATTCAGTGAATGAAGGGAAGAAATGTTAAATACCCCAAAGGTTGGTGGGAGACAAATTATGAAGGACTCTAAATGCTAGGAGTTTGGATTTGATCCTCGGGGCAATAGGGGACCCCCAAAGATTTTTGAGCAAGGGAGTGACATAATCAGACCTGAGAAATTTTAGTTTGACAGCCACATTGAGGATGGATTAGAGAAGAGAAAGACTGGAAATAGGGAAATTCTTTAGGAAACTACAGAATCAGCGATGAAGGCTGAAACTAGGGTGGCACCTGTTTGAGTGAAGATAAAAGGACAGATGCAAGAAATGGTGTGGTTGTAGACTCAGCAAGACTGGCAACTGATTGACTATGAAGTAAAGGGAAGAGTTGAGGCTGATCTTGTCTTTTATTGTTGCCATTTATTCATTTTTCAGACCTGTCTGATTCTTCTCATCTCCAACTGGGATTTTCTTGGCAAAGATTTTGCCATTTCTTTATCCAGCTTATTTTACAGATGAGGAAACTGAGGCAGAGTAAAATGACTTGCTTAGAGTCACACAGGGTAGTAAGATTTAAACTCAGGAAGAGGAGCCTTTTTGACTTGAGTCCCATCACTATATTCACCATATCAACCAGCTGCCTATTAATTTAATTTAATTTATTATTATTTAACTTTAATTAAAATTATTTAATTTTAAAACAATAAAACACTTCATTTTCTTTAAACTTATTTCAATTCTTCAGTGGACCTGTGACCTATGACAAGCTCTCTTTCCACTGCTACAACTCACAACCCTTTTATGTTCAAACAACCTGTGTACCTCTTGTCCATTCTTTTCCATAAATATCCCACAGAGTATCTACCCATCTCTCTCCAGGCCTTCTTACTCAGTAGTCATGGATACATGCCCATCCCTCACATTGTCTCCTTCTTGTCCAGCTCGCTGCTTTTCCTTATCATACATGCCCTTGAAGTTTTGCACGCCATTTCTGGCAAATAAATTATTATTTCTTTTAATGTTGCAGTCAGCTTATATCTACCATTAGTCCTCTCTTTGGGTCTTTTGAGATATTTTTGTGAGAATATGGTGTTGTGTGGTTTATAACCCTATAACATCACTGGAGGACTATTAATGACTTTTAAAAATAATAGTAAATTTTTTTTTTTTTTGCAAAAGTGAGCAGCTTGATGTCTTTAAAGGCCATACATAGCTCTTGTAAATAAGGCTCAGTGCTCTGTCCTTCTCACGTTCTGGCTCAGCTCATTGTCCATCTGAAACCCAAGGCAAATAAACTGTTAGACTCAATTGCTGATCTGTCCAAATACATGTTATAATCTGGGCAATCTGAATTATTCACCCACTCTTTTCCTGATGTGGATGACAAGTCCAGTCTCTTCTGAGTAACTGTGGATCATGTCTGAAGGTTTTATATTATTCTGGGACTCAATACACCCAAATGAGAGCACTGGCAGGGCATTGAAAGATAATTCTTTTTTGATTTTGTAGAGATATGTCATGACAAAAACCTTCCAAGATACGGGGAAACACCTTTAAAATATGCTTTATAAAGAACAAATATGATAAATGCAGAGAAGCATGGAAAGATTTGAATAAACTGATGCAAACAAGATAAGCAGAGCCAAGAATGTAATTTGTGCAATGACTATACAATGTAAATTGAAAGGAGAGGAACTATAAAGTACTTAAAAATCCTGTCTGACTCCTAGTTCAGGTGACAGGGGAGTTGGAATAGTCTTTGTTCCTCTTTGTCACTTCTAGGCTCTACTTTTACCATCATATCTTGGAAACCTTTCCTGAAATTCTCTGACTTCTCATTTCTGCCTCCTGGCTTCTTTTGAGTCTTAGCTAAAATTTAACTTTCTATAAGTAGCTTTTCTCTTTTTTTTTGCAGTGATAATAGTATTAATTTACTTATTTTTATTTCCATATTATTCATTTTTGTAAGAGAATAATCATATAAAACCAAAACCCAAATAAATTAAAGTGAGAAATCATATGCTTTGATCTGCATCTGACTCCAACACTTTTTTCTCTGGAGGTGGAGAGCATTCTTTGTCCTAAGTCTTTCAGAATTGTCCTGGATCACTGTATTGCTGAGAGTAGCTAAGCCTATCACAGTTTATCATTCCACCATACTGCTGTTACTATGTACAATGAAGAAGCCTTTCTTGATAACCTAAAATGGTAATACCTTTCCTCTGTTGAGTCAATTTTCTCCAATTTATCCTGTATAAATCTTGTTTATATATAGTTATTTGCATTTTCTCATTAGAGTGTGGTTTTTGGGACCAGAGACTGTTTTTTTTACCTTTCTTTGTATTGTCAGAGCTTAAGCACATAGTAGGCGCCTAATAAATACTAGTTTAATGGCCTCGAAAATAACTTGAGAAATTTTGGAAGCTCCTTGAGAGGATTTCTCCTCCTAGTCCTCCTCCTCCTCTTTCCTCTTTCCTCCTCCTCCTCCTCCTCCTCCTTCTTCCTCCTTCTCCTCTTCCAACCTTATCTCTTCCTCTTCTTTCTCTTCCTTTTCTTTAGAGGAAGTGGAGGTTGGCATGTGTGGAAAATTTCATATTATGTTAGATTTCTTTTCTGGTATGTATTGATTGGTTTTGCTTATTTTTTCCTCTTTTTCTTTTTCTCATCAATAGAAAGTCTTTGTTATGGAGAATTGCTTTCTGGGAGGGAGGAGAAGGGAGGTAGGGAGAAATTTAGATCATGTAAAAATGAAGGATATCAATGGAAATTTCTTTTAAGAACATATACTATATATATATACAGGATTATATATCTATGTATATGAGGATAAAATAGCATGTACTTTATGGGGTCATTGTGAAGATCAAATGAAACAATATATGTAAAGTGCTTAAAAAACCTTAAGCCATTATTATCATCTCAGTTTGGACAAAATGAGTTTTACGCTTGACTACCCCTTGAGAGAATTCACATCACTTGTATCTATCTACCGTCTATGGTTGCATTTTTGTCTGAATTTCTTTGCTCAGTTTCCCTTTTCTTGCTCTATTCCATTGGTAGTGAGAACAGTAACAATGGAACAATCCATTTTGTTTTAGCTAGTATGATTTTTTCAGTGTTTCTTTTTCAGATGTGCTCCATTTACAGTCCATATTAAATTAAATGTGCTGAAAGAATCCACATAGTCCTGGACTATTGTTGATCCAGGTTCCCTGACATAACACTTCACCAGAGGTTGCTAGTAATCTGTCCAGTGTTGTAGCCCACGTACTGGAACTCTAAAAAAAGCAGCAGCTCCACACATTTACCCAGAAAATACAAGAAATCTCATTGAACATAGAAAGGCCTATTAATTTTCAGTGCCTGAAATGATTCTCTTACAGCCCTTTCAAACATGTAAAAAGGAGTTTCCAGGCTGTTGGCCTTCCATTGGCCTCGGGGTGCAGAATAAAGTGAAGGCAATTTTTTCTCCAGAAGGAGGCAGTCGAGCTCTATGTGGCTTTTAGAATAATTAGTGGCTTCCCGTCTTAAATAACTTAACAATGGAGAAAATAAAATTATAACCACTTTGTTTCAAAGCCTTTTTGGTTTGTTTTGAAAATTTCAAGGTAGTTCTCTCCTTTCTTTTTGCCTTGTATTTTTGACCAGCAGCTCTGCTTGAATTTTTATATTCTTCTCCCACTCTCATATAAGGGGAAAAAAATTAAGTTCCTTCATCACCCCAACTTATAAAGAAATAGAACAAAACAGTCCATCCAGGACTCAACTGATCTTCCTTTGTTGTTCTGACTGCCAGAGTTTCCTATTCCTTGCAAAAATACTTTCGTTTCAGACTATGTTCTGTTATAATTCTGTCCAACAGCATGACAGGATGACATGTCTCCAAGTACTTTAATAACTATTTTAAATATATATATTTAAATTAAATATCAAAATATTAATAAAACCCTAAATTAAATAAATTAGATATGTATAGATAGATATATATATACCCTTGTAAAATCTAGTTGAATTGCATGTTGGCTATGGGAAAGGGGATGAAGGAGGGGAGGGAAAGAACATGAATCATGTAATCATGGGAAAGTATTCTAAATTAATTAATTAAATAAAATTGATCATAAATATATGTACATACAGACATTAAAATATTATATGTAACATATACATATACTAAAATAATTTACATAAAGAACTCAGAAGTGTCTCCCCCTCTTTTTAAAAATTAAAACTCTTACCTTCTGTCTAGAATCAGTACTGTGTATTGGTTCCCAGGAGAAGAGCAGTAAAGGTTAGGCAATGGGGTTTAAGTGACTTGTTCAGGTTTACACAATTAGGAAGTGTGTGAAATCAGATTTGAACCTAAGACCTCCCATCTCTAAGTCTGGCTCTCAATCTACTGAGACATTTAGCTTCTTCCTCGTGCTCTGTATTTAAAATTTTTACTCTTTCATATCACCTGTCTCACTCAAACCCTCTTTCCAAGTATTGTTACTTTGGAAAGTGCCTTTAGAATCTGATATTTCAATTCAATAAACACTTATTAAGCACTGACTATATTCTAGCCTCTGTTCATTAAATGATAGGAAGGTTCAAAGAACAAAAGAGACAGCTGAAATCTTGTCATATGCACACTGATGAAAAGACGTTGCTGTGGTTTTTAAATCATAAGCTAAATTGTCAACCTTAGGAAATAAAATAGCAATACCTTCTACGTTTTGTAATTTTAAATCCATTATTCATTTAATCCTCCAAAAACTCTTGTGAAGTAGATGAAACAGAAATTTTTATTGTTATTTAATGAGTATGGAAGCTGAGATACTGGAGATCAAGTGGCTTTCCCAAGCAATGAGATAGTTGATTTTTTTTTCTTGTGTTAGTGAGTGTGGAATATATCATTAGTATTTTCCAAAATGGAAGCTACTTGGAAAATTAATTTTTATCTGAGTCTAATTTTGTTAAATTCATATACATGACACCAGGTAAAATTCCTCTTAAGCTGAAAATTAGGGGCCTACAATATGAAACTGGTTCCCAGGAAGAGGACTGATTATTAGCAGCTCTAGTGCTTTGATGGAAAAGGTAAACAATCCCCACTATGCCACAATGAAAAAAGAATTTGATTTCTTAGTGAATAAAAAAGAAAAACCAATATGATTATGGAAAATTAGTGAACCTGGTCCTAACTGACCGTATTTATTTATTTATTTATTAAGAAGACATGTTGAGGGTCACATAGTTAAACAAGATGGAGGACTAGACATTTTTTCTGATCTTCATGATCTCTCATATCTCTCCAAAATAGAAATTATGCATAAAAAAAGCAGTTTCAGTGCTCTACAAAAACTCAAAATAAGCTAAAAACTTTGTGAATTAATGTCTACTTTGAGGTCCCTAATCACTCCCTACCATACTACAAACCATACTACTGGCAGCAAAGCTGCGCTAGGATACTGCTCCACTGGCCACTAACAAAATGCAGCCTCACATCTTAATCTCCTTCCTTCTTTCTAGTGTCACAAAGATCTGAAAACTAAGTTGCAGAAATTTATTCCCCTAGCCAGCACTGGAGCAGATTTCTGCAGGAGAACAGAGGAAGAGAAGGACAGGGGCAAGATATCTGTCTGGGCTTGAATTGGAATTCAATCTCATTCTCCTTCCAGAGGCCCAGAGATCCAAACTCCAAATGACAGAAATAATCTCAGTCTTCTGACACTTTAAGATCTAGACCCCAGGAAACCATCATAGAAGGGAGGGAGTTATAAAGTGAGCAAAAAGGGAACATATGGGGGAAAAAAAGACTGAAATTACCAAAAATCTTGGAAGGAAGAAAACTCAAAGACTGAGCATAAGCAGATAAATAACAAGGAAAACATTAACAGCAGAAGGAAATAAGACCTCCAGAACTAGTAAAATAAAGGAAAATGACTCAGCACTTGAAGAGATAGGGGACTCAGTAGAGTTTAGGGAGAATATGGAATTACAATGCACTGTTTCTAAGTGGTTTTAAAAAAGAAATGAGAACCATTAGAGCATAATTTATGGCATACACAGCAGAAATAATTGGTAGAATAGGAAAACTTCAATTTGTTATGGTAATTCTCACCATAGAAACAAGAGAGGACAATTGGTAGTGCAACTACACAGAAAAGATGGATGTTATAGAAAAAGAGAAGAAAAAACAATAACATTAAAAGAAAACATGTTCTCTGTTCAAGTAAGCATTCTGATCTTGAAAACAGGTTGTGCAGTTATATAGCCTATGGATTGTAAGTCTCCCAGAAGAACATGACAAGTCACAAAAGCATTATGTAAGAAATAATGCAAGAAAACTTCCCAGGTCTTTTGAACACAGAAAGTGAAACATCAATGGAAAGAATGTATAGATTGCCTCCAGAAAAAACAAACAGGCATCCCCTCCCCTCCTCACTTGCCCATCCACAAAACAAAACAAAACAAAAAACTAAAGGCAGCAAACTCTAAGACACATAGTGGTTAAATTGAATAATTCCATTCAAAAGCAACAAATTCTGCAAGCAACCAGGAAAAAACGTTGAAAGACAAAGGAAAGGCACATTCAAATAACAGAAGACTACTTTGGGCTCATGGGAAAATTTAGAAGGGAATATAATATCGCATCTCAAATTACAATGGATCTCAAGATGCAGCCTAATGTGATTTATCCTGCAAATTTGAGCTAAATCACAAATCAGGAGAGCTCTCCTTTGATTTGGCAAATAATGTTTAAAGAATCATGGGGAGACTCATTGTTTGAGCTGGTATAAGGGATACATAAAGTAATATTGAGCCTCAAATAAGGAAGGAGGGTAGAGATAATGGACCATGTTGGTCTATTACTTCTCTTTAGTTTCCAGAATAACATTATTTGTATGTCTTTCTGTCTAGGCATACCCATTCTCCCTAGTAAGTACATCAAGCCCATATTTCTAGTTTTTGATTGCTTTCTACCTATAAACAGTTAGGGAGTGTTTGCTATCCATTTTAGCCCCTTTATATCTTCCAAATATTATTATAGATCAGTTCAGTTCAAATACTATTCATAAAGTACTGATTTTTTTGCCAGGAATTGTGCTAGTTAAAGGGATACAAAATGAAAATCAACACATTACTGGTGATATAGGTAGAGATAGAGATACATAGATGATAAAGATAGATTAGATAGACAGACAGATAGATGGACAGACAGATATATGGATAGATAGATAGATAGATAGATAGATAGATAGATAGATAGATAGATAGATAGGTAGGTAGGTAGAAGAAATCTGATTTAAATGATCCAATTAGTTTCCTACTTTCCTGCCTGGTAATTTTATTTTATTTAATTTTTAATTTTTAATTTTATTGATTAACTATGAACATTTTTCTATGGTTACATGATTCATATTCTTTCCCTCCTCTCTTCTCTCCCCTCCTACTATAGCCAACACTCAATTCCACTGGGTTTTACATGTGACATTGATCAAGACCTATTTCCATATTACTGATATTTGCACTAGCTTGATCGTTTAGAGTCTGCATCCCCAGTCATATCCTCATCGACCCATGTGGTCAAGCAGTTATTTTTCTTCTTTGTTTCTACTCCCACAGTTCTTTCTCTGGATGTGGATAGCATTCTTTCTCATAAGTTCCTAAGAAATGTTTTGGATCATTGCATTGCTGCTAGTGGAGAAGCCCATTACAATCGATTGTGCCACAGTGTATTAGTTTCTGTGTACAAAGATCTCCTGGTTCTGCTCCTTTCCCTCTGCTTCATTTCCTGGAGGTCATTCCAGTTCACATGGAGTTCCTCCGGTTTGTTATTCCTTTTAGTACAGTAGTATTCCATCACCAACAGATACCACAATTTGGTCAGCCATTCCCCCATCGAAGGGCATACCCTCATTTTCCAATTTTTTGCCACTACAAAGAGTGCAGCTATAAATATTTTTGTACAAGTCTTTTTCCCTATTATCTCTTTGGGGTACAAACCCAGCAGTGGTATGGTTGGATCAAAGGATAGTGCCTGGTAATTTTAATCCCAACCCTTTTACTCCATATTCAAAAACCAACAAGGACCTAGTACCAAGGCATAATGGTTGCTACTCAATGTGGACTCCAAATTTCTGTTAAGCACAGAACTTGGAGCAGATGTTTTCAGTATTCTCCAAATTCTGAGGTCATGAAATAAAACCCCAATTGCCCTACCTCAGTTATATCTCTGTTCATGTTTATTTTCTATTATTTCACATTTGTATCTGTGTCCTAAAAATGGACAAAGCATTTATCAAGCACATCCTGTGTGCAAAACACTATGCTAAGGGTTGGAAATACAAATAAAAAAAATAAGTCAATCTTTGTTCTCAAGGGGCTCACATCCTAATGGAGTAGATAGCTCATAAAGAGGGTCTCAGCTACAAATCAGATGGAAAAGTTCCACCTTCCAAAGGAGATGGAAATATTTCCTTTAATATTGTTCCCATGGATAAAGTGACATTGATTTCTGATATCGAACAACCTCTGCTTAGGTGCCTAGTCATGGTTATTGATCAGCAGCGGTTGGTGACAACCAACATCTTTGCTATGATTTTTCCCCTTGATAATGGCTAGGGGAGGAGGGGGTGTAGGTTCTTTAGTTCTGCAGATGTTATTCCCAAGACTTTTGGATTTAGGGTCCTGGGCTGTCTTTATCAGGGTATGAAGGGAGATGTTGTTCAAGGTAATAGTGAGTTTGGTCTGCCTTCCCAGCGCATGATGCTGCCCCCTTTCCCTCATGGAGCCTGGATGTTTCAGGGAGGCTGATTTGCCTGTGGCTATCCCCTTTCTAAATGGTAATCTTCCCATTAAGAGCTCAATAAATGGTTATTGACTGAATAGATAAGGATCAAATAAAAATAATTCTCAGATAAACACTTGTGTTTTCATACAAGTTGTGTCAGAATTTAATCAATAGGAGTATTGGATACCGTGCTGGGCACCCAGTGCTCAATATTTAATGAGAAACCAGAGGAATCACTTCCACAATCTCAGGCCCAATATTTTCCAAGATAGCTCTTTGCCTAGCTTCAGACAGATGTATAAACAAAAGATTGGGTTCTGTGAACTTTATTCTAACATAATTGCTACGAATTTCAACACAGTGGGACTGGAGCTAAAAAGAGAAGCTCTATTTTCTCTCTGTTCAAATTGAAGACGAGCCAGAATTTTGGAATGGCAAGGTGTCTGATTGATTGATTGGAAGAGTTTTCCAGAAGAAATAGGCCTTACCTCTGCTTTCAAATATTATGACATCAGGGACAAGGCAGATTGGCCCTCCAGGGAGAGAGTTCAATTCTACTGTAACTTGAGTAACCCTAAATTCAGACAATTTCAGAAAGCTGGGTTATCAAAGGGCATGAGGGTTGGATAATTCTCAATATAAGTGGAAGTTCTTAAGTCATTCAGGGCCTCAGAGCTGTCAGGTAGGGGCTAAGAGGCACCATGCATAGTATACTGTGCTCTGGAGTCAGAGGACTTATATTCGAATCTCACCTTTAAAACTTACAGCTTGTCACTTTGGGCAAGACACTAAACTTCCCTGGGCCTCAGATTGCCCTTTTGAAAAACAAAGGAATCGGACTCTTAGGTCCCTTCCAGCTTTAGCTCTATGATATCTGTGAGCCTCAATTTGCTCATCTGTAAAAAAAAGAGGAATTTGAGCTCAATGACTTTTTTTTAACCCTTACCTTGGAGCCAATACTGTATATTGGCTCCAAGGCAGAAAAGTGGTAAAGGTAGGCAATGGGGGTTAAGTGACTTGCCCAGGGTCACACAGCTGGGAAGTGTCTGAGGCCAGACTTGAATGTAGGACCTCCCATCTCTAGGCCTGACTCTCAATCCACTGAGCTACCCAGCTGCCCCCCTCAATGACTTTTAAAAGCCCTTTCTGCACAAAATACATTTCCCCAAATATTATAATATACATAATATAACATAACACAACAATGTAACACAATGTAACACAATATAATATAACATAATCCCATTTAATAATGTAAAGCCACACTAAGACTCCTTATTGTATATTCTCTTAAAAAATAATAAACCTTATTTTTCATCCCGGAATCAATACTCTATATTGGTTCCAAGGGAAGGGCTAAGCAATGGGGGTTAAGTGACTTGACCAGGGTCACCCAGCTGGGAAGTGTCTGAGGCCACATTTGAACCCAGGACCTCCTGTCTCTAGGCTTGGCTCTTTATCTACTGAGTCACCCATCTGCACCCCTTTGCATATACTCTTTGCCTTATTCTCTTACTGTACTGACTACAGCCAAGACAGATTGTTATCCTAATAAATGGTCCACAGACCTAACTCTGCACATACTGAGGTAGCCTGGTAAGAAAAGCCTGAAGAGAAGCCTTCTGCTTAGCATCTTCTCTCATGAACTGGTCTTAAATGGTTCTACCCTAGAAATGTCTTCCCTTTAACTCTGTATGCAGGCACATTTTCTTATATGGGAAAAATGTCCACGTGATGGACTTGGACTGTGAAAAGCAGCCAAGGACTCCAGGTCACAGTGAAGGCTTGGCTGCAGACAGTGCCCCGGTGGTGGACCAGATGCCATGGGGGAGCCATGGTCTGGGATGGGGAGTGGGGCTGGGAAAGAGCTGAGTGATCTGGACTGAACCGCCCCACATTCGAGCAGATGAAGTGATCCAGATCCTTCCTTTCACTCATGAAAAAATAGATCTAGACCAAGGATACTTCTATATTAATATTCCTCTAAGAAAATGAGACATTAGGAGTATAACTAGGCTTCAAAAACATCTGGAAAATGGGCTCCTTCCTGACACCACCAGCTAAGTACTGTGGAGTGGCTCAGTGGATAGAGTGATGGGACTAGAATCAAGAAGACCTAAGTTCAAATCTCACCTTTGACACTTACTGTATGACCCCAGTCGAGTCACTTAACCCCGTTTGCCTCAGTTTTCTCATCTGTATCTAGTTTCTTTGCCAAGAAAACGCCAGACAGGGTCATGAAGAGTCAGACATGATTGAAGCAATTGAACTACTACTACATATACAGAGGCAGCTAGGGGACACAGTCACTTAACCTTTATTAGCCTCAGTTTTCTCACTTATCAATAGGGATGATAATAGCACCCAGCAACACTGGGTCCTAGTGAGGATCAAATGAGATTATAAAGGTAAGGCACCCTACAGACCTTAAAGCCTATATACATGCTAGCTGGCATAATCTTGTTCTGTTGTGGCTAAGGCCAAGAGAGATAAAACTGATTATATTCGGGGTGCAGCTGGGTGGCTCAGTGGATTGAGAGTCAGACCCAGAAATGGGAGGTCTTGGGTTCAAATCTGACCTTAGATACTTCCTAGCTGTGTGACCTTGGGTAAGTCACTTAACCCCCATTGCCTAGCCCTTACTACTTTTCTGCCTTAGAACCAATACACCGTATTGATTCTAAGATGGAAGAGTAAGGGTTTTTGTAAAAAAACAAACAAACAAAAAATCCCCCAAAACCTGATTCTATCCAGAAGAATTTGAATCCATTTCTGTTCTGGTCTTCTCTATGCCACTGTTCCTGGCTCTCTTGATCTGTTAGAAAAATCTGAAGGGATTGATGAAAGCAAAATTGAGCAAGACCAAATCCTTCCTGTGAACTGCAGGCTTCAGTAACTTGAAATAAAATAAAACCACCCAGACTGGAGACACTCCCTGAAAGAGTTATTTCCTGAAGCTAAATGGGCTTAGGAATTGCAAAAGAAATGAACAAATTAAAAGCAAAAACAAAAACAAATGATTGCACCAACTCCTTTCTGTTCAGAGCCATGTTTGAAGCAGGATTCATCTGAGGAAAGGAGCCTGGGGAGAGCCCTCTTGTGTATCATAGATCATTTTTCAATGAATTGAAGAACAACAAGGCCTTTTGCTCTGATCAGCACAATCAGTCAGAAAGCACAGCTTCCTCGAGGTCTAGTTTTCTCTTTAGAAAGAGAGTAGACCACTTTTTCTTCTGTCTAAAGATTGGAATGTTTTAAAAATTAATGCAATTAACCAAATGTGGATAATGGTATTATGGACTTGTTATGTTCAAGTCACTTTTATTAAGTGTTAATATAATATACTATAATTCCATTTAACAATGTAAAGTCACACTAATACTTCTTAGGACTTTCTGTATATATATCTCTTTTAAGAACCTTTACCTTCCATCTTAGAACCAATACTGTGTACTGGTTCCAAGCCAGAAAAGCTGTAAGGGCTAGGCAATGGGAGTTGAACTGACTTACCCTAGGTAACACAGCTAGGAAGTGTCTGAGGTCAGATTTGAATCCAGGACCTCCTGTATCTAGATCTGGCTTTTAATCCACTGAGTCACCTAGCATCCCCCCCTCTGTATTGACCTATTTTTAGTAAGTGTAATTTAAAAAAGATTAAATTATTAGAAACAGCCAGATATTTACTTAGGTGACCTTGGGTGTCATTAAAAATTATTTTGTTTTTAAAATTTTTCCCATGATTACATGATTCATGTTCTCTCCCTTCCCTATCCCCTCCCCACTCCTGGGGTTGACAAGCAATTCCACTGAGTTTTATATGTATTATCACTCAAAACCTATTTCCATATTATTCATTTTTATAATAGAGTAATCTTTTAAAACCAAAACCTCAAATTATATACCCATATAAACAAGTGATAAATCACATGTTTCTTCTGGATTTTTACTCCCACAGTTTTTTCTCTGGATGTGGATAGTATTATTTCTCATAAGTTTGAGCAAGTCATTTTAAAAAAACTTCCTTGGCCTTCAGTTTCCTTGTTGGTGAAATGAAGAGTATAGACTGTATGAACAAATGTGCTTTAGTTCTAGATCTATTAAGATTCTTCCCTTGAAAAATCCAATTTTTCATAAACATCAATATATTAAGAGACCAGAAAAGAGATTTTATATTTCTACTTGATTAAAAATATAATTTCCTGGAGGAGAGCATTGTAGAATGTTGGTTAAGGATTCAGTATGAACTTGTCCAGATTTCCTGAAAGTCCAAACTCACCTTTTATTCACTGCTAGTTTACAAGGCCAATGTACTTCTCTTTGAGAAGCTGTCAGGATAGGAGCATACTAGATTTAGAATCAGATGGTTCAGGTTAAAATATAATCCCATTTTACAATGCTGAAGGAAAAGAATTTAGGAATAAGCCACCAAGAAAGGAGCTGGAAGTCTCCATCTCATCCCTATCCCCAGCATGCTATACTAGAGACTTCAGAAAACTTCCTTTTTAGGTTAGATCTCTCTCTCTCTCTCTCTCTCTCTCTCTCTCTCTCTCTCTCTCTCTCTCTCTCTCTCTCT
>NC_058132.1:376952082-376981688 GCF_016433145.1 Gracilinanus agilis | reverse complement strand
TATCAGTGCCTTCTCTCTGAGGTTATCTCTAATTTGTCCTGTATATTTTTTGTTTATATATAATTGGCTTCATATTGTTTCCCCATTAGACTATGAGCTCCTTGAGAGCAGAGACTGATTCTTTTTGCCTTTCTTTGTAGGTCCAGCAGATAACAATGCCTCATACATAATAGGTGCTTAACAAATATTTGTTGACTTGAATTGACTAGAGACTTTCCAACTAGGTTTCATGGAACTTTTCAGTTTCATTTTAAATCCCTCAATTTTAAGAAACCTTTCTTGATCCTTCATATCAGTGCCTTCTCTCTGAGGTTATCTCTAATTTGTCCTATATATTTCTTGTTTATATATAATTGGCTTCATGTTGTTTCCCCATTAGACTATGAGCTCCTTGAGAGCAGAGACTGATTCTTTTTTGCCATTTTTTGTATGTCCAGCCTCATACATAGTAGGTGCTTAACAAATGTTTGTTGACTTGAATTAAATAGACTAGAAGCTTTTCCAACTAGTTTTCATGGAGCTGACAGTTTTTATAAGTCCTTTCTAGGTTTTTCCTTGAAAGAAAGGTCCTTGTGGGTATGTTTCAGGGTAGGTGTCCTGAGAGTTGATGTTCTAGCACATAAATAAGAAACTGAAGGCTTGGAAATGTGAAAATCCTTTATCTATAGGATTGAACAGAAAAGTTAAAAATAGAGTGCTAAATTTTATGTCTAGACCAGTGATTCCCAAAGTGGGCATCACCGCCTCCTGGTGGGTGCTGCAGCGATCCAGGGAAGTGGTGATGGCCACAGGTGCATTTATCTTTCCTATTAATTGCTATTAAAATTAAAAAAATTAATTTCCAGGGGTGCTAAGTAATTTTTTTTCAGGAAAGGGGGTGGTAGGCCAAAAAAGTTTGGGAACTACTGATCTAGACCCTCAAGATCCAATCTCCTCCCAGCCACAGGCATCATGAAAGGTTTGCCTAGGGATTCTTTCACACATCTTCCTCACCACAGAAGAGATCAATGACAATGCTTACTCTGGGGTTGGATGGTGCATTTGGATCACAATCTACACATGCCTCAAATGACAACAAATATCTTTAGTTGTAAAGGCAGAATGACTGTTAGACCTACATCTATGGGGGATTAGAGAGGGAGTATATTATCTAGTAAAACAAAATGATTTCTTTGATTGCTTAGAGTTCAATGCAGTAGTACAGGAATTAATCATAGAATAATATTGATGAAGGATGTCAGGAATTGATTGGGAGGGGTAAATGGTTGCAGAATTCTATTTTGGGGGAGGGTGTGTGTGTGTGTGTGTGTGTGTGTGTGTGTGTGTGTGTGTGTGTGCTGCAAAGTATCTGGGAAGAGGAACGGTTACAAATCTGTCCATAGTATTTAGAATTAGGCAGATTACTGGTAACTCCATATGATAAAATGAAGAGGCTATGATATCATCCTGGGATGTGGAAAGTGTTAGAGCAGGGTGTCCATGGAGTGTTCTTTAAAGTCCATTATACTGGAGCACTCCTGGCAAGTCCTAGCCCCAGCCCACTACACTGCTAGCACTCATAGCCATGTCAGATAGGTGTAAGCAGAGAGAGATTGGTATATGGAAAAATGTTCTAAATTAACTAATTAAATAAAAATTAAGAAAAATTAAAAAACAAAAGCTACATCCTAAGTTCCTCTATCGGGGAATGGTTGAACAAATTGTGGTATATGATGGTGATGGAATGCTATTTTTCTGTAATGAATGATGACCTGTAGGATTTCTATATGAACTGGAAGAACCTCCATGAACTCCAGAGTGAAATGAGCAGAACCAAGAGAACATTGTATACAGAAAGTGAAACATTGTGGAATGCTCAAATGTAATGGGTATCAAGTGATAACAATTGTATAACCCAGTGAAATTGCTTATCAACTCCAGGAGGGGGAAAGGAAGAGAGAAGGAAAAGAAAATAAATCATGTAAACATGGAAAAATATTTAAAAAAAAATAAAAAAACTACAGCCCAGAGTAGTAGCTAGAGCACTGGGTGTAGTCAGAAGACCCAGGTGGTTCTCAGCTCTGCAACTTACCTCCTATACAACCTGAGCAAGTCGTGGGCACTTCTCAACCTTTGTTTCTTCATCTGTAATGATTGAACTGGATCAGGGGTTCTTAACCTTCTTTTTTTATGACATTGGCAGTCTGTGGAAGCCTATGAACCTCCTTCCCACAATAATAATTTTAAATAAATGGAAAGAAATGCTAAATATCAATTAGAGATTAGAGAAAATAAAGATGTAAATAAAAATAAAAGATAATGTAGAGGAAAATAAAGAATTTTCCATGTTCATGGTCCCCCTGAAATCTATCTTGGGACCTCTTGGGAGACTATGAAACTTAGGTTAAGAACCTTTGGACTAGAGGACCCCTAAGGTCCTTTCCAGTTCTAACTCCTATAATGCTGTGTTCTTTATATGTGATAGTTATTAATAGCAGACCCATTTCCTTGGGTTTATTTGTTAAGAGTCCAGATCAGACAAATGTGATCATCTTCTTAAATTATCCTAGAGCATTTTGTCTGGACTTCTCCTTTCTCCCTACTGCATCCTATCTTGTACTTGACCTAAATGCTTGTGACCATCTTAAACCAGCTATTAGATTGGTTACTTCCTTAAGGGAAATAACTGTTCTTTTACTCTGTCTCCCCAGACTCCAACACAGTTCATTGCACACGCTAGATCAAGAGTTCTTAACTTTTTGAGTGTGCATGAATGTGTGTGTGTGTGTGTTTGTGAATGTGCATTTAATGGACCTCTTCTACAGTCTAGTGAAGGATATAGACCTCTTCTCAGAATAATGTTTCTAAAACACATAAGATCTTAAGGGAAACCAATTATACTAGATTAGCCATTAAGATGTTTTTAAAAATAGCTGACAAGCAATTTGCCCCTTTAATTTCCTAAATTAAACATTTTATATGTTTATTATATATGATATAGTCAATTATATTGGAATAGCAATTAAATTTTTTTAAATCGTTGACAAGCAACTGCCCCATTTAATTCCCTAAATTAAATATTTTGTATGTAAGCGTGTACATACAAAATGTTTAATTTTGTTTTAATCTATATGTAATTTTTATAATTTATATATAATATAATTTATATATAATAAATTTATAATAATCTACATATTGTAATTTATTTATTGTTTGAATCTATATATAAATATTCTTATGTAATATATATAATTATATTTACATGATAATTATATATTATAATTTAGCTTTGCCTTAATCTATGTATAAATATATTTTGTATATGTATAAATATACTTATACATTAAATATATTATAATTTAATTTTGTTTTAATCTATATATAAACATTTTGTACATATATAAACATACAAAATGTTTATATAAATAGTTTCTATATAAACATACAAAATGTATACATATATATTATAGCCAATTATATTGGAATAGCCATTAAAGTGTTTAAGAAAATAGTTGAAAAATCCCAGTTTAAGACCTCCTGTAGGTCTTTAGTGGAAATCTGTTAAATTTCGGCTTGTGGGTATTGCCTGTCTTCAGAAGCAGCTTTTACTGGAACCTCTGGCACGTTCCTGTCCTTTGCTAATTTCCCAGAGCCTTCCAAATGCTCAGTCTTGGCCAGTTTGCTCAGTTATGTGGGCTGGTTCACAGTTCCAGTGAGCAGCAGCAGGGGGCATGTGGTGCTTCCTTTCCATTGGCTTTTTTCAAACTTGCCTGTGTTTCGAGGTTTGTGATTTAACACCATGTATGAAATGAATGACAGCAGCGTAGAGCTAGCCGAGTGTCTGGTCATAGTACCGAATGAAAGAAAGGGCACGGAGTGATCCACATTTCCTAAAATGATACATGGGGGACGGTGGCAGCAATGAGTAACATATCTATTAATGGATTGTGGCAAGAAATAAACATCACATGCTTTCAGTGTGGACTAACCAGGAGATACTGACACAAGGAGAGGTATTCAATGCATCCTCTCATACTCAGCAAAATATGAATTTCTCAAGTACGGCTTAGACATTTGATCTCTGGGTGTTTAGGGTTTTAGTGCATGGGTCAAATGCCATTGGCAGAATACCTTAGATTCCCCCATATGCCTGTACATGCCATCCAAAACCAGAATAGTACGAATGCAAGGATCTGACAGCTGTGGTCCCTGCAGTAAAACTGCCTTCCTAAAGGGCACATTAAGGAGAGAGCTTTCTGCTCAAATGCACTCGCATTCAAACAACGTGAACAACAAGCGTGGCTTACGGGATGGGACAATTTTAGCTTTCACACTCATTCCAAGTTCTTCCCTTTTCTATGTGAGCATCCAAATCCAGAGCTCTCAGCCTGGGATGATAAGTCTTTCTTTAGCACATGTATTGCCTCCTTCAAGGTTGGCAGGGGCAAATGTTGAACACCGTCTTCTCCTCAGAACATGGGGTGAAGGTAGAAGGAATAAGTAAGCTATTGCAAGGACATACCAAGATCTTTTGTGTACCCATGAGGCATTGGAATTGAGAGCAAAGATCATTGTGTACCATCCTTGAAGCTATATAGCTCATCTTAGTGGTGTGGCTCTGTTGAGTTATATTATAGAAATATAGGATACAAAGGAGATATAGATGTATAGTGATGGTGATGATGTGTATCAGTCTATGATCTCCTCAGCTGCAGTTGGTGGGAGGATCACCTACTCCTATCACCCTGGCTGCTGCTGTAAGTTATCCCCTTCTCTCTAACAGCTGCCCAAATAAGGACCCTTGAGAGGTTAGATAGATGGTTAACCTCTCCAGGCCCAACCTGGGGTTGGATAAATTGATATTGGGCTATTGATCTGCCTCGGATAATGTTCAGGATCTGACTGCGTTTGACTCCCTTCCCAAGGACCATGATAGAAAGACCACTCAGGAAGGTACTTGTTGTTGAATACTCTTTTATCTATAAGTAGGGAAAGGATAACAAGGTCAAAGATTGGGGATTGGAAACCCTATTGATCTATTATCTATAGATAGACTAATTAACAATCAGGACTGGAGGCTATTGATCAGGTGGAGGCTTGAGATTTCACCCTCACCCTTTATCTCTGGCCGGACCTGGCCACAGCCAAGCTAGAGAATAGGGAATGCTATTGCTGCAGATGTATTGATGATCTTTATTCTCTCCACTCTCTCACTACCTGTGTTGGTGATTCACTAGCTCTCACAGTCTATCAGGAAATAGATTCAGGCTTATTCCTACCCTCTTTTTCTTAAACCACCCTGCAACCCTTCACCACCCTTCAGCCACCCACTACGCAGATTGAACCACAGAGGTTGGCAGAGATCTGTGATCTCTGTTCTCAGCCTCTGAGTCCAGAGTCTTCTGAGTCCAGAGACTTCCCTCCAAAGTCGCTGTGAGGGGTATTTATAGGGCGAGGCCCACTGACGTTTGCCCTTGGCTCACAGCACCTGGGAACATTCCGAGTCTCTCAACTGCCATCCCTGTCAGTCAAGGTGGCATCCATCTCTTCCCAGATTATTGACTATAACAGTTACAACTAACCATTTTGGATCCTGGGATAAAATTCACAAAATGTGTAGGGAATGGAGGAAGAACTAGGAAGAGGCAGGAAGGGTCTTACTGAACTAGGTAAAGGAAGCAAGTGTACCATTTGGGAACTTCGTATCTTACTTTATTATTCTTATTAATTAAGTGCTAAGCTCAGTTGTTTCAGATCACTTTACATTTTGTTCCCCTAGGGACAAAGCTCTCATTGCCTCACTCTGCTTATGGGTCTATTCTTGTGTCCTGTCTGAATCCAAGCATATTCAATAGCAACTGTATAAAAGTCTTTACAGTTCTTTGTTGAAACCATCCTGATGTTCCCTACTCCAATCAGACACTTGTCCACAGTACATTAAGGTTTACCAAAAAGCCTTTGTTCCCTCCTCTACCCAATGAAGTAGTTGGTGCTTTAACATTTTTTTGATTTAAATGAAAACAATTAAACATTTGTTTAGATTTAAATTAAAACAATTAAAACTCAGGGAAGTTAAGGGACTGGCTCATCTACATTCACTCAGCTATTAACTATGGAAACTGGGATTTAAGTTCTGATCTGGCTCTCCAGTTTTCCCGTCAGTATTCTAGAGGGAATACAGTGAACATTATCCTGTTCTAAATAGGAAAAGAGATCTCTGAAAGGAGCAATAATAATGCTTTGGATAAGATAGGAATAACATGTTTCATTCTTCTTTTGACACACTGATCCATGGACACTACTCTCTTTCTCTATTCTTTTGTACATATGGCATGTACAGCTCAATCTTCTACAGGGAAAATCCAGCAATTTAGGGATAGGGTATGCATTTTAGAAGGGTCTATAGTATAATGGAAAGATTTCTGGGTCCAGAATGAGGAGAGAACTGAGACTGGATCCCATCTCAGATGCTCATTAGTTGTGTAACTCTCTTATTGATAAAGTAAGCATAATGATACTTCAAAGGAGTCTACTTCACAGGATTGTTGTGAGTCTCAAATAAAAAATTATGTAAAGCCCTATGAAAGCCTTATAAATGCTAAATAATATAAATTATTGCTTTTTTATTATTTGAACTAGAACTGTGATTTCAGTGGTACAGACTACTCCCAGGGAGGAAACTTCTTCTATCAATGCCAATTAATACTTGCTCTGTAACTTACAGTCTAGAGTGCCTCAGGCATTGAGAGGTTAGGCAACTTGTCCAGGATCACATGTCCTGTATATCTCAGCAACCAGGATGGAAACTCATGTCTTCTAGGTTACAGGGGCAGCTCTCTATCAACCTCAACTGTCTGCCTTTCATTACTGTTGTTGTTTGTGTCACCCACTTATAACTACATTAACATACTTAGTAAAAATGTATAATAGATGATATTTTTTTCATGAAGAATTTACATTTACTGTAGTTTCGCCCTGCTGCAGGAAAGATGAGTTTTCTGGTGAATATTTCCCTGTCCAGGATTTTCTATACTTAAAAAAAATCCAGAAGAAATTGCTGTAAATGATGCTCAGTGGAGCAGTGGGCACTGCCTTGTAAAAGAGGCTGCTTGGGTAATAGTTTTAGAGAGAGGGGAGAGGGTGCATGGAAGGGGGAGAGAGAGAGAAAGACAGAGAGAGAGAGAAAGAGGGAGACATAGACAGACAGAGACAGAGAGACAGACAGACAGAGAAGAAAGAGAGACAGAGAGAGAGAGGGAAGGAGGCAGGGGAAAAAGGGAGGGATGGAGGGAAAGAGAGAGAGAGGGACAGAGACAGAGATAGAGAGACAGAGAGAGAAGAAGAGGAAGTGGGATATACTTTCCATGTTTCCATTAAGTACAGTGACCTTAGCAGTAAATATGACCACATACAAATCAACCACATGTTTAATATCATTAGGGCACAAGCCAAGATGTAGACATTGAGGAGGTGATGACTTATCAGGTTTAGCATATTTTATTGGTGAGTTGATTTTGATGATGTTCTTGCAAAATTCAAGTAGATAGGTCTGTCTGAGCATGACTTCTGTGTTATATATTTAAAAATATGGTTCCATGGAGACTTTAAGCTTCACCAGACTTCCAAAGTCCATTGAAGACCCAAAGGGATTTGCATTTGTCCATTTACTATCAAAAGGTTAAGAAATCCTAGTCTTGTCTAAGCCTTTCATTTTATGCATGAGAAAACTGAAGCTAAAAAGGAACAAGTGCCCACTATGACGGCAAGGAACAAAGCTGGCTTATGGCAGAGCTAGGACCTCAAGCCAAAGTTCCCTAGCTCCAAATATAGGGGTATTGCTGCCATATGAAGGAGCCCTGGGCCCCTTTGCTTTTGTTGAGCTTTTCATTCATATCTTGCACAAGGAAACCAAGTCTGACTTTCTGGGAACTTGTTCAATGCCTATGTTCTCATAATTGACCACTATCATGATTTGGAACTTTAATGGTCTTTCTCACAGGCTTATTTTTCATTCTTATTTAGCCAGTGACAATGAAAAGGTGAGAAGATTAAAAAAATTATTTTCCACAAATTTATTTATTTTTGTCACATTAAAGTTCTAAGGTGTCTCCCTCCCTTCCTCTCCATCCTGTACTAGGGAAGACATCATTTGACAAAGAAAATGCAAATGTAAAACCATGTCATAAATATTTCTATTAATCAGTTCTTTCTCTGGAGGTGAACATTCATAGTTATTTTTCAAACAAGATTACTGCTGCTATATGTAATATTCTCTTGATTTTGCTCATTTCACTATTCATAATTTCATGCAGATCTTTCCATGTTTTTTAAACTTAAATTAATCTGCTCATTATTTCTCATAGTGTAGTAGTATTCCATACACTCATATGCCACAACTTGTTTTGCCATTCTCCAATTGATGGGCATCCCTTCAATTTCCAGTTCTTTGCTACCACAAAGGGAGATGCTATAAATATTTAGAACATATCGACTCTTCTTTTTTTCTGATTATCCTGAGAAACAGACCTAGTAGTAATATTGTTGGGTCAAAGAGGGTATACACAGTTTTATAACTCTTAGGGCATGATTCCAGATTGCTCTCCAAAATGGTTGATTAGTTCAAGGATGGGAAGATATTGAGCATATTGTACAGAATTTCTAGTGCAATTATGCCTGAAGAATATAGTAAAAACTACTTTTTTTGCCAAGTATGACAGTTTTCAGACAATGATATATACTCCCCAAGCATCCCTTTAAGATGCAAATTTGGGAAGACTCCTACAAGGGTGTCTTACTCTACTAGCAGTCATCAAAGTTGCCAGGGAATCCTATCTGATATTTTTATTTGAATTCCTAAGAAGTAGCAGTGGCCTAGTGGATAGCAAGCTGGTCTTGCAGCTATGAAAACCTGAGTTCAGCATTTACATATTATGTGACCTTGATCAAACCCCAGCCTCTCAAAACTCAGGGTAACTCTTTATGAATATAATCTAGCCTCTATTCCTGAATTTAAATGTATAATAGTCCCTGAGAAATGAGTGAGGATTATCTTCCTTTTTTTACCCAAATGAAATTCCATTCCTCACATTTGCTTATGTGGGAGTAAAAAAACTCTGAGTTTGAAATCATACCATTTACCTGCAATTTATTGTTATCTGGACAAGTACCGATGGTATAAACCTTTCCCTTCAAGTTCACTTTGATTATTGGCACTGAGGGGTTGTTTTATCTTAGGAAAGCTGGAGCTTCAATTTTTCATTGTTTCTGCTCTGATTTATTTATGAACTTTCTCCCAAAAATAACTTGTGAAAACTAAAAAGAGATCCTTTGGTTTTTCCTTTTGCAGGGTCTGACTTGAAGATCCAAGGAGAAAAAGAATGGATTCCATTGAATGTAGATCACTAAGATATTTTATATATTTGTATGAAGATTATTGGCTTCCTGAATACCAGAGACTCCAGAAGAAACATTCTATTTATACATTTATATCTTTTCTTTCTTGTTGGCTGTCATTTTTAATTTAAAATATGTTTATGGCACCTGCAAAACAAAGTATCTAGGCAAGACTTGTTTGGGGGTGAGGGTGAGGGTGTTTTAAAATGAATTATAATCTAATGAACAGAAACACAATGTTAAATTACATTCATTTTCATTGGAAGTCATATCAACCATTTCCATGATATTTTATCAATATTTAAAAGGAACAAAATGAATATTAGTTCTTCTACTTGTAACTTTTTATGAGCTAAAGTAAATGTCAAATAAATGTAGAAAGTGAATAAAGACCCAGTTAATTTGGTATGCTGTCATGTTGACATACTCCTCAAGGTGAAATAATGGGACAGAAATGTTGGAGAATAGACAATGGACCACATTTTTGCATTAACCAAGCAGGCACCATTTGGCAACTTGATAACCAGACAAAATATTGCTGATGATTCATTTGATAGCTTTCTTTCCTTTTTTTAAAAACTCTTATCTTCTGTCTTAGAATCAATACTGTGTTTTGGTTCCAAGGCAGAAGAGTCATAAGGGTTTGGTGGGAATTAAATGATTTACCCAGGGTCACACAGCTAGGAAGTGTTTGAACCTAGGACCTTCCATCTCCAGGCCTGGTTTCCTATCCACTGAGCCACATAGCTGCTCATATCAACAGCTTTCTAAAAGCAAAAATATTCAAAATGACAGTGGCATAATGATTTATTAAGGACCTTAGGACCAGAGCTAGAAGGGACCTTACAAGTCATCTAGGGCAGTGATGGGCAAACTATGGCCCGTGGGCCAGATGTAGCCCCCTGAAATGTTCTATCCTGCCACAACATTATTCCTAATCTGACAAATAAAATGAGTAGGATACAATACAATGAAACTTCAAAAGAGTTGCCTTAGAAACAGACTGACTGATGAGCATTTCCTTTCCTTTGGCCCCCTCTTTAAAAAGTTTGTCCATCACTGATCTAGGGGAATCTCTTTCAATTTGATAATTGAATAATAAGGAAACTGAGGCTAAGAGAAATTATGAGGCTTTCCCAAGTTCACACAGCTAGTAGGGGCCACCAGAGCTGGGATTTGAACTCATGTCCTCTGCCTCCATATCTCTGCTTGTACCGTTAGGGTAAGGCTATCCAAGTTATCTTTCAAGAACAGGTTGTAGAGGCAGCTGGGTAGCTCAGTGGATTGAGAGTCAGGCCTAGAGATGGGGGTCCTAGGTTCAAATCCGGCCTCAGACACTTCCCAGCTGTGAGACCCTGGGCAAGTCACTTGACCCCCATTGCCTACCCTTACCACTCTTCCACCTAGGAGCCAATGCACAGAAGTTAAGGCTTTAAAAAATAAATTAAAAAAAAACGAGCAGGTTGTAAAATTTAAAAAATCTCTATGTGGGGGATAGTTTGAGTATTATTATATAATTAATTACATTCAGCTTCAATTAAAATTACTAATTGTTCAGACCTGCTCAAATCAGCTGGTAGAAGTCAGTTACTTAGCGATAACATTGGACAAGCAGTTAGACCTTAGAGATCTACTAGTTTTGTTTTCTGGCTATTTGGACAAAATAGTGCTACTGCTGCAAATTCCAGGTAGGCTGCAATTGGTTAGTAGTTGTTATATAACTTGGACATTAAAGAATATGCTTCCTTATATAGCCTCCTTCTAATTATAAAGAGATATGGGGCGATGCCCATGTAGATTGATATATGTTCAGAGAAGCGTGAATAGATATGTTTAGAGTCTCTTCCACTGACCCTTCTCCAGGGCAGACTGATTCCTGCCCAGAGGAGAAGCAGAAGATCAGAGCCTGAGACTGGTCACTATGTCCTCCTCAGAGAGAGTTCTGGGCTAGAACTAAATCTATTCCCTCCCCACCCCCATCATCTAAGTATTTAAGTTTAGGAGAAAAAATGTCTAGTTTTAACCTGGGCTTCTAATAACTATCCCTGGTCAAGGAAGTGGTGCTCCAAGCTAGATAATCCATGGCTTGACTCTCTTCCCACCAAATGCCAGTTCCACAGAGAAGACATGTAACACAAAGCAAATAAACCCATTTATACAGGTTAATAGCAACTAGAAATCAGAGAAGGTAGCCTGATGAGAAAGTACCAGAAAATATGTAAAATGAACAAGTTCTATTAGGAGTGAGATTAGCTCAGCCAAGAGTCTCAGATTTCACTGGGGGTGGGGTGGGGGGGATTCTCCTTCCAGTACAGGAAGTTGGGAATAGGAATGTATTTGAGGTATAATTTGTTCTCATAATCCTGCTCTCTCTTCAGAGACCTGAATAGGATCTAAAGCCATGTGTTTTCTGCCCCTCATATGGGCATGGGCAGTGAGTAATCAATCTCCACTAATGAGGAGAGTCTTTTGCAAATGGCTTTTGAGCTTCAGGTTACACAATAAAGGATGAAGTCCATCATTATAAAAATGAAAAGTGCAAATGAAGAAGAAACATTATCTTCTCATGTAATTAAGATATTGAGTAAAACAAAGTAATTGTTATTTCTTAGGCTACACCTACCATTACTCTAAACAAAAATAAATCGATAAAGGAATCCACCAACAAATATAAGCCCTTGCCACTGACAGGGTACTGAACAAGTAACAGGGACTAGAGATTCAGAGATGATGTAACACATACTTCCTGAGGTCAAGGAGTTTGTAATCTAGTAAATTATTATTTTGACTCCCTCGAAGCTCAACTAGCTCACTGATGGGTCAGGCAAATCCCCCATGTTGTGGGGAGGCTTCAGTGGGTGGGGCTCCTGGGGAACAGGGTTTACAAATTACCTTGTCTATTCCACATCACAATGAGAGGGTATCCTCTTTCTTGGGATGAACTGTTGTGAATTTGGGAATTGCCACTCTTTGCTTTCAAATTTTACGTAATTTTTAAAAATTAGCACGGACTTTTAGAAATCCAACATGTATGTAAAAAGTGACTTCATACATTGTCATAACTATAACAAAAGGTTTCCAAAGTTGGCAAGAATAACAATGCAGAGTGTGTCTCCAGATAATTCTTTTATAACAACTGGAATTCATACCTATCAGTTGAAAATTCATCAATAAGAATTCAGTAAGTGTCTGCTGTGTTTGAGGCACCATGCTAGGTGCTAGGGATATAAATAGTAAAAAGAATGAAACAATGTTATTTTTACATCAATAAAATGATCATTCTCAATACCAGATTTTAAGTTAACTACAAATGTAAAATAATTCTCTACATAGTCTGGTAGTTTAAGGTTAGTGAAGCAATATCAGTTATGTTTTGGTCTTTGATCCCATAAATTGGAACCAAAGCTACATTAGCTTTTATTTCTATGAAATATTCTCACAAAGGGGCCTTATCATCTTTTTTTAAAATGCCTTAAACATCTTGTTTTAGTCACATTAATTAATTATTATACTATCATCAGGGAGTTTCAGTTAGAATTTATAATTATTCAATTGTATTAAAGAATTAAATTCTTCCATTGTAGTCTTCAATTCTTCTGCATGTTCAATTAGGAACAGGATTGTGACTTAAAGTTATTTAAAAGGATCTCCATTTGTGAACATGTGGTTAAGTCACATTTGCAACATGACACTAACCAGTCATTAGGATAATTCAAATGGGTTTTGTGAATTGCCTATCTAATATATATGTGCTTTATTTGGTTAAAATTCATTTGACTATGGAAGGATAAGATCTATCGAATCCCATCAGAGGGGTCATACTGAGCTTACATTTCTTTTCAAAATGGTCTCTGAAAAATATACACGCAATATGATACCTTAGGGTCTTCTTCCAAGTTTGTTTCTGTTATCTACAAGTATTTAGCCAGGTACTATGAACGTCTTGGGAAAGCATGAGAGAAGATTTAAAGTACTGTAGACTGACATAATACCAAGTGAAAGAGAAATCAGGAATGCTTCTGGTTTTAGAAAGAAAAGTAAAAATATTGGGCATTACTTGTTAAAATTTAAAAAGTTTTAAAATGTTAAAAATTTAAAGTTTAAAAATTTAAAACTTTTTTAAAAATCCCATTTAAATTTTTATTGCACCATAACATCAGCTTCTATGCTCAATAACAAACCTTACAATGTATTTCAAGTAACACATATGTCTTTAAATAAAAGCTTTTCTTAAATACAAGAAAGACAAGATAGAAATTTTACATTCCACATTATGACAATGGCCAGAGTGAAAGGAAGAGGGTACATCATTGCATGATAGCATGGAAGGTATGGAAAGATTCCTATATCCAGTTGAAAAAAAGCCAAACAAATGCAGAGATACTTAAGGCTCAAAGCACGACCTCAATGACTATTTTTGTATTTTAAATTTCCCAATCACAAATCAATATAATTTTATAATTATACATATAATTATATGATATAAATACATAAATACAATCATAATAATTATATAAGCTTCATTTATATAATTATTATATACTTTAGAATATGAATATACATATAATACAATTGTACTAGAAATAACAATAATTATAATATTCTATATATAGCTGCCTATTTCTAAGAAACATATTTAGATGGCACAGTGACTAGAAGACGTATTGATGAGGATGAGCCGATGCAAAATCTTGCCTCATACATTTACTAGGTTTGTGCCCATAGATAAGACACTTAACTTCTCTCTGCCTCAGTTTTCTTGCTTGTAAAATGGGATCATCATAACACCAATCTCACAGAGTGGTTATGAGGAGCAAACAAGATTATCTACATAAAGCATTTTTCAAACCTCAAGATTCTATAAAAGTATTAGGTAACATAATTATTGTTGTGTATGCTCCAACATTTAATGGGTATCTGTGACAATAAGTACCCATATATACCTTCCATCTTAACTACTGACTTCAAATGGTTGTAAAGAACATCCACACATTCTGTTCTTGCCCTTTTTTAAAATGACAGCATTGGTAAATATGACTCATCTCAAACAAATCACACAAAAATTTAGAGTTGAAAACGATGAGTTTGTACTAAATGGCTTTGGATGGCCTTTCCAGCTCCAAGTCTATGATGACATGAATGATTTCTCCCACAACTCTTGGAATCTCCTACTCTCCAATTCCTTGCCTACAAGATTAGACATGGTGGCCCTAGAACAAAGAGAATTTGATTCATTTGGATTCAAAGGAAATACAGGCTTTTCAATTAGCCCTGATTTCCTTAAATGCCAGATTGTGTTATAGCAATGCTTTGCTATCTTGCTTTATATAAAAACTATACTTAAGATGATAATCGATGCTCCTTAGAGATTTTACCCTTATATCAAATATATGAAATTAGCATGGACCAAAGAAGGCTCTTTACCTTACAGGAAATTATCAATGCCTTCTTGCTTCTCGTGGATAGAGGATGTAGTTATATGCCATTTGGAAACCCATAAAGTATGTTTGCCTGCTTCATAAATCACCTGAGCATCTTGAGAGGAAAGAAAGTCCCTTCTGCTCATGAATGGAAAATCATTTTTCCCCTCTAAGGAAATGACTCAATCTATTTAGATCCTGCACTGAAGTCATCATCTTGTCCAAATAAATGTATACCCATTATAAAAAAGATTTAGTAATAGAATCATATTTTAATCACGACAATATTTTTATGTAAAGGTTTTTGTCAAAGTAAGAAAAAATATTTCACACAAGCTATCACCTCAGGCCCTGAGATATTTTTAGCTTCAAGCCCATCAATATCAGATGGTCTCTTTTATCACAGCAAAGAATGGAATGTCCCAATATTTAATTTTTCTAGTAAAAAAATGTAGTGGGATCATTGAATAGAGGGAATATAATATCAAGTAAAGAAATTCTTTGAATTATTATTACTAGTTCTGTTCATTGTTCATTGTTATGAATATGTATGATAGATTTGGAACCAAAAAAAAAAGATTTTTTTCTTTCATCTGAAGATTCAAACCAAGGAGTGGCAATATAATTCCCAGCTGTTAGAATCCTTTTCATGGAAAGAGCAAAATTGCCATCGAATGTATAGATTCAAAAGGGGATAGAAAATTGTGGAATAGTTGAGAACAAGAAGATTGAAGCTAAGTGGCTACATGGGATCTGTAGTAGAAAGCATAGTAATAACAACAGCTTTTTATTGTGCTTTATCTTTTACAAAGCACTTAGTATTGTTTATCTCATTTTATAGCTTTAGATATATAAGGTTAAGTCGGTTTCATTAGTCCTAGGTCTAGAGTCATTAGGAGTCGAGTTCAAATGTGACTTGAGACATTTATTAGCAGAGTGTCCTTGGACAAGTCACTTAATCTTTACCTCAAGTCTCTGAACTGCAAAATGGGATAATAACAGCACCTACCTCCCAGGGTTGTTGTGAAGATCAAATAAGATAACATTTGTAATGTGCTTAGCACAATGCCTGACACATAGTAAGTGTTCTATAATTCTAGTTATTGTTGATATTTATGTTTAAGTTATCATTGCTTAATATTGATTTAACACTAACAGTGAGCGAGGATGAAGCTAGGTGAAATTCAGAAATGGCCAGAAATCCTTGCCATCTATCAAAATGATATTTAGAGCTCACATTTACAAATCTCTTTAAAGGCTACAAAGTACTTTACATATATTATCTCATTTGATCCCCATGGCAATCCTTCAATGTAGATCCTCATTTTACAAGAGGGGAAACTGAGGGCTAGAGATGTGGTTTGTCCATTGTCTCATAACTAACGAATGGCAGAACTGAGATCTGAACAAAGGTTTCTCTGACTCCCAAACAAGTTCTCTTTAATACAAATCTTGATTTCCATGTTTTTCTTTTCCACTTAGAAAATTATTTTTGTTCCTGAATGTGGACATCACAGAAAGATTATTGTGACTATAGTGAGGAAAGGGAGGTCACATGCTCCACATAGCCTGGGAAATTTCCTGCACAAGGCAGGATTTGACAAATACTGGGATGAGACAAGGGAGGTGGATTGGTGGTTGTTCCAGGTATATTTGCTATTTTAAATTCATCCCAGTTAGGCAATTGCTGAGAGTGGTTGCCAGCAGTGACTGAGTTTTCCAATATGTCCTCTGTCAATCACCAAATTTTGATCTCAGTCTAATTCCTGGTGCCCCAGATTTCAAATCACTGAAATGACCTTCACTGAAGTTCTCAATAAACAGACAAATATTTGTTTGGTTACTGCAGGGTGGAAAATCAAATCAATCAATCTTTCTCCCTTTTTCCACAACCCTTCTCTTTCTTTGTCTCTTTGTCTCTCTCTGTCTGTCTTTCTGTCTCTCTCTATCTCTGTCTCTGTCTCCCTCTCTTCCTCTTGGTCTGTCTGCCTCTCTGTCTGTCTCTGCCTGTCTCTGTCCTCTGTCTCCCTGTTTTGCTGTCTTTCTGTCTCTGTCTTCATCTCTATCTCTCTGCCTCCCTCTCTGTCTCTGTCTACTTCTCTCCTTCTCTCCCTCCCTCCCTCTCTGTTGGTCTGTCTGTCTGCCTGTCTCTGTCTCTCTGTCTCCCTGTATTTCTGTCTCTGTCTTCATCTCTGTTGCTGTCTGTCTGTCTCTGTCTCTCTCTCTGACTGTCTGTCTCTCCCCCATCTCTTCCTCTCCCTCTTTCATTTTGTCACCATTTCATGGCCATAAACAACTTGGCCAAAAAAGAACATACAAATAAAATTCAACTCAGTGCAACACGACGGACATCATTGCAGGGCAGGCATCATGTTGTATATTAGCAAAACAGATAGAAAAGAATACAGTGCTCTCAAGGGGCTATATTCTTTTCTGCATTTGTTTTTGATGTTTTTATGCCCTAATACATGGTTCATCTTTGTATATGTACCATGTGCTGCTGAAAAGAAGGTATATTCCTTTTTAGCTCTATTCAGTTTTCCCCATATATCTATTACCCCTAATTTTTCTAACATTTCATTCACTTCCTTTACTTCTTTCTTATTTATTTTTTGGTTCGATTTATCTAGTTCTGATAGGAGAAGGTTGAGGACCCCTAGTGGTATAGTCTTACTGTTTCCTCCAGGAGGTTATATTCTAATTGGGAGAGAGTAGATGTTTGCAAAATAACAACAATAAGATAAGGACCAGGTGCTACTAGAAATTTGAGGAGGCAGAAGTCTGGGTTGAGGTAGGTCAGGTATGCCCATATCAAGTTAGAAGTTGGCTGTGTATCCTTCAGAGCCCAACCTCTCTTCTTGTGCCTTAAAACTAGTGACCTCTCTCTTTGATCATCTTTTACCCATTTGTCCTTCTCTCTCTTCTTCTCATTTTGGAGGTCCTCTTCTTATTTAGGTACCTGATTCTCAACTTGAAAAACACCAAAAAACACAAAAATTTACATATATGGAGAATAACAGAAAAAGGAGATTATATATGAAACTGCAAATCTAATAATTAACACATTAGCTTCAAAGGTGTCCTGGTCTCTATCTCTCTTAGAACTTCCATTTCTCTTTCTGGCACTTAAACAATTCCCCAATTGCACTTTTTTTCTTTCTCCCCCCCCCCCCAATTCCCTTTTATGGTGTTACTATCTTTAACTGTACTCTACTTTCCAAAGTCACCTTAACTGCATAGAAAATAAATGCATATAGTCAAAATAAATCCATTCTTTGAAATCTAAAAATGAATGTTTCATTCTGTACCCTGAGTCAAACACCCTTTTTTCAAGGTGAAGAGCAGACTTCCTCATCAGTCCTTTAGAGTCATGATTACGTATTGTATTGACCCAAGTTCTTCAAACCTCAAGGTTATTTTTCTTCATAATACTGTGGTCATTATATAAATTGTTTTTCTGGTTCTTCTCACTTCAGTTCATAAAAGTCTTCCCAAGTGTCTCTGAGACAATCTCTTTGACCATTTTTCTTGCATAATAATAGTCCATTGCATTCATCTACGTTAATTTGTTTAGCCATTCCCCAGTTGATGGTAATCCTCCTAATTTTCAGTTCTTTGCTACAACAAAAAATTGCCATATAAGGAACTTCAGAATTATTTTAATTCTCATTTCTTTATTAGTTATTTGAAGTATTTTTCACATAGTTGTCCATATCTTGCATTTCTTCTTCTGAGGTTTGCCTAATCATATCTTTTGTTAATTTACTTAGTGGGAAACAATTCTTGTTTAAATATATTTGAATGAGATTCCTATATGTTTTGGATATCATATCACAGCTAAATTTGCTATGGAGATGCTTTCCCAGTAACTGTTTTCCTTCTAAATTTAACTGCATTAATTTTGTTTGTGCAACAGCTTTCCAATTTTATGTAGTCAAAATTGTACATGTTATCTCCTTTGATCCTCTTAATCCCTGGTTTGGACAAGAGTTCTTTCTTATCTCCTTCCCTGTTCTTCAGATTTGTTTACTATGTGACCTTTTATATCTAGGTCATGTATCCATTTGGAGCTTATTGTGGTATATGATACAAAATGATGAAGTCTAATTCTTTCCAGAGTTCTTCCTAGTTTTCAGTGAATCAGTCAGTTAATAAACATTAATTAAGTTACTACTATGTTGTTCTATGCTCTTCTTAATGCTAGGGATATGAAGAAAAATAAAAGACAATCCCAGATCTTAAGTCATTCTAACTAATGGGAGATAACATGCAAACAGTTATCTACAGACCAGATATCCAGGATAAATTGGAAATCATCAATAGAGGGGAGGCACTAGCATTAAGGAGGATAAGGAATAGAGTCCCGTTGAAGGTGGGATTTTATCTGGGACTTAAAGGAGGTGGAGATGAAGAGGGAGAACATTCCATGCTAGTGAGAAATCCTGGAGATGGGAGATAGAATATTTTGCTTAAGGAACATCAAGGAAGCCAGCATTATTGTATTACAGAATATATGCCTAGTTATGATATAAGATATAGGAAAATTAGAAAGGTCAGGGGAGAAATGATTAAGGGCTTTGAGTGCCAACAGAGGATTTTATATTTGATTATGATGGTGACTGGGATCCGTTGGAATTTATTGAATGGGGAGGAGTGATATGGCTGGAGTTTTGCTTTAGGAAAACCACTTTGACAGATGAGTGAAGGATGGACTAGAAGGGGAAAAGATGTGTCAGGGAGACCAGTCCCCAGGGTGTCTGGTGATAAGTGCTTGCACCAGAGAGGTGGCAATGCCAGAGGAGAGGAGGGGGTACACATGAGAGATGTTACAAATATAAAATGATAGGTCTTGGCAGTGGATTAGATATGAAATATGAGATAGAGTAAGGAGTCAAGGATGGTTCCTAGGTTTCAAGCCTGAGTGACTTACTCTCAATAGTGAAAGGGATATTAAGGAGGGGGAAGATTTTGGAAAAAAAAATAATATATTCAATTTCGGACATGTAAAGCTCAAGATGTCTTAGGGAAATGCAATTTGAGATGTCTGATTGGTGGTAGATAGAGACATAAATCTGGAGGTCTAAAGAAAGGTTAGAGTTGGATAAATGATCTGAGAATCATCAGCATAGAGAAGATGATTGAAATAATGAGAGCTAATGAAATCACCAAGTGAAACAGTATAGAAGGAGAAGAAAAAAGGACAAAGACACCTAGTAGGACACCTAGGTACCTGAATGAAGATCCAACAAAGGATCCCAAGTAGAAGTAGTAAGATAGACAGAAGGAGAACCAGGATGGAGCGATGTCACAAAAACCTAAAGAGAAGAGAGTTTCAAGGAGAAGAGCATGGCCAACAATGTCGAAGGCTTTAGAGGGGTCAAGAAGCATAAGAGCTGAGAAAAAGCCCTTAGTAAATGTTTCTTGACTGACTTGAGATTTGGTAATTTAGCATTACTTTTCCCAGGAGTCTTTTGATCAATCAAAAATAATATACTAAATGTTTACTGTGTGTAGGATGCTCTATTAAACCCTAGTGATACAAAGAAATGCAAAAAAAGAATTCTTATCCACAAGGATCGTGTACTCTGATGAGAGATAAGGTGAAAATAAATTGGTCCATATACTATCTCTACAGAATGGATGAAAGGTAGTACCAGAAGGAAGGCTTTAAGAACTGGGAAGACTGGAAAAGGCCTCCTGCAACGAGTGCAATTTAAATTGAATTTTGAAGGGAGTCAGGGAACAGAAGGCAGACTTTAGGAGGGATGTCATTTCAGGTTTGAGGGGAATTGGGAGATAGAATGGAATGCAACAAAACCAATGTTGCTGGGTCACATATGAAAGGAAGCAATGGAGGGAAAATATGACAAGGTCAGACTTATACTGTAGGAAAATCAATATGGCAGCTGAGAAAATTAGCCTTTGCTGCCTCATATCTGTATTATTGCAATAGCCTTTGTGTTATTATTATTATCATTTTTTACTTCAAGGATTGGAACAGGGAAAGTCTGGAGGCAAGAAGACCAACACAAAGCCTCTTTCTATAATCCAGGTATGGAGAGATGAGGGCTTATGCCAGGGAAGAGGCTTCTTAAGTGGAAAGAATGGGGAATATAAAAGAAATATTGTAAAGATAAAAAAAAATCAAGGCAACTGTTTGGATGTGTGGGATGAATGATAATGCAAAATCAAGGATGAAACTGAGGCTGTGAGCCTTTGTTAGTAATAGGAAAATTGAAAATTGGGAAATTGGGATGGTTTGGAAAGAAAGATAATGAGTTTGATTTTGTACATGCTGAGTGCGAAATGTTTAAGGAGTATACAATTCAAGATGTCTAAAAAACACCAAATTTGCCTCAGTTTCTGAAAAATGAACTGAACAAGGGAATGAAAAACCATTCTAGTATCTTTGCCAAGAAAATGAAGTCATAGAGAGTTGGGCATGATGGATAACACCTGATCAACAAAAACAACAAACACAGATCTAGGAATCTGCTTAAAGATGGTAATTGAACTAATGCAATTGATAAGATCTCTTGAAGGGGTTCTAAGGCAAAACATTGGGGGACATCCACAGTTAGTGTATGTGAGATGGATGAAGCTGCAGCCAAGGAGATGGAGGTATGGTTAGTTAGGTAGATTAGGAAGAGAAGTAGGAAAGAAAAGAGTCATAAAAAAAACAACATCCAGAAAAAAACCACAGTGAGTCATTTGTTTAGTTTAACTCATCCTAGTGAGAGAGTCAGGGAGGTCTGTGGACACTGGGGGCTAGGTTGAGCCAGGAGTTGGCTATATGTGGAGAATTTTAGTGCCTAGGGAGAGTACACCAGAGTAAGGGGTAGTCCCACAATAGGGACAGGTGCCAAATGGAAGCTTTGTCACCCACTATCCAGTTCTAGTCACCGATTCTGAGTGGGCTGAGAAGAGGACTTTTGTACAGGAGTATCATTCCCCTGAGTAGGGAGAGCTTGGGTGGAATACTAAGAAAGGAGGAAATTCAGAATGCAGCAACAATAGCAGTGTGGCTCGGACCCCAGGCATAGAATAGGGTCCCATTTCGAGCATATAGCCTTACCTTTGGAAGAATAAACAGGATAGGAATCTCGGATCAAAGGTGAGTCTATAATTTGGCCACTCCTAACCAGTCCACTGTTGCTCAGACCCAAACCCACAGGTCAGAAACTTGCAGAACTCAGATCAGGGGAGCAGCAATCAGACTTTGCTTTGAATCAAACCACTCTGAGAGCACTGAAAGCTTGTAGGTCCCCAGCCTGTCCCCAAGATCCTGGAATAAAAACACTCATTACTCTGAGAAAGGAACAAGAGAATCAGCTCAGACCTTCCTTCCAGAACTCAGCCTTAATATCAAGTCCAAAGTCGGGAAGTAGGTGGAAAAGAATGAATAAACAAAAAGAATCCCATTAAAAAGAGCTATTATGGTGACAGGGAAGTTAGAACCTTAGCTCTTTCTTGTACCCCCCCCCCCCACTCAAAAGATAATGATTCCAAAACATCTATAAACAAATTCTCTAAGAAAGACATAGCTTGGGAAAAATTCAACTACAATTTCTGGAAAAGATGAAGCAAGAGTTTAAGTGTTTTTTATAAATAGTGATTGAGGAAAAATTGGAAAAGAAATAAAAGCTATGGAAGAGATAATTGGAAAGGGAATTAGCTGATTGGCATCAGGTTAGTATAAAATTTTGGCCAAGAAATAGACTCTTTGAAAATTTGAATGAGGCAAATAGAAACCAATGAATCCATGAGGCAACAAAAAAACTTTAGAACAACATCAAATGACTGAAAATATAGAGGAAAAAATAGCAAAACAAAACAAAAAAAACTTGCCTCAAAAACAGGTAGAGAAGAAAAGAAATGAAGAATGTGAACACTATGACAGAAATAAAGAATCTAGATGTTTATTCCCAGAAATCTAAAGTGAAAACTGCTCACATCCCTTAGAGGAGGATAAAGTAGAAGTAGAAAGAATCTATTCCTTATTCTCCTGAAAGAAATCATTAAATGCAAACCCCCAGGAACAACATAGCCAAAATCTAGAAGAAAGCATTCAATTAAGTTAAGATCACATAAGATTTAGCATATAGCCATCACTCTAAAGGAGTGGAGAACTTGGAATACAATATTCCAGAAAACATTGGATATGGGCTTGGACTCAAGAATAGCTTACTCAGCAAAACTGAGTGTAATGCTTCAGGAGAAAAAATGGATCTTTAATAAAATAGAGGTTTTCCAAATATTCCTGATGAAAAGACTAGAGTTGAATAGGAACTTTGAACTCGAAACACAAGAGTGAAGAGAAACATAAAAATGTAAACATGAACAATGATAAAAAGTGAAGCAAGGATAACCTGTTTAAGTTCAAATACTGAGAGATGGTACAAGTCATCTCTGAATCATATTGTCATCAGAGGTCTTAGAATGAGTTTAAGTAGACAAAGATTGGGTGTGGTCCCATTTTATCTTAATATTCTTAAGAAAACTGTGGAAAGGGATGGCAAGAGGAAGATTAGAGGGAGGGAAAGAAAGTTTGGGTCAAATTATTTCAACCAAGATTTACAAGTAGACATGTTCACAAACAAGGAGGAAAGTCGAGAGGGGGAACAATTAACACGTGAACATCACTGTAATTTGAATTGGTCAAAAGAAGGAAGAATACATACATATAGAGTTGCGTACACATATCACAACAGGGAAACAGGAGAGGGGGAATTAGAAAGAGGGTAGATCAAGGGAGAAATTAGTCCTAAGCAAAACAAACTAATTAGGAATGTACAAAAAATTTTATAGCTTTTTCCAGGTGACAAAGAATAGAAATCTGAGAGGTTATCCACAAACTAGGGAATGAATGCATGCCTAATGGTATGATAGAATACTTTTTTTGCTGAACTCTTAATGACCAACCATGATTATAAAGGATTAATGAAAGATGAAATCTGCTACCCACCTCCTCATACAGAGATGAAGGATTCAAAAAGTAGAATGAGACAATTTTGTGTATGTGTGTGTGTGTATGTGTGAGTGTTTGTGTGTGTAAATTTATTTTGATTGACTATACATGACTAGAATGTTTTTGTTTTTCTTATTTTATCAATTGATAAACTGGAGGAATCATTGGAGTGAGAGGGTAAAAAGGCAGATTTTGTCTGACTAAAACAAAATAAAAATATTTTTAAAAAATCATTGAATGATGAAGTGAACAGCCAGGTTGCAGAGGTCTTAAAAGAGGAGAGGAAGTGGGGGCACTCCGTGTAGATGATTTCTAAGAGATTAACTAAGAAGAGGAAGAAATATAATTCTGTAGCTGGCAGACATGGCAAGATGTAATGAGGGTTTTATTTTTTAAGGATAAAGGAGACATGGGTATGGGTATAAATTGCAGAGAAAGTGCCAGTAGAAAGGAAGATACTGAAGGTTAGAGTGGAAATGATTGGGGGCATCTTACATTTTTGCTGTCAAACTTTTGACTTCATTTGAACTCCCAGTGACTCTTCTGGAGGGAACCTTTCAGCACTTGCAGCTCTCTTTTTTTCCTGGAGCCTTGGACTAGATGAAAATGCTCAAAGTTGTTTCTCTTTGGATTTCTTGATCATTATCTAGTATGATGCTCTTTTTAGGTGTTTGCTGGAGTGTGTAGGTGGGGCTTTTAATTGGGCATTTGCTCTTCTTGGTTAACTGATCATCTTTGCCCACTCTGAGATAATTTTTTTTGGTCCTTATGCATCTTTTTGGTATGATTTAAAATGCAGACATAATAAAGGCCCACTCCTTTTAACACCATTAGCTGTGGTGTCTTTTCAGTGAGAAACTCTAAGTCCCCAAAGCAGCTGCAGCAGTCTGGGATGGATTTACTCTTGGATGTACTTTGTGTCCTGCCTGCCCAGCTGTACAAGAACCAGTTAGGAATTGCGCAAGTTTTTTTTTTTTTTTTCATGGAAACTCAGGCATGCCCTGTGAGTTTCTGACTCACTGTCTGCCCTCTCAGGGTCCAAGTCAGGACTATAGGCACAATCAGGAAAGATGGGAGGGTAGCGCTTGACTTCTCTAGATGGGCTGCTACCAGCTTCTCAGAGCCTTACTTGATTTTCACTTCCCCATTTTTTCATTTTTTGCCTTATAATTTCCATACAGATTGGGTTGACCTGACCAAGACATGCTAGAAGGCCCTGAAAAGCTGACTTAAACACTTCCACTATTGGATTTGGAATTCTTAGCATTATTTCTGGTACATAACCCCAGCTGAGCCCATGTATGGGAACCAGGTGGCCCAGTAAATAAGAATTCTGCGTCTGAAGTTTGGAAGACTCATCCTCATGAATTCATACCTGGTGTTAGACCCTTATTAGTTGGGTGACTCAAGCAAGCCACTTCCCCTTGTTTGACTCAGTTTCCTTATCTGTAAAAGGAAATGGCAAACCACTCCAGTAACTCTGTGAAGAAAACCCCAAATGGAGTCATAAAGAATTGAACATGACAAAAATGACTGAACTGAATGGCAACCACAAAAGCCCCAGATGAGCCCATGTGATACCACATATTGCTAGCAGACAGGACCTGAGATAAGAAATAGAAAAATAAGTCAAAGATGACTACAAGGCTTGAACTTGAGTATGGGGGAAAGCAGTGGTACACTCAACGAAAATAGAGAAATAAGGGACAATTTCTAAAAATTATGAACTTGGCTTGGGATATATTGAATTTGAGGTACTAGTATGATAAACAGGTGCAACAATCTAAGAGGCAGTTTTGAATGAAAGACTTGAACTCTAGGGGGAGGCTGAAATAGAGTTTTGGAATTTATCTGCATAATTATTTGCAAATGAAACCAAGGAAAGCATTAAAGAGCATGTTAATGCCACAGAGAAGTCAAGAAGAATGAAGTGAGAATAAAGTTCAGTGGAAGAGCAGTTTGAGGTTTCTGAGAAGTATATTTTGGTTTGATATAAGAAAAAAGAAAACTTCCTAATAACTAGAACTGCTGAAAAGTAGAATGGGCTGCCTTAGGAAGAAGGTGGATGCTGGGGATGTCGCATATGGGATTTCTTTTCAAAAATGGTTTCTTTTAGATGACCATGGAGGTTCTTTCTAACTTTTTTGTTGTTTTTCTTTTGTTTTCAGTCATTTCCAACTTTTTAAACCCCATTTTGAGTTTTCTTGGCAAAGATAATGGAGTGGTTTGCCATTTCCTGTTCTGGTTCATTTTATAGATGAGTAAACTGAGGCAAACAGAAGGATGCAGAGGGTTGCAGTGCTAGTAAGTGTATGAGTCCAGATTTGAACTTCTTGACTCCAGGTCCAGTACTCCATTTAGTATTCTACTGAGATTCTATAATTTCTAAATAAAAATTTATAAAAAACAAACAAACCCAGAAATGGTCAATGTTAAAATAATCATAATAATGGTAATGATGAAGATGATAATGACAGCGAGCATTTATATATATAATAAATGTGTATATTTATTAAGATTTGCAAAATGCTTTATGACACATTAATACAACATTTCATACATAATCATTTATAGGATTACAAATCTATCTAGCTCTCAGGACTATGGCTGCTGTCTACCATGGTGAATAAGTAGGAGGCGACTTGTGGCTTTGAGGACCTAATTCTGGAGGCAGAGTACACTTCGGACACTTCTACATTTTGAACATCATGATGATGATGACAGCTAGAATTGATAAAGGACTTTGAAGTTTGTGGAGCGTTTTACAAACATTTTTTTTGAGTCTCTAAGCGGCCGTGTAAGGTGGTTACTACCAATTATTTTTCCCATTGTAAAGGTGAGAAAACTGAGACTTGAAGAGGCTGAATTTCTTGCCCTTGTCAGAAGTTGGCTTTCTTGACTCTGAATGGAGCACTTCATCCACAATTTTGTTCTTCTTGACTCCAAGTCCAGAACTTGATCCATTCCACCACAAAATGGAGATGCATTATCTCTCTGCTGCTCCAGGTTGGCACCAAATTCAATCATGGACACGAGGTACTTTCTACGTGGCAAAATGCTCTATAATCTAGTTACCTACTAGTCTGGGATCCCTGTGCTAAAGATTAGAATGGTTTATCATTTGTATAGTTTATCATTATGCCTATTTGCTGATTTTCCTTAATGCTTTCCCAACATATTTCCCTTAATGGCAAAAAAGGGGAAAAAATTAGTGCTACCATGATACACTGGAATCACATTAACTAGATCCCCTGTCACAAAAAAGACCAAAATGTATACTGCTTTAATTTCCTAAGAGACCTTGCTTCTACCACAAATTGCCCTGTTATCTTCAGTGGGCAAACTGAGCCATTCTGGATTAATTACTAGACCTCCAGTCCTTCCTTCTTCCCAGGGTAGAGAATCCTCATAATTTTCTGTGTCAACCACAGTAAACAAAACCTCTACCTGAATATTTTGCTTTTCCAGGCTTTCTCAAAAATTAAGTTATGGACAAGAAAATAGATTATTTGCAATCACATAGGTTTCTAATCAGTAATTAGACAAACACACGACATCACTTTCTTTGCTGAAGGATGATTACACAACAATCCTTAGCTGTTGGGACTAAGAGCTTTGCTTGGCTACCAACCAAAGTGAATAAGTGTGTGGCTTAGGAGACCTAGATCTTGAGGCAGTGTACATATTCTGCTCCTGGGGAGATGAGAT
Organism: Gracilinanus agilis; assembly: GCF_016433145.1. Taxonomy (NCBI): domain Eukaryota; kingdom Metazoa; phylum Chordata; class Mammalia; order Didelphimorphia; family Didelphidae; genus Gracilinanus; species Gracilinanus agilis. The sequence continues at coordinate 376,954,220 of NC_058132.1, read as the reverse complement.
ATAGAACATGCTGGATTTCCTGGCAAGCCTCTATATCCATAGGCTTTACAGTAGCCCAACAGAAACTCACTGCAATTCAATTTGCATGAATCAAGCAATCCCAAAGTGGGAGAGACCCAGCCCCAAGCGGAGAAGATGAGGCAGGCGAAGAGGGAATAATTCCCACTAGACAACTAATAGACAGGAGGTCGTTAGAAGAGAGGAGGTTTCAAACAAACTTCTCTTAAACCCAGACAAGGGATCTCCCAACACAAGCAAAATAGTTAAGAATTTTTCCTGTCTAAATTCTGTGTCACTCATCAAAATTCTGCTATTTCACTGTCTCCAGGATGAAAACGTATCTATAATTGAGCACTCATCATCTATTTCTTTATGAAGAGAGCAAAGAAGCCTGAAAGCTTCCAAATTGTTTTTCTGAAGCCAAATGAGGCCTCGTAGATAATCTGGGTCAACCTAACCTTCTAAATGTCACATAGCCTGGCTTGACATGTGGCTGGGAGCAACTATAGCCTGGGTGCAACCCCCTCTGCATGCAAATGACTCAGCCAGTCACAGAAGCAGGCAAGAACTTTCTTCCCTACTTGCTCCGGTTATCAGGTGAGGACTGAAGGAAAAATAGCTCCAGAATTATATGCCGATTATTGAATTTATTTCAAAGTGATCTTAAGATATCAATTTTATTCCAATTGGATAATCAAATTCCAATTTTAAATTCTTAAGATCATGCATTAGTAATGACCCTAGTGGTCTACTCTTTATCCTTTTAATTTTATAGATGAGAGACAACTGAAGAGAATAAGTCCCATTCTTTCTATTGTACAAGACATAGATTCTGTTTTATCAAAGGGCCTGATATCACATTGTAGTTTCCTTTTTTTTTTAAACCTTTACCTTCCATTTTAGAATCAATACTGTGTATTGATTCCAAGGCAGGAGAGCGGTGAGGGCTAAGTAATGGTGGTTTAATGACTTGCCCAGGATCATACAGCTAGGAAGTTCCTGATACCAGATTTGAATTTAGGACCTTCTATCTCCAGGCCTGGCTCTCAATTCACTGAGCCACTTAACTGCCCCCTTCATTGTATTTTTCTATTTGCTGAAGAAAAACCTATATCAACACAAAATTTTAAAAAATTTAAAAATCATCGAAAGACCCAGTTTTTCTCTTCTGTAAATGTTGACATTTATATAGTGACTTCAAATTTCCAAAGCCCTTTACACTCATTGTCCCATTTGATCTTTACAAAAGCCCTGTGAAATAGAAGCTATTACCATACCCATCTTAAAGATGAAGAAACCGAGGTTCAGAGAAGTTATTCAACTTGTCCGTGGTCCAGCAGCTAGTACTTGTCAGAAACAGGATTAAAAAACCACTCAAGTTTCTCCCAATTCCAAGATTGGCATCCTTTCCAATACACTACCCTGCCTAAACATGTAAAGTACCAAATGTCTGATCTGGCAAATTTTGCATTTCCACCAAATTGACTGTTCAACCAACTGCAACTACTGGTTGTTTTTGGCAGAGAGAGGCTATTGCTTGGACCTACTCTTGCCAATGCTCTCAGCCAATTCAATAAAAATTATTGTTAAATTAAATGAAACATTCTGTTAATTTGTATTATAGCGCTAAGAGAAGATAACATCTGGATGAATGCCTGCATTGATTTTGTGCTATCGAAGAAAAGATGGGTCGGGAGAAAACAAAATTTTGTTGTTGTTGGTCATTTCAATTCTGTTCAATTCTTGTGACCCCATTTAGGATTTTCTTGGCAAAGATACGAGGGTGGTTTACCATTTCTTTCTCTGGTTCATTTTACAGAAGAGGAAGTAAGGCAAACAAGGTTATGTGATAGTAAGTGTCTGAAGCTGGATTTGAACTCAGGATTTCCTGAACCCAGGATCAGTGGTCTGTCTACTGTGCCACTTAGCTACCCGAGGATTAAGATACCTCAGCTCTGACACGAGCTATGTGATCTTAAGCAAATCACAACTTCCTTGAACTAATATATATATATATATATTTAGACTTTAGTATATATATATATATATATATATATACTAAAGTCTAAATATATATATATATATATTAGTTCAAGGAAGTTGTGATTTGCTTAAGATCACATAGCTCGTGTCAGAGC
>NC_058132.1:376932862-376951780 GCF_016433145.1 Gracilinanus agilis | reverse complement strand
ATACTAAAGTCTAAATATATATATATGTATATATTATATATATATATACATATATATATACTAAGGACTAAGGTCTAAAGAGAAGAGGCTGATTAAATCCTTGTGTATATGCAGATTTTGATCTCTTCAACCTATATTATATAGATGTTAAGGCACTTTACTATGCCAGTATATTTAAGAAACAAAGCACATGTTACTCCTACGATTCTTTTCCAATTTTTCCCCAACTCACTTGAGCTGTAAATGGTACTTAGCTTAGAGCTGTGTGGTATAATGGAAAGTATTAGGATTGGTGGAAGAAACTGGGAATGTTTAGTCTGGAGAAGAGGGGGGCCAGAGGGAACTGATTTTAAATATGTTTAAATATTTGAAAGGCTGTCATATGGAGGAGAGTTTAGACGTGTTCTATTTGGCCCTAGAAGTTAGAGCCAGGAAAAATGGATGGATGTTGTAAAGAGACAGATTTAAGCTTGAGGTCAGTATAAACTTCTGACAGCGAGTTGTCAATTATAATTGTCCTAAGTGGATCTGGGCCAGTGGGTTCTCCTTTATTAGAGGTATGTTTGGGCAGAGGCTGAATGACCTCTCATCGAATATGTGAGAGTTGGGATTTCTTTCAGGAGTGGCTTGAATTACATGGCCCCTGACATCCCTTCCAATTTTCTAATTCTGTAAGTCCGGAATCCCATAAAGTGACTTACCAAAGGTCACTTAGCTAGACTTGGTGGCAAAGCTATCCCCAGAACACATCTGAGGCAGGACCCAGTGCTCTTTCCTCTAGAACTAAAGTCTCTAAAGTTCTGGACTTAATCCTTAGTCCTTAAATCTTTAGGGGATTTTGATGAACTAACTGGAGGTTCAGAACATAGTTTGGTCTCCCGCCTTCCTTACTATAACAACCACAGCTACGTCATCTTCTGGACTTGATACCTCCCTCTGCTCTTTCAAACACCCTCCTGTCCCCCACATCTGAGTTTTGTATCAGTCTCTCAGGGCAGTCAGAACCCAATTACCGTCCAGGCACCACCAACAGCAGCTACTCAGGTGCCATCAGGAAAATTCCCTCTTCTAACTAGCAACTACAGAAGACCATCTTCTGACAGCAATGGGTGTTACTCTGAGAATTTACTCTGTGCTGGGATAGTCAGGTCATTTATTCAGTGTTAAGTAAAGTTTTTAAAAAGCCCAAAGCTAACAATTCCTGACTTTGAGGAGTCCACATTTGAATGGGGAAGACAAAATGGAGGCATCTGTTCCACACACACACACACACACACACACACACACAGAGAGAGAGAGAGAGAGAGAGAGACAGACAGACAGACAGACAGACAGACAGAGAAAGAGAGAGAGACAGAAAGAGAGAGAAGTTGAGAGAGAGAAGAGAGAGAGAGGAGAGAGAGAGAGAGAGAAAGGGAAGGAGGGAGAGAAATTTAGAGATAAAGCTAGAGAGAGAGGGAGGGAGGATGAGAAATTGAGAGACAGACACACACACACAGAGGACAGAGACAGACAGACACACACACACACATACACACACACACACACAGAGACAGAGAGAGAAAGAGAGAGAGACAGAGAGAGAGAGAGAGAGAGAAGTTGAGAGAGAGAAGAGAGAGAGTTGAGAGAGAAAGGGAAGGAGGGAGAGAAATTTAGAGATAAAGCTAGAGAGAGAGGGAGGGAGGATGAGAAATTGAGAGACAGACACACACACAGAGGACAGAGACAGACAGACAGACAGACAGACAGACAGACAGACAGACACACACACACACACACACACACACACACAGAAGATGGAATGTAATCTCAGCTGGAAGGCCCTGGGGTGGAGGTGAGAGGTGAGGGGAAGCAGAAAGGCTGCCTGCACAGGGCTTCCTGCAGAATGTGGGCAGTAATTTGTGAATGAAAGTTCCTCTCCCTGTCCCATTTTCATTTTGAGAATGATAGAGTGAGTCACAATAAGAATAGGTATGGATAGGTTGTGATGTACATTGAAAAATTCTCACTGTTATCTTTTCCCCAAATAAATAAAAATTTATTTCATCTTTATTTCATTCCTTTTCAGTTTTTATTTTTTTTGGTGTCAGTTTTATAATGTGTATAATCATTGTACCTATATTCTATAAATAAGTAAATATACAAAATGTCCCCCCAAATCTTAGTGCTTATAGAAATGTAGGTTTAAATATACTTTTATGCAAATTGATATAAATATTAGCTAAAACATAAACTTTATAACTTAAACCTGCACTAAGATTTTTGGAATACCCAACATGTTTGGGGTTGTTCAGAAATATTTTGGCTAAGTTTGTATTATTCCTTTATGGTTTATGGTGTGTAAGAGGGAAATTTAGGTATTTTATAGATATGTATTTAAAGTGTGGCCGCCAGGAATCAACAATTCAGGTTGATTCCGTAATTAAATCAGACCCAAGTCAGCATTGGGTTAGGCAGTTTATTTACAATTAGGAAGGTAAAGGTATGGGAATAAAGAGAAAGGGAGAGGCTAGTCCAGGTCTGCAGAGACCTGGATGAGAGAGAAGGTTAAAAGGCTAAATAAATTAGTCTACAAGCCTCAAGGCCTAGCAACCAGGTAGGCTAGTGCCTACTTAAGGCAGAGTTTGGAAGCGGCCCAGGTAGGCCAAGGAAGTCAGCCTAACTTACCCACGTGACAGTACAGAGTGGAAGCTGTCTGTGGTCTCAGGAGCTCCTTCAGCACCAAGTTCAAGGAGGGAGCTGCCTCCACTCGAAGTAACCAACATACTTAAAGAGAGAGTGTCTTTCGTCACTTCCCGTGGGTCCACCTCTAATTCAAGTGGACAAATGGCAGTCTCTACATTGACTTGGACTGCCCAAAGGGCAGTCCCTTGTTCTAGATTTGTTACTTATTGCCACGTGTGGGGAACTCATCTCCCTTCCCCACTAAGGGAGGTGGGAATGACCTCATCTCAAGTAGGTAGAGTTTTGACTATAGAATGGACTAGAGCTAATTTTATTTACACAGGTGTTAGATCCTTATGGAAAGTATTTGTTACATGAACACTTGTGTGCAAAAATGCTGAGGTTCAGTTTTTCCAGGGAAGTTTTCTTATTTTCTATTTTTTTATAATGTTTACCTTCAGTCTTAGAACCAATCCTAAGTATTGGTTCCAAGGCAATTGGGATTCAGTGATTTGCTCAGGCTCATACATCTATGAAGTGTCTGAGGTCAAATTTGAACCCAGGACCTCCTGTCTGGGGCTGGCTCTCAATCTATTAAGCCATGTAACTGTCCTGGGAGATTTTTTTAAAGCTTTTTTTTCTTTTGTCCTTTTTTCTTTTTTTTTAATCTGGACATTTGGTTTCACTGGTAAGGGAAACAACTGGTATGGAAACTCTCCATCAGTGTAAGCTGAAAACTGGCTTGTAACTTTGGGTCTCATAGAAATATCTAGTGAGTAAAACTTGAGAGTTTTAGTGACTTGCCCTGATTATTCAGCTAGTCTAAGTTAGAGGTAGAACCTGAACTCAGATCTTCTTTGTTTCCAAGGCTAGCCTTCAATACTATGTTGCTGCTTCTAAGTACTAGTGATAGGGCAGATATCCAAGCTAACTTAACAAATATTTATTAAATGTCTCCATGGGTAAGCCTCCGTGAAACTTCTCTTATGCTTTCTATGAGCATGCAGATAAACCCAGGCTCTTAAAGACCATCAATGGAGCAGCTTTGTTAACTTCTTTCTTTCTTTTTTATACAATCCTTACCTTCTGTCTTAGAATCAATACTATGTATTGGTGCCAAAGCAGAAGAGCTATGCAATGGGGATTAAGTGACTTGCCCAAGGTCACACAGCTAGAAAGTGTCTAAGGCTAGATTTGAATCCAGAACCTCCTATCTGTAGATCTTAGTCTCAAGGAGGAAGAGGAGGAGGAGCATGGCTCTAAGTCACAGTTCTAAGTTCTCCTTATCTCCGTTGTTCCTCTCTGTAGGTTCTCAGACAAGTCTCTTAACTTTCCTGGGTTTCAGTGTCTTGAATTTTTTCATTTGTAAATGACAAGGAAGAATGAAAGGACCAGAGATTCCTTTCAGCCTTAGAACTGTGATTCTGTGACTTGCCTAAGTTCACATAGTTAATGAGTGACCAAGTGATAACTTGAACCAGAGTCTTTTGTTCTAGAGTTCTATTGGTTTACTAAGTTAAAATGTATGAAATTATATGAAGTAATAATAATGTATACATTTCAAGTTATGAAATAGACATTATAAAAACAGTAATAGGAACATCAAAATAAAATATCTTATGCAATTTAGTCTTATTTCCTCTTGCAAATAACTTTTGTTCCATTTTAAATGAGCATACTTTCCAATACAAAATATTGTTTACCTGCATCCTAATTTTAAAATAGGTGTTTATTATTTATTTTTAACATTCCTTAAAAATGTTTTTGAGCTCAAAATTCTCACCCTTCTTCCCTCTCTTCCCCACATCCACTGAGAAGGCAAGCAATATGTTGTCAATTATATATGTGAAATTATACAAAACATATTTCCATATTACAAAAATAGGCAGGAAAATAAAGTGAGAAAATATACTTCAATTTGTTTTCAGAATTTATCAGTTTTTCCTCTGGAAGTGGATAGCATTTTTTCATCATGAGTCCTTTGGAATTCTTTTGTTTCATTGTGTTCATCAGAGAGCCAAGTCTTTCACAGTTCATCATCATACAATTGTGACCAGTGATTTCCTGGTTCTATTCACTTCTCTTTGGATCAGTTCATATAGATCTTCCCATGTTTTTCTGAAACCTTCACTCTTGTAATTTTTTAAAGCACAATGGTATTTCATCATAATCATATACCTCAACTTGTTCAGTCATTCCCCAACTGATGAGTCAATTTCCAATTTTTTGCCACCACAAAAAAAAGCTTCTATATATATTTTTTGTACATAAAGGTCCTTTTCCTTTTCCTTTGATCTTTTTGGGATAAAGACCTTGGTATTGATGGATCAAAGGGTATGCCCAATTAATTGCATAGCCCTTTGGGCATAGTTCCACTGAGTCATTTGCCATTTCCTTTTCCAATTCATTTTACAGATGAGGAAACCGAGGCAAATAGGGTTGAGTGACTTGCCCAGGGTCAACAAGCTAGTGTTTAAGGTCATTTTTGAACTCAGCACTTGCTGTCTTTCAGCAATCTTGAATCAATAGACCTTAACACGTCATTAACAAAAATAATGAAAATACAAAGCTAGCAGATGGCAAGGTACAGCAAATTTTTCCTTATACCTTACCCTGTCTCTAAAACAAAAATGAGAGTATGCTTCAAGTCACTTGCCCTGGGTACAGCTCATGTTATATTCTTTGGTTGCAAAAATTCCCTTTTCCCATGCTGCCTCTGTTCTATTCTACCTTGTATTATGAATAATTATGCATTTATAGTCTTCTTTGTACATTACTAAGGGCAGTAACTTTTTAAGGAACTTATTTTTTAAACTCCGTATATTCAGTGTCTAACACATAGCAGGCATTTAGCAAGAGTTTGTTGAAAGAATTGCCCAAGATGGCATAGGTATTAACTACCAGGGCTGAGATTCAAACCCAGGTCTTCCAGCTCCCAGCCTAATAGTGTTCTCTGTACCACACTGCCTCATCTAAACCATTCTCTTACCTTGCCGAAGGAATAAACACATAAATAAATAGGTCACTAGCCAGGGCGCAGAGCAGATGCTGTGTGCATATTTAGAACACTGGGCCCATTTTTTCAGGGAGTTAATTTAGTGCATGTAACAAGGTGCCTGACAGAGCCCAGGGGATGCCAACTTCTCAGTGCCCTCTCAAGCAGCTGCAATGGCACATTCCTCCCTCCATTCCTGCCAAACAGCCCTAACTGTGTTCTAGAGAGACCACCTGTAGGGGTCAGGGACCTTCCTAGTGTGGCTGCCAAAAGGACTGGAAAGTCCACATTATGCAGAGAGCTTTTGGGATGCTGCCCAGTGCCTGGGTAGCCGAAGCAGTTAGCAAAGGTAGTGATGTGCACTTTGGATCACACTTCTGTCAGGGGTGGAATTCCAGGCTGACCCAATGAAAGGACAAGAGCTGCTAAAAATGACAGATCAACTGAGAGATTTGACTTCAGTTGAAAGCCATAAATTCTCATCTAGAACAGAAGCCAGGATGTTCTGCTTAGATAGTTTGGCTTTATATAAAACTAGAAGCCGTAGTGGGTTTGCTGCTGACGAAGGAAAGAGTTTAGAAAATAAAATCGGTTGAGTGATTCTCACTTTCTATGTCTGTTTTCTCACTCTTCCCCCAGCTCTCTGTCTCTGTCTGTCTCTGTCTGTCGTTCAGACCCTATATCCCTGTCTGTCTCCCCCTTGTCCCTGCACTTCTGTGTATGTATATGCTTTTCTCTCTCTCTTTCATCCTGTGATGAGTAAAACATGAAATAACTATAGAAACAAAGGTTGAAGCTCCTGAGCAAATTGATTTATTAAACAATGCATGCCAATTGCATAACAAATTGGGACCTGGTCTCCTCAGCCTGGCATTGGATCCCAAATATAGGAGAAGACAGATTTTATGCATTTAAAGATAACAATAAGCAGGATACAAAACGGGATGCGTAATTAGATAATCTGATTTCTATTTAGAAGAAAGATTAAGGATTTTTCAAGTTGGGAGGGAGAGAGGGGACAGGTGCAATTCTCTGAAATCAGAAAAAGAAAGAGGTGTCTCCCCACTCAAGGGTCTGTATTCAATCACGAGATCATGGAAATAGCAACTGATTGGCCAGTATAGGGCAGATAAAGACATAAAGGTTGCTTGAGAAGGGTAATTGTGAGAAAGCTCTGTGCATCAATCTTTAGATTTAACTGGGTTTTGGGTCAGCATAACCTAGATCCTTAGTTTTCTAAACAATAGGGAAAAGTGGTCCAGCTTTCTATCCATACAGAGCAAATTTTAAACAATGCAATAAAACTTTCTCACAATTTGTATAACTGAATAAATGTTTTCTCACAAGACAGAAATTGGACAAGACCCATAACCACATAGAAAGGGAATGGAACTCAATCCAGAATGAGTCACCAGATGGATTCAGTTTGGTTCACTCGATTCCCACAATTCTCTCAGTCCCCTGCACTAGACTTTTCCTCTACAAACAGGCACAGCCTCTCTCACCACCATGACCAGTCCTTACCAGACACCACACTGCTCCCTTTGCTAGACTGACCTTTTTCTTCTCAGTTCAACTCAACCAGATAGAGCTTCCCAAAGGGAAAACACATGCAAGGGAATAAATGAAATTCAGAAAGGATGTTTCTGCTCTAAACCGAAATAAAGTCTGACTCCAGATTGGTTTAGTGGGCACAGTTGACACCGCATCTGGCTCCTGGTTCTTTTTTTCTAACCTCATTTATTCTCTTTATTCACAGTGGCTAGATGTCCCGAGGTCAGCCACTGCTTTCTTTACTTATAGATGCTGCCACCTTGACAACTTCCTCTCCCATCCCAATGCACTCCTCTAATCTTCTCCATCAAGAATCTGGAGCCTCCTTAGTCTATAAAATCCCTTCAGTCTTGGAGTTCACATCTTATCTGTACTCTTTGTTCCTGGAACTTCTCCCTGCCTTAAATTGAAGGACAGAAAAGTTTTCTCAGAACCTCCATTTAAAGATGGAGCCTGGGACAGTCATCTTTCTCATTTCTCATTCCCCTCCTGGCTACATTCTTCTTGACTTCCACAATACACAGCTTTGCTGAGTAACTCCTTCCTACTTTTCTGCTTCCTTTGTACATTGTCTTCTCCCATTGGAATGTAAGCTCCTTGTTGGATGGATGAGGATCAAAGCATACTGTCTTTCACATCAGTGTGTTTACGGTTTTATTTGGAGGTTTTGGTTTTTTATGAGTGTGCTCTTCCCAAATGATCAAATGGAAGTATGTTTTACATGATAACACATGTATGACCCAGATAAAATTCCTTACCATCTCCATGTAGGGGGACAGAGATGATTTGGAGCTTATAATTATCTGGATTTCAGGTCAGGAAGGCCTTGGACACTAAATAGCTAGGTAACCACAAATACATTTCTTTTACTCTCTTGAGCTCAAATCTCTCCATTTGTATATTGGGAATATTGGCAATATTTATTTCATGAGTTGTCCTTACAATAAAATGACATAATATATATGTAAGGCATCCCCAGATCTTAGTGTATAAGTAAAATATCCTATATAAAACACTTTGCATACCTTAAATTACTATATGTTTCTACATGATATTTTTGTTTTGTTCTGATTTTGGAGAGGGGGGCAGTGGTTCAGATCTGTGATATTGCTGAATTGTCTACTGAGTGAGGGGAAGGGAAGGAGAGGGGGAGGGAATAAATCATTTATAACCAGGTTTAAGGACTGGCCTAAGCTCTTATTTTTGGTGAGGTGGGGCGGGGTTAATGAATTGTCTGAAGATCCTGAGAATTTAAGTGACTTGTCTAGGGTCACTTAGCAAGTAGACAGTCAGAGTAGGTCTTCCTGACTTCAAGAATAGCTCTAAATTCCCTACATAGTGCTGCTGCTATTCCTTCTCCTTATTCTTCTCCTTTTTCTTCTCTCTCTTTCTCTCTTATCCCTTCTCATTCTCCCTCTCCCTTCCTAGAGGCAGCTAAATGTCAAAGTGGAAAGAGCACTGAATCTTGAGCCTGGAAGACCTGAGTTTAAATCTGACCTCAGACATTTACAAAATGTGTGATCCTAAGCAAGTCACTTAAGTACTGCTTGCCTCAGTTTCCTTAACTCTAAAATGGAGATAATAACATTTACAGCCCAGAGTTATTGTGAGGATCAAATGAGATAAAATCTGTTAAATTCTTAGCACCATGTATGCCACATGGTAGACACTTAAACCTCTCTCCTTTCATCATGTTTCCATTTCCTCTTTAGCTAGAGCCTTGCCTCCTTCCGTCCTTCCTTCCTTCCTTCCTTCCTTCCTTCCTTCCTTCCTTCCTTCCTTCCTTCCTTCCTTCCTTCCTTCTTTTCCATCTTAGAATCAAATATTGTGTATTGGTTTGAAGACAAAAGAGTGGTAAGGGCTAGATAATAGAGTGACTTGCCCAGGATCGCACACCTAGAAAGTGTCTGAAGATAGATTTGAAACCAGGACTACCTACCTGTATTCAGATACTTGTTCTTAATCTCCTGAGCCACCCACCTAGCTACCCCCAATTATTTCTTATATGAAATAAATCTCAAGCTCACTGCTCATTTTCACATTCATTTGTCCTTTGTTTCCTCATCTGTAAGGGTCTCATCTATCTCAAGTATCTTTTAGTTTTTCTGATCCTAAGTCACTTCATGTTCTAACTCCAGATCTGATGTTCTGAGCCTAGAAAATGATCAGGCACACCAATTTATTTTACTAGCTTCTTCTACTTTCCTAGATTTCTTTTTTTCTGATGTCTCATCACTCAGGTATTTATTCTCAACAGAGTGGAACTCTTCCAAAAGTGTCTTAATTATATTTGTAATGGCAGACTGGCCAACTTGAGAGCCCAGTGTTTATGATCATCAGTTATGTGTTGTAATTGATACAATTCAACCCTTTCTATTCCCTCCTACTTGGTCTCTGGAAGCTTATATTCTATGGCTATTTCTTGTTTTCTTACCAAAGGCTTTTTGGTTGGCTGTTGAGCAAAAACTGAGTGGACATACAAACCACTTCCTAGGGACAACTAGATCTCCTTGTTGAAGGTCTCAGCCACGTAATACTGTAGTGCCATAATATCATTTGTTCTGTCACAACTCTTCTGAGCTAAAGCTGAGCCAAGGGAAGAGTAGCCTTTTCTAGAGGATCCAGCCCCAACACTGAATCAGACCTGGCAGCCACGATGCTGTTTTCTGGTTCAGTTTTGTTATGATTAAAAATGATGAAGGCAGATATTAAAAGGGAAAATAGTATTTTAATAAAAGCCATTGCTGATAGAGATAAATTGACCAAGCACCTGTAAGAAATTTCTGGCGCCTCTGCCATTTTCTTCCATACCTTCCCTAGTCCTCTCTGTCCCCCTGGAGCCCACTCAGGTAACCAAGAGGCCTTCTCCCAGCCACCCTCTGAATTTAAGCTGCCCTATACGTTTTTGGGGATGTCAGAGACATCCTGACGTCCAAAAACTGGAAACCCATTGGATCATGGGGAATGTAGCCTTAAAGTCCCCACGTGTCCACAGGAAGTTTGTAAGATACTTTTAAATGGCACCTCCCTGAATTCCAAACACACAGTTTTGTCCATATGCTATGCTGCACTTGGAAGCACACTTGGTTCAGTAAATTTTTTGTAGTGACTTTAAATCTGAACCTACTCTCTAGAGAGATAAAGGGAGATCATGGCCCTATATCTTTATCTCTGCAATAAATACCCTTTTGTAAAAGCTAATTGATGTTAGTTGATTAAATGGTACTGATGCTCTAACTCCTGGGTAAATCAATGAGAGAGGAGATTCTGAGTATAATCAAGAATAGATATTAGGGAGAAAATACAAGATTTTTTTGTATGGCTAAGTGGTCATACAAAGGCCCTTTCTTCTCCACATGGTAAGAATACCAGAAACAGATTTGTAATGTCTGTGTGTACTTGGAAGTCCCTATGGGGATATTGCATCAAGCAGAGCACACTGTACATTCTCCTAAGTATCATCTTTAGCAAATCTGGCATTTTAAATGATTATTAAAATATTCTTCCTCCCAAAGTTCCACTCCTGATAGTGGCATGACATAACAATGGAAGTCTTAAAAGCTATAATTTTCTCCTAAGAGCATACACTTTAGTGTGGGATTCTTTTTTAAATTTAAATTTATTTATTTTTTATTACATTTCATAAACAAATTAGAATAAGGAGCACATTACCTATCAGATTTATAGGAGATTTATAGGAAAACGATTCATGAATAAACTAGAGATAGAAAGCATTATGGGATGTAAAATGGATAATTTTGATACATCAAATTTAAAACTTTTTTGTACAAATAAAACTAATGTGGCCATAGTTAGAAAGAAAGCAGTAAGTTGGAAAAAAAATTTATAGATACTTTTCCAGATAGAGGTCGCACATCTAAAATACATAGAGAACATCAAAGATATAAGAATGTGAGTCATTTTTCAACTGATAAATGATCAAATGTTAAGGGATCCTTAACTTAGGGTTGGCATATTTTAAAAAAATAGATAATATTTCTTTACCATACAGCTATGTTTTAGGTACACTAGCCTTTTTTTCTCCTCAGTATGTCATCTTTTTAAAAAAAATTTAAAAAATTGATATTTCTTTACCATACAGCTATGTTCTAGGCATACCAGCCCTTTTTTTCCCCTCCTCAGTATGTCATCTTTTTTTTCTCCTCAGTATGTCATCTTTTGCCATCATGTTGTCATACAGATTAAACCCTATGTCTGGAATGAATTTTCTTAGTCTTACTTTCTGAACTTCTTAAATTCCTATGAAATTCAATATAGATATCTTAATGAAGTATACTCTAATTCCTTAGTTGCTAGTATACTTTCCTTCCACAAATACGACCAGAAAAATTCATCTGATCTTTCTTTTTCTTCTTCCACTCCCCACTTGATATTATTCTTACATGTGAATATGTTGTTTCTCCTAGTAAAAAGTAATCTCGTTGAGGAAAGGAATTGTTTTCCTTTTTCTTTGCATTCCTAGCACTTAGCACAATGTCTTATACACAGTAGGCCCCTAATAAGTGTTGAATTGACATTGAAATATAACAGATATATGCTCACCTGAGTGGTTTGCTAATATTGTAGCATACAGCATGTAGATGTCCTGTGCAGAATCCAAAAAGATAAATGATTTCTTATTAATGTGAAATTCTCTTAGTTCTTCTATTTGCAGATGGTTTTGTTCTAAAAATGATACTATAATATTGGGAAACTTCTGAAAAATTCCTAATTTCTTAAAAGAGGTTGGTTTAACCATCTTTCACAAGAAAAACAAAGTGGATGAAAAATGTTTGGCACCCAGATTATGACAGATCTCTATATAGTAAGTACACTGGGTTACTATATGGATATAGACAAATACACATGTATTAGGGAGGAACTAAAACTGAACCAGTAAGTTGAGTAGGAAGAGAAGATTGAAGTGATTTGCATTTAATGATGTGGTCTATTCTTTAAAAATAATCTTGTATATTGTTATGGAATAAATGGGAATATGAAATGGCTAATCAATCAGGGCTTATATAGAGGGCTGAAGGCTCTGGGTGGTGTCAGCTGGGTCTCCAGGCAGGGAAGGCTATCTCTTAATACAGAGCAACTTGGGTCAGCCAGAAATTGTGAGAGCCTGGCAGAGGTTTTATTCACTTCCTGCTATTATTCTAAGCTCCCTTGAGGGGAGGAGTAAAGAGCCCCTCCCTTCTGGAGAACAAATCCCAGTGTACCGGAAGAGGAAGCTAATCCACTTCCTGCCCAAGATGGATGCCTGATTTAGCCCTCAAGAAATAAAGGAAAGTTGTTCTTCCCTCTTCAGTCTCAGTTAATGGTACAATGATTCACCACAAACTCTTTGTATAAAGCCAAAGGGGTTTATTATTGCCAGGGGTAAGCTGAGGGAAAAAGGGTTTGAAGTCTGGTAACTGCTGCTAGGGGAGAAGCTGGTGCTGGGGAAGGGTCACAGAAGCGGGGATGAAGCTGAGGGAGCTTGATAATTTCACTGCCCTGAGGCAATAAGGTTTAGCAGATTACTAGATGAGGTGATGGCTTGGTTTAGGTTGTCCCTGCCTGCCTACAGAAGCTAGTTCCCATGATTTTCACACACCAAAAATACCCTCCTCCCAGGGCCCAATGGGGAAATCCAGGGAATAGCAGGATGTCAAGGGAGAGGTCAAGGGAAATCAGGCAAAGCCCCAAAGCCCCAAAAGCAAAAGGCCCCTCAGTTGGTTCTGCAGGAATATTTATAGTCTCAGGCTCCAACGGTTTTTGCCCTGAGACCAGGGTCAACATTCTATTCCTTCCAACTGCCAGGGCTGCTACGGTTGGTTTGCAAATGCAAGAGATTTTTGCTGCAATCCTGCATTACAGTAAATGTATTTTATATCATATACATTTTCTAATATTCCCTTCCTCAATCCATCCCATATTATAAAGCATAAAAAAGAGAGAAAAAATAGCTCAGTAAAACTAACCAATACATTGAAAAAAATCTGATATTATCCATAGTGTTCAAGAGCTGGAATCTTCAACTCTTTCTCAACCTTTGGAAAGAAGAGAAGGAGGTGCTTTCTCATATGTAGCTTTGGAGCTACACATGGTCATAATAATTTTAGAATATTTAGTTTAAATTATGCTGTTTTTTATTGTTATTTTCCTTAATATTGTTATCATCATGTGTATTATTTTCCTAATTCTGCTTATTTGACTTTGCATCAATTAATATCAATCTTTATATGTTTCTCTGCAATAGTATTTTATAGCACTTTTGTTGCTGTTCAGTCATTTTACTCATGGCTGACTCTTTGTGACCCCATTTGAGGTTTTCTTTGAAAAGATACTGGAGTGGTTTGCCATTTCCTTCTTCAGCTCATTTTACAGGAATTGAGGCAAAGAGGGGTAAATGACTTGCCCAGGGTCACACAGCCAGTAAGTGCCTGAGGACAAATTTGAACTAAGGAAGATGAGTCTTCCTGACTTCAGGCTCAGTGTTCTATCCACTGTGTCACTTACCTGTCCAAGGATGGTAATTTTTTTGTTCCTTTTTAAAAATTAAATTTTATTTTTATTATCATATAAAACACAACTCCAGGGGTTAAGATGGTTGCAGAGTAAAAAGCAGCGCTTAACCACTCCTAACCAAAACATACAGGACTCCTCAAGGGGACATAAAAACAAATCCAGACAAATGGAGGGACCCCACAACAGCTCGCAGCATGGAAGGTACGTGGAATTGGGGCATTTCCATGCTATAAAGGGGTAAAACAGCTCTCACTAAATCGCGGGCTGATCAACCCCCTCACCCCCCATACCACCTACAATGCCAAAGCCAGCTCAAAAGAAATAGAGCAAGTTTGGGGCATCCATTGAGTCATGGGCAACTCCAGGGCCTGTTCCTGAGAGCAGCAAGACTTAGAACCCCAAAAGGCTAAAGAACATACATGAACTTTGAGCTCAGAAACAGAGTGCAGGAGCAGGTGGAGGCGGGGGCAGGAGCAAGTGAAGGCTCTGAAACCCTGAGTGGGGAACTAGTGCAGACGGGTATAAGACTGTGGAAGCAGAGCCCTGAGACCTGTAAAAGAACATCCAGCAGAGGATCAAGCAAGGGGGTCAACCAGGGGGCTTGACCTTGAGAACAACCAGACCTGAGACCTCAGGAGACTAAAGAGCGCAGACAGACCCTGAGTGTGAGGATAAAGCTGAGAACAGGCTGGGCTAACAATGGCAACCCAGAATCAGGAAGGCCAAAAGAGAAAGATTAACAACAACAAGAAGAAATCTTTAACACTCTACAACTTTTACACAGAGAAAATCCAGACAACAGAGCAAACAGAAGAGGAGAAAAAACAACCAATCACATCCAGACCCTCCCAAAATAATGAAAACTGGTCACAAGCTCTAGAAGAGTTCAAATCTGAGATGACAAGAAAGTTGGAAAAGATTTGGCTAGAGAAATGGGAAATAGCTCAAAAGGAAACAAGGCAAGAAAATAACAGTTTAAAAGGCAGAATTTTGCAATTGGAAAGTGAGGCTCAGAAATCAAATGAACTGATAAGCAAATTGAACACCAGAAATGACCAGATTGAAAAGGAAAACCAGACCCTAAAGGCTAGAATTGAGCAATTAGAAGCTAATGATCTCTCAAGACAACAAGAACAAATAAAACAAAGTCAAAAGACTGAAAAAATAGAAGGAAACATGAAATATCTCAATGAGAAAGTGACAGACCAAGAAAACCGGTCTAGAAGAGACAATTTGAAAATCATTGGTCTCCCTGAAAAAGCAGAAATTAATATAAATTTGAACTCCATACTAAAAGAAATTATTCATCAAAATTGCCCTGAAATTCTACAACAAGAGGGCAATATAGACATTAAAAGGATCCATAGGTCACCCTCTACACCAGACCCAGAAAAGACAACACCCAGGAATATAATAGCCAAATTCAAGAGCTTCCAAGTAAAAGAAAAAATCTTACAAGAAGCCAGAAAGAGACAATTCAGATATCAAGGAGCACCAATCAGGATCACACAGGATCTGGCAGCCTCCACACTAAAAGACCACATATGATATTCAGAAAGGCAAGAGAGCTGGGCCTTCAACCACAGATCAACTACCCATCAAAATTGACTATATACTTCCAGGGGAAAGTATGGGCATTCAACAAAATTGAAGATTTCCAAGTATTTGCACAGAAAAGACCAGGACTAAATGGAAAGTTTGATTTCCAACCACAAAAATCAAGAGAAACATGAAAATGTAAATAAGAAACAGAGGGGAAAGAAAACTCATAATTTTTAAATTTGCCTTTATAAGGGCCTCAGTAAGATCTAATTATCTGTATTCCTATCTGGAGAAATGCTATGTATAATTCTCTGTAGTGAACTCTATTCACTATTATAGTATTCACTATTATAGTAATCAGAAGAATAATTCATAGGGAGATGGTGGAATACTAGATGGTCTAAGATGATATGGGGGGTGGGAAAATGGGGGTGAATAGCAGGGAACACCAAGAGAAACTTGAGAGAATAAGAAAAATAGGATATTCTATTACATACAAAGAGGGCATGAGAAGGGGAGGGGACAAATGCTATTATAAGAAGGAGAGGAAGAGAGCATTAAGAGGTAATATTTAAACCTTACTCTCAGTGTAGTCAACCTGGAGAGGGAAGAGTAGCTATATTATCCATTGGGATATAAAACTCTATCTAACCCTACTGAGAAAGTCAGAAGGGATAAACCAAGGGGAGCAGGGGAGTGGGGAGGTTAAAAAAGGGAGGGGAGAAGAAGGGGGAGGGAATTTATTAGGCCTTTAAAAATAAAAAGAGGGGAATAATAAGGGAGGGGGTAGAAAATGAAGTTAATCAAGGGAGGGGATAAGGGATACCTGCTGAAAGCAAACCTCTGGTTTAAAAGGAAATAGTTTAAGAAGAAGGGGTAGCAATAGGGGAAGATACAAAAATGTCAGTGAATGCACAACTGATAATTATAACTCTGAATGTGAATGGGATGAACTCCCTCATAAAATGGAAGCAAATAGCAGAATGGATTAGAAACCAAAATCCTACCACATGTCTACAAGAAACACATATGAGGCGGGTAGACACACACAAGTTTAAGGTTAAGGGTTTGAACAAAATCTTTTGGGCGTCAAATGAGAAAAAAAGGCAGGAGTGGCAATTGTGACTTCTGACAAAGCCAAAGTAAAAATAGATATGATTAAAAAAGACAGGGAAGGTCATTACATCCTGATTAAAGGCAGTATAAACAATGAGGAAATAACACTGCTCAATATGTACGCACCAAGTGGCAAAGCATCCACCTTCATAAAGGAGAAACTGGCAGAGCTCAAGAAGGAAATAGATAGTAAAACCATAATAGTGGGAGATCTAAATATTCTGCTTTCAGATCTAGATAAATCAAACCAAAAAATAAATAAGAAAGAGGTAAGAGAGGTGAATGAAGTCCTAGAAAAATTAGATTTAATTGATATGTGGAGAAAAATAAACAGGGACAAAAAGGAATACACCTTCTCTTCAGCTGCACATGGTACATTCACAAAGATTGACCATGTAATAGGGCATAGAAACATTGCAAACAAATGCAAAAGAGCAGAAATAATAAATGTAACCTTCTCAGATCATAATGCAATAAAAATAATAATTAGTGAGGGCATCTGGACAGGAAAATCAAAAACCAATTGGAAATTAAATAATATGAGTCTCCAAAACCAATTAGTCAAAGAAGAAATCATAGAAACAATCAACAATTTCATTGAAGAGAATGACAATGATGAGACATCCTACCAAACTCTGTGGGATGCAGCCAAGGCAGTACTCAGGAGGAAATTTATATCCTTGAATGCATATATTAACAAATTAAGGAGGGCAGAGATGAATGAATTGGGCATGCAACTCAAAAAATTAGAAAGCGAGCAAATTAAAAATCCCCAGATGAAAACTAAATTAGAAATACTAAAAATCAAGGGAGAAATTAATAAAATCGAAAGTAAAAGAACTATTGAATTATTAAATAAGACTAGAAGCTGGTACTTTGAAAAAGCAGATAAAATAGACAAAGTACTGGTCAATCTAATAAAAAAAAAGGAAAGAAGAAAACCAAATTGACAGTATCAAAGATGAAAAGGGAGATGTCACCTCTAATGAAGGGGAAATTAAGGCAATCATTAAAAACTATTTCGCCCAATTATATGGCAATAAATATAACAATTTAGGAGATATGGATGAATATTTACAAAAATATAAACTGCCTAGATTAACAGCAGAAGAAATAGAATACCTAATCAAAGAACTCCCTAAGAAAAAGTCGCCAGGGCCTGATGGATTCACAAGTGAATTCTATCAGACATTCAAAGAGCAACTAATCCCAATACTATACAAATTATTTGATATGATAAGCAAAGAAGGAATCCTACCAAATTCCTTTTATGACACAAATATGGTACTTATTCCAAAGCCAGGGACATCAAAAACAGAGAACGAAAGCTACGGACCAATTTTTCTAATGAACATAGATGCAAAAATCTTAAATAGAATACTAGCAAAGAGACTCCAGCAAGTAATTAAGAAGATCATCCACCACGATCAGGTGGGATTTATACCAGGAATGCAAGGATGGTTCAACATTAGGAAAACCATCCACATAACTGACCATATCAACAGTCTAACAAACAAAAATCACACGATTATCTCAATAGATGCTGAAAAAGCCTTTGACAAAATACAGCATCCATTCCTATTGAAAACACTGAAAAGTATAGGAATAGAAGGACCTTTCTTAAAAATAATAAACAGTATATATACCTAAAACCATCAACGAACATCATATGCAATGGGGATAAATTAGAAGCCTTCCCAATAAGATCAGGAGTAAAACAAGGATGCCCATTATCACCTCTATTATTCAACATAGTACTAGAAACACTAGCAGTAGCAATTAGAGAAGAAAAAGAAATTGAAGATATTAAAATAGGCAAGGAGGATACTAAGATATCACTCTTTGCAGATGATATGATGGTATACTTAAAAAATCCTAGAGAATCAACTAAGAAGCTGATAGAAATAATCAACAACTTTAACAAAGTTGCAGGATACAAAATAAATATACATAAATCATCAGCATTTCTATACATTTCCAACACATTAGAGCAGCAAGAGGTAGAAAGAGAAACACCATTTAAAATCACCCTAGACAATATAAAATACTTGGGGATCTATCTACCAAAACAAACACACCAATTATACGAAAACAACAACAAAACACTTTCCAAACAAATATAACTGGATCTAAACAATTGGAAAGCCATTGATTCCTCATTCCTCATGGGTAGGACAAGCTAACATAATAAAAATGACCATTCTACCCAAATTAATTTACCTATTTAGTGCCATACCTATCAAACTACCAAAAAATTTATTTACTGAATTGGAAAAAAACTATAACAAAGTTCATTTGGAATAACAAAAGATCAAGAATATCAAGGGAAATAATGAAAAAAAATTGTGAAGGAAGAGGGCCTAGCAGTACCAGATATTAAACTATATTATAAAGCAGCAGTCATCAAAACAATATGGTACTGGCTAAGAGACAGAAGGGAGGATCAGTGGAATAGACTTGGGGTAAATGACATCAGCAAGACAGTGTATGATAAACCCAAAGAGCCCAACTTTTGGGACATGAATCCACTATTT
>NC_058132.1:376916177-376927872 GCF_016433145.1 Gracilinanus agilis | reverse complement strand
AATGAGGAAATAACACTGCTCAATATGTACGCACCAAGTGGCAAAGCATCCACCTTCATAAAGGAGAAACTGGCAGAGCTCAAGAAGGAAATAGATAGTAAAACCATAATAGTGGGAGATCTAAATATTCTGCTTTCAGATCTAGATAAATCAAACCAAAAAATAAATAAGAAAGAGGTAAGAGAGGTGAATGAAGTCCTAGAAAAATTAGATTTAATTGATATGTGGAGAAAAATAAACAGGGACAAAAAGGAATACACCTTCTCTTCAGCTGCACATGGTACATTCACAAAGATTGACCATGTAATAGGGCATAGAAACATTGCAAACAAATGCAAAAGAGCAGAAATAATAAATGTAACCTTCTCAGATCATAATGCAATAAAAATAATAATTAGTGAGGGCATCTGGACAGGAAAATCAAAAACCAATTGGAAATTAAATAATATGAGTCTCCAAAACCAATTAGTCAAAGAAGAAATCATAGAAACAATCAACAATTTCATTGAAGAGAATGACAATGATGAGACATCCTACCAAACTCTGTGGGATGCAGCCAAGGCAGTACTCAGGAGGAAATTTATATCCTTGAATGCATATATTAACAAATTAAGGAGGGCAGAGATGAATGAATTGGGCATGCAACTCAAAAAATTAGAAAGCGAGCAAATTAAAAATCCCCAGATGAAAACTAAATTAGAAATACTAAAAATCAAGGGAGAAATTAATAAAATCGAAAGTAAAAGAACTATTGAATTATTAAATAAGACTAGAAGCTGGTACTTTGAAAAAGCAGATAAAATAGACAAAGTACTGGTCAATCTAATAAAAAAAAAGGAAAGAAGAAAACCAAATTGACAGTATCAAAGATGAAAAGGGAGATGTCACCTCTAATGAAGGGGAAATTAAGGCAATCATTAAAAACTATTTCGCCCAATTATATGGCAATAAATATAACAATTTAGGAGATATGGATGAATATTTACAAAAATATAAACTGCCTAGATTAACAGCAGAAGAAATAGAATACCTAATCAAAGAACTCCCTAAGAAAAAGTCGCCAGGGCCTGATGGATTCACAAGTGAATTCTATCAGACATTCAAAGAGCAACTAATCCCAATACTATACAAATTATTTGATATGATAAGCAAAGAAGGAATCCTACCAAATTCCTTTTATGACACAAATATGGTACTTATTCCAAAGCCAGGGACATCAAAAACAGAGAACGAAAGCTACGGACCAATTTTTCTAATGAACATAGATGCAAAAATCTTAAATAGAATACTAGCAAAGAGACTCCAGCAAGTAATTAAGAAGATCATCCACCACGATCAGGTGGGATTTATACCAGGAATGCAAGGATGGTTCAACATTAGGAAAACCATCCACATAACTGACCATATCAACAGTCTAACAAACAAAAATCACATGATTATCTCAATAGATGCTGAAAAAGCCTTTGACAAAATACAGCATCCATTCCTATTGAAAACACTGAAAAGTATAGGAATAGAAGGACCTTTCTTAAAAATAATAAACAGTATATATACCTAAAACCATCAACGAACATCATATGCAATGGGGATAAATTAGAAGCCTTCCCAATAAGATCAGGAGTAAAACAAGGATGCCCATTATCACCTCTATTATTCAACATAGTACTAGAAACACTAGCAGTAGCAATTAGAGAAGAAAAAGAAATTGAAGGTATCAAAATAGGCAAGGAGGAGACTAAGCTATCACTCTTTGCAGATGATATGATGGTATACTTAAAAAATCCTAGAGAATCAACTAAGAAGCTGATAGAAATAATCAACAACTTTAACAAAGTTGCAGGATACAAAATAAATATACATAAATCATCAGCATTTCTATACATTTCCAACACATTAGAGCAGCAAGAGGTAGAAAGAGAAACACCATTTAAAATCACCCTAGACAATATAAAATACTTGGGGATCTATCTACCAAAACAAACACACCAATTATACGAAAACAACAACAAAACACTTTCCAAACAAATATAACTGGATCTAAACAATTGGAAAGCCATTGATTCCTCATTCCTCATGGGTAGGACAAGCTAACATAATAAAAATGACCATTCTACCCAAATTAATTTACCTATTTAGTGCCATACCTATCAAACTACCAAAAAATTTATTTACTGAATTGGAAAAAAACTATAACAAAGTTCATTTGGAATAACAAAAGATCAAGAATATCAAGGGAAATAATGAAAAAAAATTGTGAAGGAAGAGGGCCTAGCAGTACCAGATATTAAACTATATTATAAAGCAGCAGTCATCAAAACAATATGGTACTGGCTAAGAGACAGAAGGGAGGATCAGTGGAATAGACTTGGGGTAAATGACATCAGCAAGACAGTGTATGATAAACCCAAAGAGCCCAACTTTTGGGACATGAATCCACTATTTGACAAAAACTGCTGGGAAATTTGGAAAACAATATGGGAGAGATTAGGTCTAGATCAACATCTCACACCCTACACCAAGATAAATTCAGAATGGGTGAATGACTTGAATATAAAGAGGGAAACTATAAATAAGTTAAGTGAACACAGAATAGTATATTCATTAGATCTCTGGGGAAGGAAAGATTTTAAAACCAAGCAAGAGTTAGAGAAAATTACAAAATGTATATTAAATGGTTTTGATTATATTAAACTAAAAACTTTTGTACAAACAAAAACAATGTAGTCAAAATCAGAAGGGAAACAACAAATTGGGAAAAAATCTTTATAACAAAAAACTCTGACAGGGGTCTAATTACTTAAATATACAAGGAGTTAAATCAATTGTATAAAACATCAAGCCATTCCCCAATTGATAAATGGGCAAGAGACATGAATAGGCAATTTTCAGGTAAAGAAATCAAGAGTATCAATAAGCACATGAGAAAGTGTTCCAAATCTCTAATAATTAGAGAAATGCAAATCAAAACAACTCTGAGGTATCACCTCACACCTAGCAGATTGGCTAAAATGAAAGAAGGGGAGAGTAATGAATGTTGGAGGGGATGTGGCAAAATCGGGACATTGATGCATTGTTGGTGGAGTTGTGAACTGATCCAACCATTCTGGCTGGCAATTTGGAACTATGCTCAAAGGGCCATAAAAGAATGCCTGCCCTTTGATCCATCCATACTATTGGTGGGTTTGTACCCCAAAGAGATCATAAATAAACAGACATGTATGAATATATTTATAGCTGCACTTTTTGTGGTGGCAAAAAACTGGAAAAGGAGCGTATGTTCTTCAATTGGGGAATGGCTGAACAAATTGTGGTATATGCTGGTGATGGAATACTATTGTGCTAAAAGGTATAACAAACTGGAGGAGTTCCAGGTGAACTGGAAAGATCTCCAGGAACTGATGCAGAGTGAAAGGAGCAGAGCCAGAAGAACACTCTAGGGGTAGAGTCCAAGGATATGGTGGGGTGGGAGGTGGGACAAAAGGATTTCGATAGTTTATTACTTTAAAGATTTTAAAATAATTTAAGATTTTTAAAAATAAGTTTTCCTTAGAATTTGAAAGCTGCATAGTAAGTAAGCTACATGATATTACCAGAGATAATTTTCATTGTGGGAAATGACCAAAAAACATCATCAGCAAGAAAAAAAAATGAGCAAATTAGGTAGCAAAAGTGAGAGATGACAAATAGGCAGACTGGATTGATACTCCTAAGATATTTTAAGAACCTCTATCCAGAAGGCCCCAACATTAGAAGGATAATCTATAGTACATTTATGAGGAAAAAATAAGTGAGGATCACACAGAATAATAAGGCATTCAAGGGTTACATTGGGTGTGTATAAGCACAGGGAGGATCCCAGCTCTATTTGAATATGAATATTCAACTTGGATACATAATTCCTTTCAAGAGAGGAGAATGCCTTTGACAACACCCTTTCAAATAATGCACTGAGTGCTCCATCAGAGGAACTATTTAAAGTATGCCTTTTACATGGGAAAAAAATGTTGTAGCTCAAGAACTCCTCACTACAGAGCATAAAACCCAGTGAAAAACAAATAAGTAGATATTCTGTGCCCAGAAATGGCCAGATGTACAAGCTGATATTTACAGATGAAAAACACATTGGCGTGGATTTTTGTTTTTAAGTTTGGCCTTTTATGTTTATGTACAGAACACTGGAACTGTTCAGATGAAAGATCTGTAAATTTAAAATGCAGCAGTTTTTTTTTTTAAGTTAGTAAATATCATCTGAGAGGTCTGATCTGTGTAACATTTCCCTCACCTCTGGAGACCTTTAAAACTCCTTTCAAAAATGAATTCATTAAAATGATGCTTGGAAATTCAGTGAAAACTTTATTTAAGGTTGTAGGCAAGAAATAAAACGGTTGAGTGGGATTTTGCTAGACCCAGTCAGGCCAGATGATCTCTTCAGAGACGGAGAGCAAAAATGGCTGCTCTCTGCCTTACACCAGTAGATAATCAATATGACTGTAATTATCAAGGAAACTAGATTTATTAAAATAGTAAAAAGGGATGGAGTTAGGAGTGTGGGCTGAGGGTTATTCCCTAAACTAATGAAAGCTATCTTTTCCCACCATCTGCCCCTTCACAGGATGTCTTTGATTCTCTGCTGACCTGAGATTACACTGACTCCCTTGCTACCTCAAATTCCCCTTCTCTCTATAAACTAATCTAGGCTAAGCCCAATAAAGGAAATAGTCTCTAGATTAATAATAGAATAGAGATGACATCAGATAGATCTGTGGGACCAAGCCTACTCAGGTGAGGCTAAAGCCTCTCCAAGGGCAAACTAAGCAGTTCTGTCAACTCCTTTTGAGATTCTCTTCTCAGGGTGTAGGCAGAGTCAGGAACTTCAACAGTCTCTAGGATCTTGCTAAATTTACCACCGGAACAAATTTGGAAGTTCACAGGAGTTTGGACCTGGGTCCTGGAGATGTTTTTGGCTCCAGGGTCTGGATCTAACTCCCCTTCTGGCAGTTGGTTTCCCAGGATTCTAATTCAAGATTTTAAGGGTTGCTCTTGCTTCTCCTGGTTCACTGTGTTCTGTGTCACTCTGCATTTCCACTCTGTCACCCTGTTTTCTTCCCAGAATTTCCCCTTAACAATGTCCAAACCATCAGAGGCTACAGCTACCTTTATACCAATAAGGGTTTGGGGATAAAATTTTGCTATAAGAAATGGTAGTTTCACTAAAACCTCTGAAGATTTGTATGAACTGAATGGAATGAAATGGACAGTCAGGAGAAATAACATATCATGACTATCTCTCTTCCTCCCTTTCTCTCTGTCTCCCTCTGTCTCTGTCTTTGTCTCTGTCTCTCTCCCCCTCTTTCCCCTATCTATCTATCTATCTATCTATCTATCTATCTATCTATCTATCTATCTATCTATCTATCTATGGATGAAAGCCCAGAGAGGTTATTTCTCCAAGGTCAAATGGACAGTAAATGGGAAAGAAGAGATTCTAACCATGGCTCTGTGACTACTAATCAATCCAGCAATCTTTACCTGAAACCATGCTGCTTCTCATTCATCGAACTATTCATTTTAGGGATGAACTCAGCTGCACCAAGGTAGTTGAGCTTGTGAAGCAACATAAAATTGTCTGCTGAGGGTGAGTGACTACTAGCTCTGCCAGTCTACTGGAAGACTAGTGATGGGTATAGAAACTCACCAAGGATTGTTAACCCTGCAGGTGCCATTGAACAATGATTAAAGCACCAATGAATAGATTTGCTACACTGTTGTGGGTCCTTTGGGGATGGGGGTGACATAGGGGATGGGAAAGCTGTATAAAATGCAGCTCCAGTTTCGTGCCAAAACGCTTGAAGTCCTAGAACCTCTTTAGGTCCTTGGATAAACACCAACAAAGGAGAATACTTTAAAATTTATTTTAAGATACATTTTTGGTTATGATTTGCTTGTAAACAACTCATTGCTGAAGAAGGAAAGGGATGCTATGGAAGCTGTTAGAGGAACTGCTGTAGAAGAGGAATGAGGGATATCAGATATCTGCTTCTTCAACTAGTGACTTCTTATCAATAAAGCCATAGATTGAGTCTACTGGAAAAACAGTCAATCATGCAGTTCAGCTTCAGGGGACCTACTACACACACTTCAATTTTCTCTGTTTACTTGTAGAGAAAGCCTTAGTGCTCTGGTTAGAATATACTACCTCAGGACTCATTTGAAAGATCTGTCAGTCAGTAGCATTTTGATGGAGATATAAATCTATATATGTATGTTTACATATTTTACCTGCAGTTAGAATAAGTTCTTTACATTTGGCATCCAAGAAGGATAATTACTGGAGTGGGGTGGTGTATAGAGGAATTATAAACCTTTAAGAACGTGGATAGATGCTTTTGGGAGGGAACTGAACATGAGGGAGAAGATACAAGATACATATAGAGTAGATGAAACGTTCATGTAAGAAGCCAGGTTGTGTTCTTAAAGGAAGCCTCAGGAGCTCCAAATATGTATATTACAGTTAAAAGCTAGAATGACATAAACTGATTAGACCAGGCCCTTTCAATTAGAGTAGGAGGAGAGACCTAGGAATAGAGAAAATGGGCAAATAATTGTGAACATGCTATTTGACTCTAAAAGAATTCTGTCAATGATTTATTGACATACTTTTGATTGGCATCCTCAAAGTACTTTAACAATGTTTCATTGGAAAGTCTTCAGTTCCTTTTGTACACTTTATTATTTTTTAGGTCTTTTAAAAATTTTTTTAAATTTTATTAATTTAAGAAATATTTTTCCATTTTTCCATGATTCATTTTCTTTCCCATCCCTCTTACCTCCTTCCCCCCAGAGCCAATAAGCAATTCCACTGGGTTGTACAAATGTTGTCACTTGATACCTATTTCATATTATTCATTTTTTCTACAGAGCAATTTTTTTTAAGGTCTAAACCCCAAATCACATACCCATATATACATGTGATAAGTGATGTCATATGTTTTGCTTTTGCATTTCTACTCACATAGTTCTTTCTCTCAATGTGGATAGCATTCTTTTACATAAGTCCTTCAGGAATGTCCTGGCTTGTTGCATTGCTACTAGTAGCAAAGTCCATTACATTGTACTGTTCTACAATATTTTATTTTTTGTATACAATGTTCTTTTTGTTCTGCTCATTTCACTCTGCATTAGTTCATTGAGGTTCTCCCAGTTCATATAGAAACCCTCCACATCATCATTCCTTATAGCACAATAGTATTCCATCACCATCATATACCACAGCCATTCCCTAATTGATGGACATCTCCCCATTTTCCAATTTTTTGCCACCACAAAGAGCACGGCTATGAATATTTTAGTACAAGTATTTTTCTTTGTTATCTCTTTGGAGTACAAATCCAGCAGTGATATGGCTGGATCAAAGGGTAAAAGCCCTTTGCACATAATTCTAAATTGTCTTCCAGAATGGCTGGATTAATTCACAACTCTGCCAAACCTGCATTAGTGTCCCAATTTTGCCACATCCCCTCTAACATTTATTTTTTTCCTTTACTGTCATATTGGCCAATCTGCTAGGTATGAGGTAGTACCTCAGGGTAGTTTTGATTTACATTTCTCCATTATTAGAGATTTAGAACACTTTTTCATGTGCTTATTGATGGTTTTTATTTCTTTATCTGGAAACTGCCTATTCATGTCCCTTGACCATTTGTCAATTGGGGATGTACATTTCATTTTAAGACCACAAAGCCCCTAACATATTTTGACCTTCCAAAATTGATCTTTTGCTCGGTTGAATGATTTGCAATTGCAAATATAGCTTCATTTCTCTGAATTAGACCAAAGTGGGGGCTAAAGATAGCAATGAAGAAGGTCACACATTTTTGCACTTTCTTGTATAAGTGAATATATACACTAAATCATTTTAGAAATTACTAAAAAACTCTGATCAACTTAAGAGGCTTTTTCTGTGTTTCTCAAAGTCCTAAACTTGATTAGCATAACTACCCAAGAATTTTCCAGCTGTGTTGTTTCTCCCACTCTTTCAAAATGAAAAATTTAACTAGCATCAGGGTATTCTTCCAGACACCAGCCCTGATGTCCTGGACCCTAGTTCTACCCAGACACAGACTTAAAGTGGAGAGTGGAACTGTACAATCACTTCATTCCAAGCAAATTTGACTCCCCAAGCTACTAGGTACTTAATAGAAGCTGTGATGGGTGCCACAATCTGAATTTTAATGAAGGCTCAGTCAAACAATAATGAAAAATATGAAGCTCTGGGGGCAGGGTAGCTGTGCTGCACAAAGAATGATTGACTTTGGGCCCAGAGAGGCACCCCAAAGAGATGATCTAATTCTTTATCTTTGTTCTTGTTGTTTTTTTTCTTAGTGGTTCCAAGTAGTTTTCCTAGTCTCTGACTTGATAGAGCAGGCAGCCCACACGTGCCCTACTTTATGGGTAAATATCCTCCTGTTAAGAGAGTTTCCTATAGGAATTGAAGCTTTGAATAACCCAGTTTTACACTGAATTGATTCATCATGGAGCATCATTGGAAGGAGTGTTTTTGACATAGATGGTTGGGACACTACTAAGTAGAGTTCTAGGCCAAGTGTAATATGGAAAATGGCAGGATGGAATTCCTGCAGGATACAGGGTCAAGCCTCACCCAGAATTCCAGGGGACCCAAGGGAATGGGAAAACCTTAAGGTTGCATCTTCTAAAACAAATTTCTTCTTCCAACAATCCTGATTTCCAACTTACATATTTCAAATAGGGATATTTATCTACTTGGGATTTTCAGGATACTCTGTTTGAGGTTCTGATAGATGCTGCAGTCCTCCTCCAATTTTTTGGACATAAAATCAGTCCAATGCAAACAGTTCCTGGTATAGCTGTGGGTGAGCCCAGTGATAGCACCGTTGAGACTAGTGACTTAAGAACCTAAAATATAATGGACTAAGATAATGATACATGAGAAGTATCTCACCCCAGTATTTATTTATTAATTGGTATGAGGACTCCAGATATGACAAACTACACATGGAAAAATTTGATAAGTTAAATTTTTTTATTATTTTATGGCATTAGGCACAAATCAAATTAATTGATAAACAAATTAGGTCACTGGTGACCAATCAGAATTTATACATGATCGGTTTCTATTTATGCCTACACCTATAAGAAACCTGCTAGAGACTCTCAGCCTTCAGCCTGATCTTGGGTTGCAGCTGAGCCTGGTTCCTACTCTCTCCACACTCGCAGTTGAAGCATGCCAATTGTTCAATTGAGGCCAATGCTGATGGGCTGTTCAGAGATTTTTCAGTCAATCAGACTCTTCATGTCTCCATCTGAGGTTTTCTTGACAAAAAGTGGTTCGCTATTTTCTTCTCCAGCTCATTTTTCAGATGAGGAACCAAGGCAAACAGGATTAAATGACTTGCTTAGATTCCACATCTATTAAGTCTCTGAGGCTCAATTTGAACTCAGGAAAAAGAGTGTTGTTTGACTCTAGCCAGAGTGCCACCTTGCTGTGGTTAATGCTTATATTATCTAATAGTTAACATAAACTAATTTTACTTGCATTTAATTAATAAGATTTGATTGAAGCATGAAGAAGGATAAGTCTAATTAGTGCTTCTATTGCAGTAGTTAGCATAAATAATGGTAAAGTGATTTGAGACATATACCCTGAAAATACTCTAAAAGTTTTAGGCAACAAAGAAAAGAAGAATCATAGAATTTTGGAGCTAGAAGGGATGTGGTACAATTTTTATGGAAAAGAAGACTAATTTTATAGAAAAGAAAACTGAGACCCAGAGAGGGTAAGCCATTAGTCATGGTTATCTATCCAGTTAGTGGGAGAAGGTAGTTTCTTGATTGCCAGGAGCTCCATCTCGCTTCCTCCCTTTGATGTAAACAATGCTCAGCCACTATTCTACTTTAGGTGAGGGAGAGAGACTGGAGAAAGTGACACTTGCTGAGAAGTTATAAGATGAAGGTCTGAACTGGGATAGTCACTGTTGAAATGGAGAGGAGGAGATACAGGAAAATTGATAGGAAATGGTGATAAATTGGTTGTGAGGGACAGTCAAAATAGGAAGACCTAACAGTAAGGTTTTTATTTTAGGAGTGATATGGTGATAATATGGATGATAATTCAATTTCAATTCAACAAATATTTACAGGCAGATAGATAGTGAGGTGAATAGAGTGTCAGATCTGGAATTAAGAAGATCTGTGTTCAAATCTAGCTTTTAACAGTAGCTGGGTGACCCTGGTTAAGTCTGTGAATGCTACTTTATAATTGTTTCTTCTTCTTTTTTTAAATTTTTAGCCTTTACCTTCTGTCTTAGAATCAATCTCCTTTGTGTGGTTGCTGCTCTTGCTCTGCCCCACACTCACTCACTGCCCTCCAGATCAACCTACAGGAGCAATAGGGAGCCCTTGGAGGTTGAGCTTTGCACTTCAGGACAGGGATGGGTAAGTAAGAGCTCTGCGCCTTCTCAATTTTTGTAGGATGATGAGCCTGACAGGACCAGCAGGCACTGTTGGGTTATGATGTGCATCTCAGATCCCCTTACATCATCTCTCTTTTTTTAACCCATCCTTCTTATAAACTTCTCTATTCTGGATGGGGACCTCATTCTCCTCGGAATCTCCCAGGTTTACAACCTCAGGGTACTTTTCATCTTCTTGCTCTCCCTCATTCCATATATCCAATTGATTACTAAATCTTGTCACTTCTATTTCCAAAATACCCTTTTTATCTGATCCTTCTTTCTATGCACATAGCCACCATCCTAATTCAGGCCATTATCACGTGGGCTATGCCAGTCATGTCCTAATTGGATTCATTTCTTAAATATTTCCTCTCTCTAATTCATCATCTATACATCTCCTAAAGTCACATTCTTTTTTTAAAAACTCTTTTTTTAAACTCTTACCTTCAGAAGAGTGGTAAGGGCTAGGCAATGGGAGTCAAGTGACTTGCCCAAGGTCACACAGCTAGGAAGTATCTGAGGTCAGATTTGAACCTAGGATCTCTCATCTATGGGCTTGACTCAATCTACTGAACCACCTAACTGTCCTGCTAAAGTCACATTCTAAAGCCTCATTCTGACCATGAAACTCCTCTAAAGGGAAAGTTCCGGTGATTTCCTATTGATGCTAAAATAAAATATTATTTCATCCTTATCTCATTTTTTAAAATATCTATTTGTTGGGGGTAAGTTTTATAATATACATAATTATACAGCAGAGCACGTGCATATTTAAAATGACATATAACTGTATAATTATGCAAATTATTTATAACAAAAAATTTAGAAATTATTTCCAATGAATAATAATTGTACATATTATGGTTATTTCTAAATTGGTAAACATTATACATATTTGTAGTATGTTTTTTTTATTTTTTAAACGTATAGGAGTGCTAGCTCAAAAAAGCTTGAAGACCATCACTGCAGACAACTTAGAGAGGGTGAGAAGGCATGATAAATATAGATTTGAGAGTCACTGGGTTATAATTGAAAGCATGTGAAGAGAACTCCCTGCAAGAGTGAGTGTATAGTATAAGAAGAAGCAAAGTGAGACTGACTGATTTTAGTGAATGATTATTTTGTCAAGAGGGAGAAGAAATATCCATGATGGGGAGAGAGAGAGAGAGGGGAGGGGAGAGAGAAAGAGAGGGGAGGGGAGG
>NC_058132.1:376616610-376915838 GCF_016433145.1 Gracilinanus agilis | reverse complement strand
GGAGAGAGAGAGAGAGAGAGAGAGAGAGAGAGAGAGAGAGAGAGAGAGAGAGAGAGAGAGAGAGAGAGAGAGAGAGAGAGAGAGAGAAGGAGAACCAGGACAAGCTTGAAACAATCATTCTTGGTCACTAGGCTAATGGTAGAAAAGATAGTGAATTTGGAGTGTACCAGGCAATGATTGATTCAGCATTCTGAGCAGCATATTGTCACAGTGATATTCTTTTGTACTAACTGCCAGATACTGGTTGGATGAGCATGATGCTGAGATTAAGAGGCTGCCTGTAATAAAGTAAGCAATGTCTCCAGAGAAGGCTACCCTATACTTGCTTCTCAATAACATCAGCATGTGCCAGCTGAGGCCTTGCCTGGCCTTCCTACCAACCTTTGCTCCATCAGGGCAGCTATAATAGATGGTTTTAATTCAGCTTCTAGAATAAAAAAAGTATTCATATCATAAAGACCACCCCGTGCAGTCATATGAAGTAGAAAGGTCAGCCCATGGTCAAAAATAATGAATGGTTTCTCTGTTATTAGACTAAGGCTCTGTTTGGAGTGTATTGGATGAGGGTCCATTTAGTATAAGGTACTGTTTTGTCACAGCAAGGCCCTTCAGATTCACTGCCAAAGAATGATGTAATTAAGATGATATCGTTGTTTTAGACCTTGGGTGCATCTATGATTTCTCTTAGAAAAGGATATCAGTCATTATTAACTGGTGTCTCAAACATTATCTAGAGAGGAAAAGGCTACAGTGGATGCTTGGGGGTAAAATCTCTTTCCTAATAAAGTGGCATCTAATCCATTTAAGCAGCTAAATTAATATAAACAAAATAAAAATAAAATGAAAACAGATTAAAAGTAGTCAAAATTGCTGGCAATAAAGTTTGCTGGAAACAAAACAATAGCAACCTTCCCCCTGCCCCCACCCCAAATGTTGACAATATCTCACCATTGCACTGAAGAATCACCAATTGCAAATAACAACATGAAACAGGGAATGTGTAAAATTCTGATGATTTCGGTATACCAGCCTACCACAGACATGACATCCAGGCTTGTATGCTCATTTTACAAACTGAGCCATGGAGAAGTTAAGTGACTTAGCCAGGGCTAATAAATGTCTGAGACAGGATTGGAAATGAGGTCTTCCTGATGTCAATTTTAGTACTCTGCACAAAAGGGGTTGAAGCAGATTTGGAAGTTTTTCGTCTTTAGTTTGTGAATTAAAAAAATTTTTTATAAGTGCTTCATTATAATTGTTTTTCTTTGTAATTGTGTGTGCTTTATTTTATACATTTAACATCTTTTTATTTTGATAAGAAGTCCCTATGCTTTACTAGTTTGCCAGAGGGGTCCATGACACAAAAATATGTTAAGTGCTCTGGACTAGATAATGTCTAAGGTGACACAATTCCAAATCTCTCTAATATCTTTTTTATGCATGAGAACTGATGGCACCTCTCAATCTCTCTTTCCTCTTTCCTTTACCTCCCAGGCCTCTCACCGTTAACAGATGGTTGGTTGTTTATTCTTTGTAAAATATCGAGTTGAATACATGCTCTGACACAGATATTAGTGAGCTTGATACGCTACAGAGATAATTAATGATTGACAAGTTCCCAGCTGCTTTTGTGGGGGTGGTCTGAGGGAAGTCTTATTATTTGGGTTCTTGGTCTACAAATGAGCAGAATGATATGATGGAGGCTTGTTGACTTAGACTTCATGAATGCTAAAATCACCAGTCATTGAAAAAAATAGACTTGAGTTCTCTTGAATTTTTAAGATGTTTCAGAAAGACAAACAAAGTTCTCCAAAAGTAGTTCTAGAGAAAAGTTAACTTAATTAAGAACCTTTTTCTAAAATGTGTGTAAAGTTTTGTTCCCATAGTTCCCATAATGGCTAATGTTATTTTAGAGAGAGATTCCTCAGTCTGGGGTTCATGATCTTAAAAAATATTTTGATGACTGTACTTCAACATAAATGTTTTTCTGTGTAATCCTATGGATTTTGCCTTATATATTTGAGGACATTATTCTGAGAAGTTCATAGGTTTCACCAAATGGGCTAAGGGCTCCATGACACACAGAAAGGTTAAGAATTCTTGATTTGAAGTAATGAGCAACACCGTATCAGAAATACGTGAGACAGAGGAAAATGTAGGTTTAAAGTGAGTTGATATCCCAAAACCAGGGCACAAACAGTTTTAGTCTTAATGTTTAACTGGTAACTGATAGTAAGGACAAGTATAATGTAAGGAAAGGTAAAAGGGATAAAATGAGCTGATCATTTAATAAATTTAACCCAATGATGTCATGTACCTTTTTTTACCTTAAGAGCATATCAAGTTTACACAAGAATAATTTCTTTTTTGACTTTTTAGTTAAATCTCTAGGATTAATATGTATGTGTATATATATACATATATATATATATTTTAAAATATCATCTCTGAAAAGAAGTATTTTATTACCTCTTTGCTCATGTTGATACTTTCAATTTCTTTGTTTCTCTTATTACTACTGATAATATTTCTAATAAAATATTAAATAATACTGATGATAATGGGCATCTTTTTTTTTTAAACCCTTGTACTTCGGTGTATTGTCTCATAGGTGGAAGATTGGTAAGGGTGGGCAATGGGGGTCAAGTGACTTGCCCAGGGTTACACAGCTGGGAAGTGGCTGAGGTCAGGTTTGAACCTAGGACCTCCTGTCTCTAGGCCCGACTCTCACTCCACTGAGCTACCCAGCTGCCCCCAATAATGGGCATCTTTGTTTCACTCTTGATCTTAAAAGGAAGCCTTCTAATTTGTCTCCATTGCAGATAAAATTTGCTGATGACTTTAAGTATATATTTCTTATTAATCTTAGGAAAAATATATTTATATCTATGCTTTTGAGTGGTTTTTTAAAACCCTTACTTTCCATCTTAGAATCCATACTGTGTTCCAAGGCAGAAGAGCAGTAAGGGCAAGGCAATGAGGGGGAAGTGACTTGCACAGGGTCACACAGCTAGGAAGTGTCTGAGGCCAGATCTGAAACTAGGATTTTCCATTTCTAGGCCTAAATCTCAATCCACTGAGCCATCCAGCTGCCCTTCAAGTGTTTTTTTTTTAATAGGAATGAGTATTGTATGTTGCCAACAGTTTTTTTTGCATCTATTGATACAAGCATTTCATTTTTGTTACTTTCTTATTGATATAATCTATTATGTTAATAGCTTTCCTTATATTAAACCAACCATTCTTGTATACCTGGTATAAATCCTATTTGGTCATAATGTATAATCTTTGTGATATAGTCTCTTGACTAATATTTTATTTAGAATTCTTGCATCTGTATACATTAATGAAATTAGCCTATAATTTTCCTTCTTTTGGCTCTTCTTGGTTTAGGTATCAGCACCATATTTGTTTCATAAAAGGAGTTTGGCAGGACTCCTTCTTTACCAATTGTTCTAAATAATTTATTTAATATGATATGATTTCTGTGTCTTCAACATAAAAAATTAATATAGAAGTTAAAGTTGTTTTTTTCTTTGCTATATTATTTAGGTTTTTTCAAGAAACACCTCTTATCAATCTCCCCTTCAAAACCCAATAAAATTTTATACAACTCAAACTTTCCCAACACAACATTTTGGAAAACCATTTAGAATTTTATTAAGAATGTATAACATTGTACAGGTATTCAAATACTGGTATGATACATAAATACCTTACTGAAAGGACACCACCTTTAAATATTTTGACCGCTTTGTCTGTTAAATAGACAGGAACTTGTGAACACATCTATTATACAGAATTTCTCATTCAACAGAATTCACTGTATCCACATCAGCAAAGCAGCATGAGCATGGGCTATTGGTCAGAATGAGGAGTAGCCTTGTTATGTAGAATTGGTTGTTACAATGGTTTCCTTAAAAAAGAACCTTATCGTAATCATATATTTTAAACTTTATGCTACATTTAAATCCCAAATCCTTTCATGTTTTTTTGACCTAACTGGAATGTGTAAACATGCCTGTTGGTAGGTGAATATTTCCTCTTTCTGTTAGCATCTCTTTGTTTAGGATTTGATAGAATTGATAGATTTAAAAATAATTAAAATCTGCCTTTTAATGTTGGTTGATCCTACATGTGAGTCTTGAATATAATTATTCTATCTGATTTTAATTATTTTGTTTAACATCACATTAAGAGACAGAGCAGAAAGAGTTCTGGATCAGGAGTCAGAAGACATGGGTTCTGGGCCAAGGTTTGCTTCTAAGTAGTTGTGTGACCACAAAAAAGTCACTTAACTCCTGCTGGCCTTGGTTTCATCATCTTTAAAAGAGAATTGGATACTCTACATTTTTTCTTGCTCTAATATTCTTTGAGTCATAAAGGCCTCTTGAATTTATTATGATTTTGTGAAATGAAATACAAACTGTTACTTCATTTTGGAACCAAGGATCCTAACATTAAAAAAAAAATTACGACTACATGGCTGGCATCTGATTTTCTTAATCTTAAAAGATTTAGCCCCTACAGGTTAAACAATATCCAATCTGAGACCAGTCTTGAAGTTTACAGTTTTGAAAACTGAAAATTAACTTTCACATCTTGCTCTC
Organism: Gracilinanus agilis; assembly: GCF_016433145.1. NCBI lineage: Eukaryota > Metazoa > Chordata > Mammalia > Didelphimorphia > Didelphidae > Gracilinanus > Gracilinanus agilis. Next base: position 376,911,228 of record NC_058132.1, on the reverse strand, counting down.
AACTTCTAGAAGACAAATCCCTTTCTAAAGATATTTACTGCACTTTTCTGAATGCCCCAAATTGGTGAAGAGAGAACACTAAGCAGACAAGCAAGGAAGCTTTCAGAACTTTACTGTAAAATTTTAAGAGAATGCAGGTCAGGGAAAATGGGAGATGAGTAAGGCCACAGTGGCCCTTCCTTCTTCTTAGAAATTGCTCTTTTTAATAAAATACAAGTTATGAAGGAATTCTAGTTCTTCCAGGTCCTATTTAATAAGCCAGAAACTTAGTAAAAGCAACCTAAAATGAGAATTAAGTTCTAAACACAAACATAACACCTATTCCATATTGGGATGACAGAAATTCCCTATTTTTATTGATCTGCTAAGCAAATTGACCTATTTAAAAATACGTTGGTGATAGTTGAAAAAAGTATTTTATCTGCATTAGAAAACAAAGCTTTAAAAAAAATCTTTAATTGTGGATGATATCATGAGCATTTCTGCAGAAGCTTGGTAGGGTTTCTTCTTCGTGCAACTTCTAAGAATAATTCCAAGAAAAGAAATCTTTTAAGACTTGGGCCTCTGATGAGTTCTGAAACACCTATCATCTCATTGGCTATAAAGGATGAACCGCCAACAACTAGATCAAGTAACAAAACAGGGACACGCATCTTGAGAAATTTCTTAAAGGAAACTAACTTTAAGCACACAAAAAATCCTTCTCCACTTGCTTTTTGGAAAGGAGTATAGAGACGAACATGCAATGTGTCTATTGGTAGTGGTGTGCTTGTGGGAGAAATCATACCTTCTACTGCTGTGCCCTTGGGAGATGGCAACACTAGGGATTCTGACTGAAAATCCCCTGGTATATAGGATGGGAAAGTCCAAGTATCACTGGCATGTTACAGGTTGCGGTCAGTCAGCTTCAAGACACAGTGCCTGCTTGACCCCACGGATTCCTGGTAAAGGATCCTGTGTCTCAGCGCAGCAGGAGCTCCTTTTGAATCTCCTGGGTGTCACTGTGAAAATATCACAGTTTAATCCCTCTTTACTGCGGCTTAATTAGGATCTACTCCAAACTGAAAGTTGATCTCCGGCGGACCCTTTCCCAGAGGAAGTCTTGAAACAATGCTTCCTGGGCACGGGGTGACAAACTAGCGAGGAGAACAAAGCTTCAGCGAAGCCTGTATTAATTAGGTCTTCAGGGATTCTTAACCCTCTTCTTTACTCTGCCTTCTTCCGTCCTGCATTTCACCCCCCCACCCCCCCCCGCTCCGGCTCGCAGCTTTGTTCTATTTACACCGCTATCCGAAAGGGTCATCCTCGTGATTTCCAGTTAGGTCATTCAAAGTCGAAAGTTTCAGCTCTCCAAGTCTCAGTGTTTAATTTACAATCCAAAATTGTAAGGCTAGGAGGAGGAGCGAGAAGGGCGAGGACAAGCGGTTGGTGTGGAAGGAAGGGATTGTGTCTGAGCTCTATTCCTGTATCTATGAGCTACGGTGATATTATGTACAGCACTGGGCACGGATGGCCAGGCATGTCCAATTATACCAGTGACTAAACGTATTTACTTGCCTGGCCTCCTGCTCTAATCCCGTCGGGTCTGATTTAATCCCTCACGCGGAACAGGGGTAAAAGATCACCCTGCACCCCCCACCCCCACCCCAAGAGGCAGTTGTCCCGGCCCTTGTGTATGAGTGTGAGGGCGTGCGAGAGTGTCTGCTAGCAGGAACGTTCTGAGCCTGGACCACTTGCAGGTGAAAATTGTAAGATCTGGGCTGAGAGGGGCAAGGACCGACGGAGAGGAGGGCCCCTCTACTTCCACATTCTATTCAATTCCACTGTGTCTGTACATCCGTTGTCGCTTTTTGACTTGGCCTGTCAGAGTTTGAAGACACATCTGATTAGGAGAAAGGGACAGCCGGGGGACACAGCAGCTCCTTTTATTCTGGTGATGGTGCGGCGCCACAGCTGTCCTTGGTGGACTGGCTGGGACTCCCTCCCAAAGGTTGTATTTCTAAAAAGCTTCTCTGCCCCAGCAGCCTCCCAAACCTTCGAAGCTGGGAGGGCTCCAAGGCCGGTGATTTCCACGTTCTTATCTCCTGCGGGCAGTCTGAGCTATGGGAAATCCTTCCCAGCCAGGGCATGGTTTACCTGTGCTAGGAGAGGGGGAGGGTGGCAACTTTCAGACTTAGATGAAAGATGAAAGCGATCCGGACTTTGAACGGAGCTTGCCAACTCGGGTAATCGATACTGGGGGCCTCTACTCAGGTGACTTGAGCCTGAGCCGGTTTGTTTGCGCGGGATGCGTTTCGGGGTTTGGAATGTGTTTTTGGTTATACTTTCTCCCAGCCTGCTCCTCTTTGCATGATGCACCATGAGTTACTTTCTGTCCTACTGCAAAGCTCACGGAGGCGCCATCCTCACCCACTACCAGCTCCTGCGCGACGAGGGGTTCCTGTGCGACGTAAAGCTGGAGGCTGAAGGCAGCGAGTTCCCGGCGCACAGGTCGCTTCTGGCGTGCTCCAGCGACTACTTTAAAGCTCTATTCAAGAGTTACACTCAAGAATCTCGGGCTCCTGTTATTCACCTGCAGGTGCCATCAGCCACCGGCCTACAGCGCCTCCTGGACTTCATCTACACTGCCTGGCTGCCTCTGTCCATGGACACCCTGGAGGACACTCTGGAAGCAGCCAGCTACCTCCAGGTGAACGAGGCCGTGGTCTTGTGCAGCCGCTACCTGGTGCGTCACCTGGGCCTGGAGAACTGTTGCTTCGCGGCCAACCTCGCCTCCCGCTTTGGCCTGGCTGACGCGCTGCCAGCGGCTGAAAGCTTCATCGGGCGCCACATGCGAGAGCTGCTGGACAGGGGCCCGGAGGTAGCCGGGCTTCTGGAGCTCAATTCGAGCTCTCTTAGGGTAGTGCTGGGCTCCCCCGACGTGCCTTACGTGGACGAGGTCCGGCTATTGAACTTGGCGCTGAGTTGGTTGCAGCGGGAACCCGCGGCAGAACGCCTGCCGCACTGTTGCAGTCTCCTGGAACGCATTCGCTTTGGCCTGGTGCCCTCCGAAGTGCTCCGACAGGTCTATTCCGGCTCGGGCCTCAGCCTTCCCGCTCGGGTCAAGGGCCTAATTATCCAGGCTCTTAGCTACCACACAGCCACCTCTCGCCAGCCCCTCATGCAGAGCGAGCAGACGAGCTGCAGGAGCCCCAAAACGCGTATCTTACTGGTCGGGGGGCGGCGGGCCAGGGAGGAAGTGACTCAAGGTGCTGAAGATGCTCAGATCCCTCAACAGGAGGATGGAGGTGGTATTGGCGGAGTTGCAGAGGAACAGGCAGAAGAAGAGGTGCATCCCGAGGAGGTGGATGATTGGGAACTGACCCAAGACGTGGTCTCCTTCGACGTGTACAACCACCGCTGGCGTAACCTCACCAGGCTGCCCGCCCCATTGCAGGGACACTGCGTGTGCACTATAGGCAACTTCCTTTACGTGCTTGGAGGGGAGACCCCCGCAGACAGCTCCGCTTCTCTTTCTCCCACTGTCCCACTGGAGGTCACGGCCCAAGTGCACCGCTATGACTCGCACTTCCACGTGTGGGCATCCATGCCTACCATGAAGGAGGCCCGGGCTCACTTCTGGTGCGGCCCTGTGGGCGACAGCCTTTTAGCCGTCGGGGGTGTGGGCGCAGACGGGTCTGCTCTGGCCTCTGTGGAGATATATGACTTGGGCCGAGACCGCTGGACAGTGGCCGGGGAGTTACCACAGCCAGTGTATGGTCATGCCGGGGCCATAGGGACCTGTGGCACCGTGTATATATCCGGGGGCAAGCTCGGAGGGCGGCCAGAGGATGGTAGTTTGGGACGGGGTGGCAGCATCCGGGACGTGTACGCTCTCAGCCCAAGGGAGAAGGTGTGGAGTAAGAGAGCACCGATGAGCATCGCCCGCTTTGGGCACCACATGGCTACGCTGCGCGGCGCGGTGTTTGCTTTTCTGGGGCGCTATGAGCTCTTCTCAGAAATCGAGCGCTACGATCCCGGGGCCGATCAGTGGACTCGGTTGCGGCCTCTGCTCTATGATCGCTTCTGCTATGGGCTAGCCGTGGTGGAGGAGACCGCGCTCTTGCTAGGTGGGCTAAAGTGGCAAGATTCCAGACAAGTGCCCACTCGCAACGTGGTAGGCTATGATTTGGACCTTGACTGCTGGGAGGACATTGGCTGCGACATGCCCCAAGCCTGGAGCGGCCTCAAGTGTGTGGTGTTGCAATTAGCAGAAGAGGAGGAAGAGGAAAGTGTGGAAAAGATAAAGAAAGTGGAAATACAGGCTGAGGTGCATTAAATGAAGCGCTTCTCATTTCAGGAGAAATGATGAGGAAGTTATGAAATTGGGTGTTTCTGACTAGCATGCTGTCCCCAGAATGATATTCTTTCTCTTACAATAGCTCTTTAAACTTTATGAGGTTCCAGGGACTGGAAGGGTGGGGACAAGCAGACAGAAGGAGGTACTAAACAGAAGGCAGTTTCAGCTGAACCTTAAGTCCTAGAAGTACCCTACAAAACTGGCAGAATAGGAAGGAGTAAAAGAAGACAAGGAAGAAGGAAGATAAGCTTTAGCTTCAGCAATCTGATTTCTTGGAAAAAATTCTTGGGTTAGCAAAGTAATTATCTTCTTTTATTTTTTTTTAAAAAAACCTATCACTTAAAATTGAGATTTACAAGATATTCAATGGTAATCATCTTTGTGCCAAAGCTAAAAAAAACAAAAAACAAAAACCAAATAAAAAGCAAGAGCAAAGCCACTCAAGTATTGGAAAAAGTGAGCAATTAATAGACCTTAAAGGATGGCATTATTCTATAAAATAGGTGAGTCTTCACCAAAGGGCATAAGACTGTTGGAAGGGAACTATGATTTTACACATCATAGCTATAATTGTGATGATATCCTATTTAATATCTTATACAAATATCTAACCGAGAGAGAGAAAAATCTCTGGGAAAGTAACTTGTGATGGTAAGACCTTTGGATAGGCTTAAGGTTTTTTTTTTTTTTTTCTGGCTTGGTTTTGTATAGAATTTTAGTTTTGTTGACACATGAATCATTAGTGTTTATAATGAAGAGGCTTAAGATGTGGGTCTAACATTAAATAAAATATTTTCTGTATCTATATTCTTTAAGTGAAAGCTCTCCACTCACGCTCTTTTTGTAAAGAAAACTGATTTATTTCCCTTCTTTAACACCTCCTTCTCCCATTCTGGAAAATTAAAAGGCTACAGAATGGAATATACAGTAAGATGAGGGTTTAATTTTTGTGCAAAATGAACTGGGAAATCCAGTTTTTAAAAGTCTCAGAGAGAATGCTTGTTTAAACTCAAGAGGCTTGGGCCACCCACAGCATAACATTTAGAACTCTTAATATAGCAGGATGACTACATGACCAGGTTACAAGGGCATGAAACATGTAAAAGTTTTATATGAATAAATCAAGTACTTTAAAAGTATTCTTTTGAAAGCTGCATTTGTTCTGACTTCTCTCTCCAGTGCTCTCTCTTCCCTTCCAGGCTCCATGTTAATACAGCACCTGTAGCAGGTGCATAATAAATGTTTGTAGAATTGAATACAGTCAGACTGGCTTCTGAAATGCTCTTCAAGAAGGCATCACAATGAACAGTGTAAATGCACGCTTTCATGCTGGGAAATCCATGAGTAAAGGTTTAATTTTTACCTGCTAATCCAAGTAAAGTTCAGGCAGAAAAACTGTTGCATAGCAACAGACCCAGGCCTCTCCTTTAATTGCCTGGTGGCCACATGATATCGCCTGTCCTATGTGCATTATCCATCCATTGCTATCAAATATTTTTATGGATATATTTATATGGTTTTGGTCCATTAAACAGCAACAGGCCTTTAAATGCTTGTTAGAAGAGCACACTTCATTTCAGGACAAGCATTTTAAAAAACTAAATGTACAAAATCCACAAATTTAATGTGTGTCAGTGTCAGTACTCATGCAGTAAGTAAATGCCATTGGCTTTTTTTTTTTTTTTTACAAATAGATTTTTAAAAAAATGACAAAAATAATACACTGGACCTCAAATCCTATCTCATCTGAACATTAAGATGTGATTCCTCATCCATTTTGATTACATATAGAAGTACTGAAAATGGGCTGCAGAAAGGCCACTTTCCCTGTACAATTGTGCAAAGTCTGCAAAACAATAGCAATTCAAATGTAATTTTTAAAGCAAACAAAAGAAGGTTCCCCTGTGTAGCTTTCATTTCCTCTTTCACAGTGAGGATAATCACTGGAAAGTATCTGAGCTCTTCAAGATTAAAGTACATTCACTGAGCTTAACAGGCTACAGTAATAAAGCTGATTAAAAGTAGGTCTCAAGATAGACAGTCATGGAGGGGGGGGGTGACCCCCCTCCTCTGAAAATATCAAATTATGACTTTTAAATTATGCAGCCAGACACTGAGAAGCAGCACAATCATCATCATGCTGAGATCACGTTCAAAAACAAGCTAATAATTATAAATATATGAAGAGGAGTTTCTCACATACACACTCCATTTTATAGAACAGTTCTAGAATATAAGAAAAATGTTGTTTCTCACACATATAACTCACTGGAACATTTCTGAATAGACAGTACCCTTTTGCCCCACACAGAGTACATCTTAATTTTTTCTGAAATATTTCTCCAATTTTTAGTTCATCCAAACTTCAACTTAGTTATTTTTTGCTTTCTTATCTCTAAATGTAATTACTTACTTTAATTTATAGATGAGGAAAACAAGTAAGCTGACTGTAAAATTCATTTATTGAATTTATACTTGGTGACTTTTTTTTAAATCGCAGTTCCAAAATATGAGGTTGGTATTATTTGTGTAGCTGCCTTATTGGGTGAGTTAAATCTGTTTAAAAAAAATCAATACTCAAATTCTTATACACTCTCACAACATCCCATCACTAGAAAAATAAAGAAAGATTTAAACCAAGAAAAAATAAAGCAGCTATCTCTTTGATTTTGGTCTTTTTTTTTTTTTTTTTTTACAAAAAAAACTTAGAAAGCTTTCCCCTGATATACCATTATGTTCCCATAGATTTGCAATAATAATAATATTTCCATTATCTTGCTTTCAAAAGTTAATTAACTATTAAGACATGGATATCTGATACCTGAACTTTTCTTATAGCAATGATTTTCTATTTTGCTTAACTCTCTTTTGTACTAACCTACGTTTCACAAAAATAAAACTACAGCATTAAACTTTGTGCAGTGTTTAAGAAAATTCTTAGCACATTTTAATAAATATAAAAGATTTATGTTCTTTCCCACAAGATGTCTGCATCTGAAAAATGTGATTCAGTTCTAAAGTTTTGTTTCATATAAAATTAACTTAAAGAGACAGTAAAGGTCCTATAGTAAACTGTCTTCAGGATTTACTACTTGAGGTCTTCCTGTCTCCACAGCTATTTGCAAAAATTAATTTTAAATTATTAAAGACAGTTTATTTTGCACAAGGTAAACACAAGCCGAGCACTGGTCGCATATAAAATGTACAAATGTTCATTAAAGACAGTGATATCATGAGGTTTACTTCATATAGTTCAGCAACATTAAAATATAATTTACCAAGTTTTCCACACATGAATATAAAAACTACCTTATGCACTTGTTCAAAGGACAGGAGGGTGCCAGATGGCGTGAAGACAAGACGCTTACACATGCGTTTCAATGTATGAATGGGTATGCACTAGAGAGGATATAAGTACATCTACTTCAGAAGAAACATTTAATGGGTCATTTGGGGTGCTTTTTTGACAGATATCCAAGAAGAGGTCAAGGTACATCTCTTTCCACTCTTGAAAGTCTTTAGATGTCAAATCTGGATTGTCTAGAACTTTATCTATAATGGCTACTTCTCCTTCTCTAGCCTGAAAAAAAAAATAACAGTTAGTGCCATATTCCATCTAAACCTTTAGGTTAACATATCAGGTCCTTCTATTGTTTACATTCTGACAAGTAGTTTCCCTTCCCGCATTGACAGTTCTGATCATGTTACATTCATTTCTTAATCCTAATCATCAAGTCCAGCTGTGTGCCTTTATTACCTTCTCCTGAACTGATTCTTATTATAATAAATTCTACTCTTCTTCAGGTCCACTCCAACTCATTTTGTCTTCTAGGCTATTTCCACTATGCCTGTTAGCAATTCCCACGTTCCCTCCCACTCCTCCCTGCCATCCCCTCCTCCTCACCATATGCATCCCATTATCAACAAATTCTTGTAGATCCTCCAGTTTTCTATTTCTTAATTTTACCCAAGGGACTCTGTAATCTTTGCAATTCACTGGTGAGCAGTTTTCCTACTATTCTCTTATCCACATTTACAGAATCAGAAGAATTTGGCAGATTGCTATCTTCCTGATGTCTATCTTCCTATCTTTCCTTCTATCTTGCATGCTCTCTTCTATCACTTTTCTCTCTTTCAGTCCCTTAATAATCCTTTCTCTTTTGAGGTCCATGAAGTCTATTTATAACAGCTCTCCTTTGTTTCTATCATCCATCAATCTTCTGGTTATTCTCTCAACTTTATCAATGACTTTAGTACCTGACTCAGATTTCTTGCCTCCCCTTCCCTTTTACCATTTTCATGTGGACCACTTTCTTCAATAGTCATATTGATGATGTTATGCTGAGCATACAGTCCCTTATTTTGCCATATCATTAACAACCGCCTTCACTGCATATTAGCTATATGCCATTTATCACACCTTAAACTTCACCATCTCTCAAAAATGTTCAAAAATCCTTCAAAATTTTGAAGATCTTGATTTTTGAAATCCTACTCTGTAATCAAAATATGTCTCTCTATTGATCTCAGTCTCAACATCCACACTAACGAACTTAAGTGACTCCTTGTTATTTCCAGGATCAAAGATAAAACCCTCTTTTTTTTTTCTTTGCCAAATTTTTCATTCACTTAAATTATCTTGAGTTTTGAACTAATACTCTATCTTTACACATACACAGCAAATGAGGTTAAAGTCTCACAGGTTTTCAGGGAAAGGAAGGTTTTCCCAGTGCTCCTAATCCAGTATCTTTTCTCTAAGAACACCCCCAAGATATTTTAAGATATGTTTAAGATATTTAAGATTTAAGATATGTTTATCTCTATCTTGTTTATACATAGTTGTTTGCATGCTGTCTTCCCCACTAGACAGGGAGCTCCTTGTGAGTTGGGGCTGGGTTTCTCCCCAGAGCTTAGCATAGTGCCCAGTATACAGTAGGTACTGAATAAATGCTCATCAACTGATTGACCTACTCTGTTCTTGATCTGGCCTGGTAATCCTTGTCTTGTTCTAGTCTATAGCTCTTACTCTCACTTTCCTTCTTTAGTGTGCCATTTATTTTGATGATATTTTAACTTTAGAATCATTTGGCATCCCACTATTAATATGCAGTTCTTACCCTTGAGTAAATGCTGCTGCTGCTGTTGTTAAAGCAGCTAGGTGGCTCAGAGGATAGGATTTTAGGCCTGGAATTGGAACTCAGACACTTACTTTGCCAAGAAAATCCCATGGACAATATTGGCATCCTATGATCCATGGGGTCATGAAGCATCGGATGTGACTGAACAACAATGCAAACTAATAAGTGGTGCTAGAGAAAGTTAAAAAATTAAGCTGATTTTATCTAATAACAATTTATTATGCTAGCTCCTCAGAATTAAAGCAATTCTGTACCAGTTCCCTTTATTGTTATTGATTCTTTATCAGAATCTCCAGAATGACTGTTGCAAATAATTTCTTTTCTCCTGAAGTTCTCAACTACATCTCCATTCCTCATAATTATGATGGATGACTGAGCTTCTTATTTCCTTAAGGCAGAAGCCATCTAAAGCACATTGCCAAAAGTTCCTACTCCAGATATTAAAATCCAGAATCGCTACTCTCTCTCATCTTTTTCTCTCCATCTCTAACCTTCACTAAAACGAATCTCTATCTCTGCTCATTATTCCTTATTGTTATCCATCTGGCCTGTTGTAATATCAGCCTAACATCTCCAATCTATCCTTTATATTACTGCTAGACTAATTTGTTTCATGTATAGATCTAGCTATGCCACTCCTTTACATAAAAAATTCTTCAAAATACTTAACTAAAATAAAATATAAACTCTTACTTGACATTCAAGGCTCTTCACAATTCATTATATTTTTTACTTTATCTCATCTTCTTTCCTTCCAAGTAATCTATACTCTAGCAAAACTAAACGTCCCCCAAACACAGATTCTGCTTTCTAGCCTCTGTGCTTTTCATCAGGCTTTCTGTATATGGAAATTAGTTGGGTCAGTCTATAGAGCAGTGGACCCTAGAGTCAGAAAGTTTTTGTTGTTAAGTTGTTCTTTAGTCATGTCTGATTTTTTTATGACCTCATTTAGAGTTCTCTTGGCAAAGATACTAGAGTGGTTTGCTATTTCTTTCTCTAGCTTATTTGATACAGCAGGAACCTGACGCAAACAGGGTTAACAGATTTGCCCTGGGTCACATAACCAGAAATGTCCAAGGCCAGATCTGAAACAGGGAGATGAGTCTTCCTGACTTCAGGCTTGACACTCAATCCACTCTGCCACCTAGCTGCCCCAAATCAGAAAGCCTCAAGCCCAGATATGGCTTCCTATACTTTCTGCGTGACCCCAGGCAAGCCACTTAATTTCTGCCTGCACAGTTCCCTCCTATGCAAACTGGGAACAAAAATAGCACCTACCTCTCTGGGTTGTTGTGATGATCAAATAAAATAATATTTTTAAAGCATTTTGCAAATCTTAAAGCACTATATAAAGTAAACTATTTGTATTATTCTTTAAACAGCTCACTCTGATAATTATAGTTTAGAATATTTATCATAGGGAATTAAAACATTTAGAAAAACCAGGCTTTGTATTTTCTGCAAATTTTAAAATTAATTCCTGTTTCTCATCTAGAGCTAAGTCACAATGGATTTGATATCTGAGATATTAATGAACATTTTTGTGTGATATTTTCCCTCCTAATACAATTATCATACTAAGAGAACAATAACAGGACCATGCTTTGCCTTTTCCACTCTTTCAGAGTGGTTTCTCATGCCCTGAAAACAAAGTCAAAGTCAAAAAATGAAAACATCTGATTTTGAATTTTTACACCATACTATAACAATTCATGCCTAGTTGAAGAATGAACTTTTGAAATGGGATTTTTTCCCTCTGCTTGCACATCCTACCTTTAAAGTGCTTTTTAGAATTCGCAGCCTATGCAGTTTTTCATTCACTATTGGATCACTACACCTTTTAATGAAAGATTTCTTGTATTCCAGCTTGGTTGAAATTCGGTGTTCTCCTAGAGGTGACAGACTGGCTCTCTCCAAAGCCTTGTATAAATCTTGTAATGAGTCTGCTAGGTTTTCTTCTCCTATTTCATCTGCAATGTCCCCCCCAAAACAAAACAAAACAAAAGAAGAGAACATCAGCCATTATTTGACACATTAACTCAAACCAAAGCCTATTTCAGTGTTTGTTTACTTTTAAAATCAAGATGAATCATTTCTGCCTAAATCTGAAAACTAGAATAATAAACTAGATTGAAACCACATTAATACAATTCACAGAACTGAAAATAGCTAGCTAAATGAGATAAAAGAATATTATGGGGAAATTTTCATTACCAGGAGGGAAATGCCCTGATTGATCAAATATTCTGATTGGTATCAGAGATTTAGATCTGAACTTCAGAAGTCTTGTTTCACTCTTCCTAGTTAAAAGATAAGGAAATTATAGCCCAGCAATTTTAAATGACTGCCCAGTCACTTAGAGAGTCACCAGCAGAGCTGGGATGCAAACCCAGGTCCTTGAACTCCCAGTCCAGCACTCTTTCTGCCACCTCATTCTGTCTCTCAAAGGAGAGTTTCGATTTATACATATTTGATGACAATTCTCAAAGACTTCAAGTCATTTTTGATGATTCAGAATGTACTTAAACATCTCAAAGTGCTATTAGTCATTATGAAAATAAATTATGAGATTAGATGTGCTGGCTAAAGAAGTTTCTGAATGGATAATGTCTTTCTCCATCATGGCTTTCAGGTAATCCAATAATTCTCTGATTTTTTTCTCCCAGACCTGTTTTCTAGGTCAGTCGTTTTTTCAATAAGATATTTGATGTTTTCCTCAAGAATGTCTTTCTCTAGAATTCATAGTAGTTAATGTCAGTACTTGTGAAAGTACCTTTTATTTATTATAAATCTTCTAAGAATACAAGAGAAATTATAGAATTCATATTATTCTCATAGTAAGTGTTAAAATTACCACAAAATATGACAACATATATGTCATGACTTCATATAGAAAGAAAAAACAAAATGGAAATTAGTAAGAAGGTACTTTAAATCAGAATGCTAACAGGAAGAAAACTTTTATAGAGAAAGATTTTAAGGAACAGATTTCTTCCTTCCTTCCTTCCTTCCTTCCTTCCTTCCTTCCTTCCTTCCTTCTTTCCTTCCCACTTTAAAGTTTGATGCAGTAAAGTCTCTTCCAACCTATTTCTCAGTTTTCTCTTTTACTAAGATCTTCCAGGAATCTAAGGGGGCTGTTCTCTGTTATAAGAAACATATACTCACTTACACATACACCCACACTCACACACACACACACACACTAATCTTCTATCTAGGAGTAGAGAGTTGTAGTGAGTTGATATCAAGTTTTAAAAACTTCTCATTGTTATTGTCACTACAGAATCCTAGTCCTCTTGGTCTGCAAAAGTGGAATTCAGTGTTTTCTGTACTCTTCTTTTATCTGGATCTTTGTACCTAATGTGCTGACAGTTTACTTACTATCTAGCAATGCCACTTGTAATTGCTTCAGTAGGACCTCTCTGCAGAGCTTTAGGAATGTTTCTAAACCGTTCCAGTATTTGTTTGAATTGACATGTGGTAGTATATTTTAATGTGAGAAGCCATCAGAATGAAGACTAGGAGAAATTAGTATGTATCTTACATGCCAAGATACCATATGATCAAAATCATATTTATGTTGTCTTAGCTTAAAAAAGGATGGCTCTCTTTCAGAATTAAAGAAGAGCTTCATATGAATTTCATCTTCAACTATTTTGCTGAAGGCAATACATTCTACAAGTGTGATTTTAGACACTCAGAGTGACATTAGGAAATCTCTTGAGGTTACCAGCACATTGCACTAGTTTCACCAAACAGAAGTTGGATGTTATTTCCTGACATTTATTAAGCACCCAAGAGGCAGCATCACACAAAGGTCAAAGGATCTGCCTTTGAGTCAGAAATACTGGGTTTAAATCCTGCCTTTGCACATACTGGCTATGTGACCCCTGGGTAAGTCACTAATATTTCAGTGCCTCCAGGCAACTCTCAGATTAATTAGAGATGAGTTCCTGATCTGCACTGGTGGAGGGAGTTTCTTGCATTGATGGAATCACAGGTCTGCACCTGAAAGAAAATAAAATAAATGTAAGGGGGCTCAATCAGGGAAGTTTTCCCATAGAATATGGAAAAACTCCATGGTTGGGGGGAGCAGGGAGAGGTATTCTCATCAAAATGATAGAAATCATTTTGGTTTACCCTCTACACACACACAAGCACAACATGCTTAAAATTTTTTCTAAAAGTGCATATTCACTTTTTAAATGCTGGCCTAGGTTTAATTATTGGCACCAACTTCAGACATGAAGTTATAAATCCCTATTATAATCCTCAATTCAATGTCTTTTAACTCCATGGAATAGATGAGTGAATAGGATGCCTTGAAAGATAGGAAACCTCAAACACTAACAAGAAGGCAGTGATTTCACAGCAGAGAATGGACTGGAGGAAGGAACACCATCATAAGGTAGATAAGGAAGTAAGAATAGAGTTCCAGAAGCTGAGACAAACTTTTAGGAATAACTTAACTAAGGTAAAAGGATGGAGAAGAGGTATGATAACATTTTATAAAATCATAGTCTAGAAAAGGGCCCTAAAATTATTGTATCACCCTAGACTCTTGCCTCCAGGCAGGACCACAGCTTAAGCTAAGAAAATTGGGCAAATAAAATTTCATACCGGATTTGTGGAGTTAGACACAGGAGAGAGGCTTACCAGATGTGAATTATAGTGGTTAAGACTTAGGATGGCATGCTCTATTATTAACTTTTCAGCTTGAGAAAAGAGGTGAAGTGGAGAATGATTCAGATTATAGTTTTAGGATTTAAGAAGACTGGAGTATTTTTGTGGTGTAATTAAAAAAAATTCCTTATAGTTCTGATTTATATTACTTAACAATGTCAATGAGTCTCTATTTTGTCTTAAAACATTTTAACCTAGACTGATTTTCCTAGTTTCTAAATAATAAAGACTATTATGGCTGATTCTGCATTTTATAAGTTGTTAATATAATTTGGCATGCATTAATGGTTCTCTGTAGCAATTCTGTCACACAAATAACAAAACAAACTAAATTGTCTTTTTCTCTTTCTTTTCAAAAGAAAAAAAGACTGCAACTAGAAGAGAGCATCAATCAATGAGTTTTGATGGTTGTCCAAAGTATTAACTTTTCTCTTGTTAGCACATTCTAACAGGGTATTTCAGTAGACAGGACATGAACACACTTTACAATGTGGTAATAACATAGTACATATCATTCCTATCAGTGATTATTAATGTCCCTTTCTCCAACATACACACACACACACACACACACACACACATACACACACAAACATACCCCCGATACACACAATACAACACAAACAGGAGTGCTGGAACGGAGCAAGCAAGATGGATTATACTGCCAGGCTACAACAAAATGCAACCTACTAGCTAGCCTTCACAATGCTGGACTGGACAAAGGATAGATTTCTCTTATATTTGAAAGAGAATCAAGAGTCACAATATGATCTTATCTACTGCATTCAACAACTGAAACACAACACAAAGTCAACATTCAAAACATAACAGACCTTTATTTTCCATTATTTAAAATTAGTTCCTTTGCCCTTTGTTGGATGGATACCAGTTAAGCCAAGTTCTGCAAATGTTGCCAACAACAAATACTGGAACACCTTTATTTTCCTCTTCTTTTTTTCCTTCTTCTCATTTCTCCTCTTCTGGCTTCTTTCTCTTAAAAATCCTTCCTTTTTTTCTTCTCTTAAACCCATTAGTTGGCACTAGGGCTTGCTAAGAGCTGCTAAAATAATCTGGTGAGGTCCGTTTTACTGAAGACTCAGATGCTAAATGGGCCATTTCAGTTAGTAAAAATCTGGCTTAGAACTAGCTCTTGGACACATTCACTGAGTGTTTATAAGAGTTAGAAATTGCAAATAAGCTTATTTAAATCATAACTATGCTGTTTTCACATATTCATTTATGATGTAATAAATTTTTACCTATCTCTCACTTTTTTCCTGATTTTCTAAGCTCCATGTGGAAAAGATTATTCTCATTTATGTTAAAATGTGTAAGCCAGGCCATTGGCAGGCTAAGTTTTTTTTTTTTTTAAAGAAAACATATAAAGTTCCCTCTCTCCTCTAAAATTTCCAGCAATGACAATAGGGTTTAAGATTAAGTCACTGATTATTTATTTGTTGGTTAGGGAAGTTCACTTTCGGATGGCAAATGTCCTGTAGCAGGTGCTAGAGGTGAAAAGGCAGGGCTATCAATTGTTGCCTCATTTATATTCCATTTATTCTGCTAATCTAAGAATGTGGTGCACTTGGAAAAGGTTCTTTTGTTGGGTCCTGAAGTTTAAATATGTTTTCACTGTTGCAAGTTGCAAAGAAAAGCTCATGGGAAAGGTTAGCTTAGTTTTAAATAAAAGGAAATTCTAAACAGTAGATTGCAAATCTAGCAAATTGCTTATTGACATGTTTTTCTCAAATAGGAAGAGATCTTTCATTGGTTCCTGTTCTTGTATATAAAACTGTGAACTGGGTAATGATAGTATTCTTTCTTTTCTCCTGTATCTTTCTGTATTTGTGTCTGTCTGTCCTTTTGTGAGAAGAGTAAACCATGTAACAGTTTATGTAGTTTGTATGATTATTTATTACACTTTTTACTTTGATTTGCTGGAGCAACATTTGTTTAACTTTGTTGAAAAATAAGAGAGAAAGAAAAAAAACACAAATTCTAAATTTCCATCTGAATTTCCCCCCCTCATGATGATTCCATAATAAGGTGAAAAATGAGCTACAAGAATTCACATCAAAATTTATAAAGAATTATACTCTCCAGGTGAAATCAATTTTGGAGCCAAAGAAAAAGATGACTGTGGGATGGAGGTTGGTGGGGGGGGGGAGATGTAGAGAGAAATTTAATCATAATTTCTGTGAACACTTTGGCAAAAAATAAAATATGGGGGCAGCTGGGTAGCTCAGTGGAGTGAGAGTCAGGCCTAGAGACAGGAGGTCCTAGGTTCAAATCCGGCCTCAGCCACTTCCCAGCTGTGTGACCCTGGGCAAGTCACTTGACCCCCATTGCCCACCCTTACCAATCTTCCACCTGTGAGACAATACACCAAAGTACAAGGGTTTAAAAAAAAATAAAATAAAATAAAATATGGTTTAAAGAACCCACTGGATTGTTGAGGATCTAAAACAATGGTCAAGAATTTTCCTTTTTAGTTATGAGGAAGAGATTATATTCATTTAAAGAAGGAGGTAGTGTTCCTTAAAAGAAAATAGCTTATGAATCTGTGGAAATAATTATTTCTTCTGAAACTGAGCTAAATTCCAAGGCTCTGTTGCTACAAGCACATGGGTTTGGAAAAGGTTAAATGACACATGGCTCAGGATGCTGGATATAACAGCATTAGTCATCAAGCAAATTTGGGAGGCCTTCATCCGTATTTAATCAGCAGTTTCTCTAAAGCCTCACAGGTTTGTTATCTCTCTACATTGTATGAGGAATGTTTGTCCTTTCTTTTCACAAAGGACAAGACATATTTGTATGAATGCCACCAGCATATTGGATGATGGTATCAGCTTACTGGTATCACCCGGTACAAAAGCTTATTGATTTAAGTAGTGACATCATTTTTACATGAGGAGTTTTCCTGCACTTTAGTGAGTGTAGTAGAAAGTTTATATGGTTATAGATTTAGAGTTAGAAGAAACCTAAGAAATTGTTTAGTCTAATTTATCTAATTTTACAGATGTGTAAACTGAGGCCCATGGATGCTAAGGGGCTCACCTTAGGGCATGCAGAAGTAATGTTTAAAATTAAAATTTAAAAATTAGAAAAATTAAAAATTAAAAAAAATTAAATTAAAAAATCCAGGTCCTCTGACTTCCAATCCAAAGCACTCTTAACTATGAGTTTAGAATATACTAGGTCTTATTTATGTTTCTGAAATCGCTTTTTAATGTTCAAATTAAATATGAACTATTTATTGAGACTTCTTGTGCAGTTAAATAACTAATTAATAAGTAAGCTACAGAATATGAATGTAAATAAAAACAGAGGAAGTAGTGAAAGACTGCTGAACCAGGCATTAGGGGATCTCTGTTAGTGTGGTATAATGTGAGGGAGTCAGCATTGTGGACTGTCTTTCTGCTGAATTAGGAGTCATAGGATCTGAGTTGGAATACCAGCTCCTCTACTTACTACCTATGGGATTTGGGGCAAATCACTTACCACCAGGGCTTCCATTTTCTCACCTGTTAAATGAAGAGGTTGGACTAGATGGCCTCTGAGGGCCTTTTCAGCTCCAAATCCTTTATGTTTAGTTTTGGCATTGTTGTGTGACCGTGGGGGAAAGATATTGGTTATAATTTTCTAAAACTCAGTTTTATCAACAGTAAAATGAGAGAGTTAGATTAGCTGCTATTTAAAATCCCTTACAGCTCTAATTCTATGATGGTGGGATGACTCCCTCATAGTGATAAAGAATACCTCAACATAGGTGTAGAAAAGAAGAAGACATCTAGAAGAGGAAGAAGACATCCAGAAGAGGTAAAACTCAAGTTTTACACTACTGTCATATAATGTTAATATGAAAGTTTCTTCTGGTCAGAGGCAAAGGATATTAAATATACCATCAATGAGATTGTTCAAAATGGTAGTTAAAGATGGTTTAAGATTCTTGCCTCTACATATAGTGTTTTATGCCATGTCTGACACAGTAGACCTGCCAGGAGTGTTTTTCTTTTAATGGAATGATAAATGAAGGAAGAAAAGAATATCAGGATTGTAATTTAGTGAAACTTCATTACTGCCTGGTAATGGAGTCTAATGAAAACCATATAATGTGTTCATTAAGTTTTCAGGCTTTTCGAATAGCTTTAATATTGGACCTTTTTGGTTTCTAAATCTTTGTTGATAGAGAATTCATGTATTGTCCCAAGTAAAGGAATGCCTGTAGAAAGACAATTTCATATGCAAAACCTCAGATGTTCTATCAGATGTTTCCTTCACCAGGCATCAAAAGACTTAGAAGTGGGGAAATCTGATCAATTGAAAGAACATCTAGCTCTTAGGTAGTATATACATGAAGGAACGTTGCTCTGCAAATAAGTATCAATGATTATGTTTAGAAATTAATATGGAGACTGTATTCCTTAATCAGGAAAAAACCCAAACTATCTCAATCATGAAGTTTTATGGCATGTGGTGATTGATCCACATCAATTCCATTGATATAAAATACTAATAAAAAGGCACTTTCTATGAATTTCCACATCAACAGCCATCGAATTTAAATAATTAAAAAAAGAATGTTAAAATCAGCAATAGCTCTGAGGCAAGTTGATGTGATTTTATTCACAATATAAAATCTGTCTGTAAAAAAGAAGGCTATTTTACTTTTCTTTAGGAAGGAAATTATCATCAAGTATATTTGGCATACTATTATGCTATCTAAAATGATTAGATACCAATGGGTCATACATTTTTATTTTATATAATATATATTTTTACAGATATTAACATTATTCAATAGCACACACTGCGGTGACAGGAAGAAAAAAACATTTCAAAATACAATTTTAAGTTATCTGTCCATAACACAGTATGAAATATCTAATAATTAGCATTGAAACTATTATGATATATCTATATCCAACTTAATAAAAGGAATTCCACATCCACTACAGAGATAGAGGCTTATATTGAGCCACAGAGTGCCCAGCACATAATAGTAAATAATAACATCTGAATATAGTTTGAGTGACATCCAGACAAAATACTGTCTGAAAAACAAAATTACAGCCCTATGGAGTCCAAGTGTTTTATAGATAAAACCTTATACCTGTCCTATGAGGTAACAACACTCTCATACAAGTCCTCCGAATGAAGGAGGAACTGAAGATCTTATCTAAGGGATCCAATAAAGGCCAGCATGTGGAATCTTCATCCTTGTCATCTCAGTTACTCCAGATTAAGCATGATAAAATGTTAGACATATTAAGTCTCAGAATAGGCTGTATATAAATTGCCATAGTATATTACACTTAATTTAGGATGTTACAAGTCAAGTTTTTGTTATTTTTAAGAAATGCAAAACATACTTATACAGGATTTTATTCCTCCACTTTGCCTGACAGAGGATAGTGAAGAGTCCACACAAAAGCCAGGATTTTATAATTATCAAAGCTGATCCCTCTTTATATCCTTGAGTCCAGAAGAAAACAAAAGAGGTGTCACCAATCAAGAGCCCTTCCCCTGTTAAAACCCTCTTCCCCTTCTGTTTTCCCATAGAGATGGCAGTTTTTCAGCTACTGTCCTCCATCTTGCTTGGCTTTGATTTTATGCCTAAGTCCCAATGTAGAAAGGATGTATTCTTCATAAGATTGGTCTGCCCCTTTATAATCCCTTTCTGGAGGCCCCAAATGTAGACATTTGGTAGTCTAAACTTATACAAGTCTGTTTTCTGTTAGAAACATCAAAGAAGGACTTATTAAGTTTTCGGAATGGAGGCCATTAAGTTGCTTGCAAGCGGTTGAAGTTGAGTCTGCGCCGCGTCAACTCTCTCCGATCTAAATTCTCTAAACTTTAGCTTATCAATCTGTGAGTCCATTGGATTCAGTGCCAAGAGAAGTGGATCCGATTTGGCATGGAGAGGTTCTATCAACTCTCGCAGTGTATTAGCCTAATATGATAAAGCAGTGATACAATATGATGAAAGACCTGCGAGTGCTATCATTTCCATATCATATTAGTATTGTATTAGAAATTTGAGTCATGCAATACTGATAAAAGAGAAAATAGCAAAATTTGGCAAGACTTATATATGGGTTTTAGTACCATAAGTTCTTCCCTGTCCACATGCAAGTCTACTTTGGCCTAATAAAAGCATTTTTCTCTTTAAAACGTCTACCTGGGCTATATATATAAAAAAGTAACCCAAGGCAGTTAAATCTTTCCACAATCTTGTTTTATTTGTTAACTCCCCACATATATATTTAAAAATACAACTTTTAATGTATTAAAAATCATTTGAAATGAGCAATCACCATAATCACATTAAACTGTATTTGTTTCCTCTTTGAGATCAGCCTGTACCCCATAAATTTAAGAACACTAGGAAAATGTTTTTGGGCTCATTTTGGCATCCAGTCACCTAAGGAGTGTCACCCTTAGGTAGTCTACTCTCTAGTCCCAAGGCTGAGATAATGGAAAAGTTGGCCAAAGAAAAGCTCCTTCATCTTGCCCAACCAGCAAAGTCAATCACTTCAAAATAAGAGGTGATAGATCCAAGTTTCCAAAAAGACCAACAGCAATGGAGGAAGAATAACCAAGATGACTTCGTATTTGATCAGAAATTATATTAGCTAGGGCAAAGTACCCCAAGGATATCTTTACCATGGAAATAGAGATGATTGACGTGAATGATTTAAGAAATGGGGATCATTTATAAAAGACTATATTGCAGGTCTTTCCTTCTATACTATTAAGGCTTTTGAGAAATCCAGCTTCTGGACAAAGATTGATTTAAACTACAGCACTCTGTATTACCTATTAAGCCATATGATGCAGGAAAGTACTATGAGTATATAAAGGAGAAATTAATAATTAGAGCATAACATAGCATAAAAACTTAAAGAACTAATGGAAAGTCTTTTTACAACCTCTTTTCAGAAATGGGAAAAGAAACATTTCCAATATAACCAAGTGCCTAGAAAATAGGAAGTAGTATAAGTCAGAAGTCAGAAGGATTAATTTTTGATCACATCTTCTTTGTTTTCATTTGGAGAAAAGGGTATTAAGTGAATATGAAGTTCCAGCTTTATTTTTTTTCAGAATCAAGATGGTATACCAAGAAATTTTAAATTTGGGTTAAATTAGACAAAAGAAAACATTTCATTTATTTATGTTATAAAATATATATTCTCTTTAATAACTGTTTAATTGGTCCTGGAATTTATATACGAAAATAATAGAAATCTAACAAGAAAAGGGGAAAAAAAGGGTTCGAATTCTGATGCGCTATGAGACCTTGGTCAAGTCATTTAACCTCTCTTGTCTTTTTTTTTTTTTTTAACCCATACCTTCTGTCTAAGTAATTAATTCTAAGAGAGAAGAGTGGCAAGGGCTAGGCATTTGGGAAGAAGAGACTTGTCTGGAGTCACACATCTAGGAAGTGTCTGAGGTCAGATTTAAATTCATTTCCTCTTTAACTCTGAGGCTGGTACTCTATTCACTGTACTACCTAGCTGTCCCTTCCTTATCTTTTAAGATGGATAATATAACACACACCTTTACCTTTTTCATAGGTTCAATGAGTTAATGATATTTGCTAAGCATGTTGCAAAACATAAAGAATAGTATTATCTATACCAGGAATAATTTAATTTTTATAATAGTTTGGCTAATCCCAAGCGTAAATAGTTTCTCATTTAGAAATAAGTATCCAAAAGTTTGTAAGTCAGATTTTTGGAATTTAGAACTTAATTTTCCATAGAAACAATATTAAAAATGGTGGTTACTTTTCCTGGATGACCCATAAAAGTCAGTTTAAATGATAAATACGTCCAAAATAGATGATCAATGACTTCCATCCTTCCTAACTTCAATTTATAGCACTGTTCCTACAGAAAACAATATTGTTGAGTTTGTGTGCAAGCCAACTTGTAGTTTGGTAAGGGACTGAATTTAAAATTTTGTGTGAATGGATCTGTGCCATAAAAGGTGACATTCTATTTTTACATATAGTTCATCTATAGTTGCAGTATCCTAATTTTTCATGTCAGTTACTTTAAAGTTGTTACCTTTCTATTTATTTCTATATGGCTTAGTATCTGAGGGTCTCCATGATCTTACTGTGTCTCTTTTACATGTTTCTTTTGGGTTTTTCTTCGTAAATCTCACTTTGCTTCAACTTGGGCGCATCTGTCAGTTTTCCTCTCAATTATTGTCTAGCTTTCTCTTTAAAGTTTTATTATTTCTCTTTCTTTCTATTCTTCCACCCCAGTAGCTCTCTAGATGACATATAACATACTTTTTATTTTCTGTGGTGTTTGTTGGAGATTTATATTGCCCGATGTTAACTTAGACAAGGCTGAATTGAACATTCTATATTTCTCTTAAAAACCCAAAAGCAGCTTGAGAGAATAAGTAGGCTGTAGATTTTTGAGCTAGGAAGAGCTGGCCTCTAACATTTGCTAACTGTGTGACTCTTGTGGAACTCTGAGCCAGAGGTCAGAAGCTGCTAATCTTGGCTCAGTCAATTATGCCTCACGTGACTGACCTTGCGCAAGCTGTAGAAGATTTCTAGGCTTCAGTTTCCCTATTTGTAAAATACAGAGGTTGGGCCAGATGACTCCTAAGGATTCTTTCAGCTTTAAATCTATTTAAATCTATAGGCTAAAGTGGAAAGGGTTCTCCATTCTGATAAAATAACTCATGTGTCCCTTGATTGATTCCCCCTCTTCCCCAGTGGATTAATGACCCTTAATTTAAAATAATGGTGTATCATACACATTATGTAAAATAAAAAGTCATACTTTTCAAACCTCTCAAGCAACCAGACTTTGAAATATCAACAATACAAGTATGACAACCCAAAGATAATTGATCATTGCATTCCTGGTAAAAGTTATTTATATTTGATATGCTTTAAAAACAACAGTGAACATACATGAAGAAATAACTAGCTTGGCTGACTGAGAAACACCTGGAGCCAGATTAAAATTATTCTAAGGCACATCCACACACATTACCAGCAGTTATATGTAGAAAGACATAGTGCAAAGTGGCACCATTTTCAAATGCAAGTTTTCTGATAAACCAGAAGCTGATTCCATGTAGAATATTAGAAAGCTAGTTTCCTTCTATTTTTGTTTGATATTACTTAACAAAAAAAACCCCACAGTTTCATGAAAGGCTACCAAGCAATGAACCATCATAAAAATGGCTGTTAGGTGTGCAAACAGCTTAATTATAATTAATATATCCCCAAGACTACCTGTCAGGAATATCTTCTGAGCCTTAGGTGGAAAACACCTTTGAATCATATAGGAAAAGCTTTGGGTTGGGGGAAATACTTAGAAAATATATTTGTACAAATTTACAAGAGATGGGGGGAATGAAATGAGGAGGCAGCAAATATACATCAGAGACATCAATCAGAGATAATATGGGAGTGAATACTAAAGAAATGAGGGGAACAGCAGGTAGAATCATTTTCCTGTTAAAAGAAATTGTGGAAAACACATTGAAGAGGCGTCCAAAAGATTTCTGCATGTGTCTGGCAAAAGGGAGCAGTGACTAACAGAAGAGTCATTTACTAACTCTTTCAACCCATTGTTTTGAGAGAGATAAGAGTATTCAGATACAGTACAAATAAGTGGAGAGCAAGGGAAAAGAAATCCAGGGGTATGCTGGAGCTAACTTGTACAAGTTAGGAGAGCCCATTATTAAATGTTTAGTGTGAACATTTAGACATCAGAAATTATGACTACAAATTAGAACTTGATTTATTGTTTTGTTAATTTTCCACATAGTAAGAAAGTGTTAATAATGCTGATTAAATTAAAAGTATGTGCATACATTTCTATCTTACCTCCCCCAGTCTGTTTGGTAAACATTTACCAGCACACCCCTTGTATTGCTCTATAAACATTGCTTGAGCTCAGCAGGAGTGCAGTGGGAAGAGTCAGAGAATGAAGTCCAAGGCTAAAAATAATAATTTTAAATAAACTAGTATATTTATATATTGGACAGCTAGGTGGTACAAAGGATAGAGTAGTGTATGTCTTGAAGTCAGAAAGACTCATCTTCCTGAGTTCAAATCTGGCCTAGGCTCTTACTTGCTGTTTGATCCTGGGCAAGTCACTTAACCCTGGTTAACCTCTGTTTCCTCATCCGTCAAATGAGCTGGAAAAGGAAATGGCAAAATGCTCCAGTATCTGCTAAGAAAACCCCAAATGGGGTCACGAAGAGTCAGACATGACTAAACAACTGAACAACAAATGTTTTCTGATAGAACTTCTAAATATCTTCTAGAAATAAAATGTCTTAGCCCATCCTAAATCTGTTAGCATCATGTCTAGAACTAAGTCAGCTAATCTAAGAATTAAATTTATCTACAAAGCCATTTCCAAGTATGTATAAATACATATGTGCATATTTGTATTTATGACATATGTCATAGAATATGCATATTCTATATATTATATGTAATATGAGCCATTATAGGTATATGAGATACATACATGCAGAGACACATATACCCATACTATATATCTATATCTTTCAGCAGAGATAGATAGCTAGGGATAGATGGATGAATGGAGAGAGAGAAAAATAGAGATAGAAAAATAGATTGATACATACATACATACATATACATATAGATAAATACATAGGTAGATAGATAAATAGGTGGATAGATGGTAGATAGATAGATAGATATTAGCATCACAGACTCTTGCTAAAAAGTAGCCTTTCATGGAATGTTTCTTTTTCTTTTTCTAGTGGTACTTGAGCTTTGGTTTTAATTTTAAAAGGCTGTTTTAAAGGTATTGTCTCTAGTTGATTGAGCCAACATATATCTTGGTAGATCCAGAAGAAGCAAGGCTTTGTGACAAGATTAATGGATAGGGATACAGGAATCTTTGTGACTTTGGGCAATACATGACCCCTCTGAGCCTCACTGTCGTTAATAAACGGGCAATCTTACTTGTACCACCCCGACAGTGCTGTTGTATGAGGATCTAATGATTAATATGGTATATACAAAGAACACTGTAACCATAAAGCAGTATACAACAGTGTGTTATTATTTCTGTTTTATTTCTGTGACCTAGAGTAAGTACTTAATCTGTCTAGGCTAGTTTTTACATTTATAAAAAAAAAACCAAGGGTTGGTTTAAATGACCTTTAAAATCTCTCCCAGCTCTAACATTCTATGATTTTATAAGTAGTACAAAACAAAAAAAAATTATTTTTGGAATTAGAGATTTATAGATTGTCAGAGTCAATAAAAATAATGATGACGATAGCTTGCACTTATAGCACTTTAAGGCTTGTAAAATGTTTTATAAATATTATCTCAATGCTGACAATCCTGGGACAAAGATGCTATTATTTCCCAAGTTTTACACATGTGGAAACTGAGGGATTAAGTGACTTGTTCAGAGTCTCACAGCTAATAAATGTTTGCATCCAGATTTGAATTCAGGTCTTTCTGACTCCACATCTAGCACTCTTATCACTGGGATCTTAAGGATTTAGAGAAGAAAGGGGCCTTTCCAGATCATCTGGTTTAAAGCATTATACAAGGTGAGGAAACTGAGGTCCAAAGAGCTGAAGTGACTTCCCCAAGGCTATATGGCAGAGGAGTTAGGACTTGAATACCAGTATTCTAATTTCAAGGCCAGTGGTCCACCAGCATTATAACTACTGAGAATTAGAACTGTTTGGGGGCAGCTAGGTAGAGCAGTGGATAGAGCACTGGGCTTGGAACCAGAAAGAATTATCTTTCTAAGTTCAAATTTGGCTTCACACACTCACTAGCTAGTGATCTTGGACAAGTCTCCTAACCCTTTTTGCCTCAGTTGTCCTCATCTGTTAAATGAATCAGAAAAAGAAATAGCAAACTATTCTAGTATCTCTGCCAAGAAAATCTTAAAAGGAGTCACAAAGAGTCCCACATGACCGAAAACGACTGAACTACCATAAAAGAATTGTTTATGTAAGTGTTTCAGAGTATATGAATGTGTATGTTCTTAAATGATTAGAGATTAAAAAGTATTGTGAAATCTAGTTCTATAATTAATGTGGACTATGAGTTTCCCCTTTTGAATTCAAGTAATATATACATATATATGTAACTTACATAAACACATATTACTTATATATAAATATACACATATGCACATAAATATATATGCCTTATACATAATATAAATGCATATAGTAGACAAAGGGGTAGTAAGTACCTATTATTGTGCTCAAATCACAGAATTGAAAGGGCGAAAACTTTCTTGTGTGGAAATGAAACTGCAGTAGTGTCGAGATCTATCTAACATCTCTGATAATCTAATAAAGATGGCTTAGTTGATAAGGAAGTAACGGGACACGGGAGATGATCTTGATTGTTAACTCATAGCTGCTTCTCCTAAGTGCCATTGAGTCACAAGTTATTATATATGAAAATTCAAACTCTCTTTCACCCAAAAGCACAAGGAAAGTTTCCCACAGCTGTGCAGAGCTGCATTTTTAACATAGACAATACAACAGGCTTAGAAGCTTCAAGGTGAAGGTAAGAACCAGGCTGGACCTTCAGCTGTGTGATTATCATCAAGTTAAGTCTGAGAATACTTTTCTCCGGGGCAAAATGCCCCTGCTAAACTAAGGTTTCAACCTCAGGTTGCCAAGAAGCTGCATTTCTGACCAAAGAGGAAGAATGTTAACCTCTTGACTATTGGTTTGCTAAGAGCTTAAAGCTTTTCAATAAGGAAAGGTGTGGATCAGAAAAGGAGTCAAAAGAGGAGTCTCAGATTTTTATCTATTCTCTTATTGGCTTCCCACACGGTAGCTTATTAAAACATGAAGAATTCTAAATGGTTTACAGCAGTTACATTTCAGGTCCAATCTAGGGCAACTGAATGGGCACTTTTTGTCCACTCTGAAGCTAACTGAAATATTCTTGGCTCATCTGGGTTCTCATTCTCCTGGCAGCAGAAGAATGTATGACCATCTGAGGATGGATAACTTAGACCTTGGAGAAATATG
Organism: Gracilinanus agilis; assembly: GCF_016433145.1. Classification (NCBI taxonomy): domain Eukaryota; kingdom Metazoa; phylum Chordata; class Mammalia; order Didelphimorphia; family Didelphidae; genus Gracilinanus; species Gracilinanus agilis. The sequence goes on along the minus strand of NC_058132.1, from coordinate 376,884,024 downwards.
ACTTCTACATGAAGGCTGTAATTTATAAGATTAGGAGGCTCATTTTTAAAGGAGGTCACCCTATACAAAATAGAAATGTTTCTAGAGAATATTGCATCCCATGAAGAAGAAAACAAACCATGGGCTTGCTTCTTTGAATGACAGATAATATATGTGTATTTTGCAAAGGACCTCAAAACCCAAGTCTATTGATAGATATCTTCAGCATTTGCCTGGGAGCATAAATAAGTATATGTAATAGCACCTACCTCATCAGGTTGTGAGGATCAAATGGGTTAATATTTGTAAAACGCTTACTTATTCACTGTGGCTTATCATATACATGCTTATTTCCTTCCCTTTATTAACTGGAATTTTGCATTATATTTGATTATCTTCATTAAAAATGAAAACATGCTGCAATTGAAAAAAGAATAATGATCACTTCACGGTGTGACTACAGCATGCTTTCTTCTTGACTTTAGTTCTTCATGTTGAAATTCTAGAATTCAAACGATTAGATATTGTTAAGTGGATAAAAAAAACCAAAGTATGGAACAAATATTACCCATTTGAACCCCCTTTTTATTTCATGCCTGTAGACTATTTTAAAAGTCAGAATTTCACCATGTAAATTTAGGGCCTACAAAGAGATGAAGTTTCATGTCAGTTGTTACTCCTAAAGCTACATTTTATTTTCTTTCAAAACAAAAATAATCTTTTTATTGGCAGAGGCAGAGATACTATTTTTTTTTGTTTTTATATTACTGTCATTTCTGTATGAATCTCATAACCCCTGGAACTGAACACTGTTAAGGGCATATTTTAAAAATGCTGGTTTTCTTACAATTTAATATAGCTTAGAGATCAATATTATGGAATGCATATTTCTTCTCCCCTATGTCTTTCCTATAGTATGTTGTGTGGTATAAACTAAATGTTCATTTATACATCAAGGAATGTTTTTAAGTAATCCCTTTCATTTGTAGCCATGACTGACATTTGAACTTAGACAAAAGGAAATATTGGATGCTCTTCTCTAAAGACTAAGAAAATGAATGAAAATGCCATATTGGTTATGAATTAAGAATTATAAATTATAATTATAAATTAAGAAACAGCTTTGTGCTTACAGGAAATTTCAGCTTTATACATTCTCACATATTTATAATGAAGGGGAAATGCTTTTTAAAAAGGTTCCATTATTAGTGAAAGGTCACATTGAGCTCACAGAAGGCAATCAACCTGTGTGGAGCAAGTCAATATTAAGTACCAAGTTTATAAAAAAATAAATAAAACCAGCTTCAAGGAATAGAATAATTTGCCAAAATGGAGCAAGCAAGCAAACCAACTCCAAAACAAAAAGTGGACCAACCAATTCTTAAGCTAAAGATTCTTTCCTATGTCTGCATCTACTGCAGAATGAGAAAAAGTGCATATACTGGATATTTTTAACTGGATGTTCTTAAGGCATCTTAAACTTAACATGTCCAAACTAGGATTCATCAAACCTGCTCCTCTTCCAAACCTGCCTATTTGTATTCAGAGCATCATTTTCCTTCTGGGACACTTTGGTTTATAATTTCAGTATAATCCTTAACTCCTCACTCTCTCTCAACTCCCACATATCTAATCAATTGCCAACTCTTAACCATTTCTTCCTCCATTAGTATCTCTCACATCTCTACTCTTCTCTCATCCAGCCACCATTCTAGCTCAGGACCTGGTCTATCAAGTTAATCAGAGATGTCTGTGCCTCAAATCTCTCTCTACCCCAATCCAGCCTCCACACTGCCAACAAAATGACTTTCCTAAAACAGGAAGGTCTGACCATATCATTCCCCTATTCGACAAACTCCAGTAACTCCCTATTTCTTCTAGGATAAAAATAACTCTTCTGGCATATAAAACCCCTTACAACATGCTCCCAATTTTTATTTTCAGATTTAATTAGATATTATATAAATTTTACATTCATGAACTATGGTCTAGAGTCTCGACCAGGCTGTGGACAAACCGACCTTATCATTCTTTATATATAACATTCTTTCTCTTAGTTTGGTTCCTTCACCACACCTGGAATGTGCTCCCTTCTCATATCTGCCTCTTCATTCAAGGCTCAGGTCAAGAACCAACTTCTACATGAAGTCTCCCCTCTTCAGTTGCTAGCTGCCTTCCCTGCTCCCCATGTTTCTGAAGCTTTTAGCACTTTCTCCCCTTGACTGCAACCAGGTAAAAAGAGGTATGATTTGACTTGTTCTGACTTTTTTTGAATGAACTCTCAAATCTGGCTTAGCAGCCAATTAACTCAGACACTTGCCAGCTGTGGGACCCTAGGCTAGCCATTTAACCCTGTCTGCCTCAGTTTCATCATGTGTCAAATGTGCTTGAGAAGAAATTGGCAAACCACTCCAGTTTCTTTGCCAAGAGAACCCCTAAATAGGGGTCACAAAGAGCCTGACATGACTAAAAAGATTCAACAACAAAAAAGCAGAAAGCAAAGAATCACAATACCTGTGTATACTCTGAGGTTGGAAGGCCTCTGCATTATATATGATCACATACTTATAGAAGTAGGATCAAATCCTTGATCCCCACCCTTTTTTGGATTGGCAGCAAGTTGAGCTTCCTCTGTATACTATGAAGACTTGACCTTTATTGTCCAGTTACTTTGTAAAGTGTCTTTTTTTAAAACCCTAAATCCTGTCTTAGTATCAGTGATAAGACAGAAAAGTGGCAAGGACTAGACAATCAGGGTTGAGTGATTTGCCCAGATCACACAGCTAGAAAGTGTCTGAGGCCAGATTTGAACCTAGAACCTCCTGTCTTCAGGCCTGGCTCTCAATCCACCAAGCCTCCTAATTGTCACCTAGATTTAGTTTTAAAATATAATCATCTCTGTTATTCATTCATGTCTGATTCTTTTTCAGACCCCGTTCGGGTTGTTTTCTTGGCAATGATACTGCAGTGGTTTGCCATTTCCTTCTCCAATTCATTTTACAGATGAGAAAATTGAGGCAAACAGGGTTAAGTGACTTGCCCAGGGTCAAACAGAGTGTCTGAGACCAAATTGGAACACAGAGATGAATCACTGTGTCACCTAGCTCCCTAAAATGTAACACTATCTATATTATATTGTACTTTTATTTATCTTGTTAAACATTTCCCACTTGTATTTTAATCTAGTTTATATGGTACTCAGGAGTGTTGTACGTACATGCTTCACATCTCTGGTCTAGATGACCCTTTTTCTAGGTATGTCATAGAAGGGATTCTCTTTTAGGTGTGATTAGACTAATGTCTACTGAAATTCCTTTGAGCTCTGAAATGCTGCAGGGTAGCAATGCTATGAAGTAGCTTATGGGCATACTACATGCCAGATAATTTAGCTGTGATATAAGCTCCTATGAGCTTTCCCACATACAGAGTTTTTCCTGTTCTTACTTTCACACTACAATAAAATGCATCAGTTTAGTTTTAGTGTGGTCTACCTGTGTGATGCTTTGTATCAGACAGCAGCCCCAGCAGAATGTTCTGTCCTTAGCACAACTGAGTGGGAGGAAAGAGAATTGTCAATTTGCAAAAACTGAGAAATACTAAATCCTTTGCAGTGTGGGTGGAAAGACAGTGTGTGGGAGAGAAGAAGAAGTAATTGTAATACTGAAGGTTTAAGGTCATAATCCCTGCCACACCCCCATGCAGTAACATTGCTTTTGATGGTAGTGGCTTGAAATTAACTTTTCTTGTTTACTTTTCTTTTTGAGTTTGCAATATTAGACACGAATGCAATATAGATTTTCTCCCTTCAATAGCTTCTAAATGTTAATGCCTTACTTCGAAGCTCCTTGACATACCCGTCTGACATTTGGAATCATTTGCTCATTAACAGCTCTGGCAACTGTGTAAAGGAACCTACTTTTGGTAGACTGCCCAAATGTGATTGCTTTTCTTAGCAATGGGGACAACTTAAAATATCTTTCTCACTGAACAGAGAAGTAAACACTAAGGGAAGATAGGATGCAAATCCAAATAACATTTTGGAAAGACTTACGTATGTCAACACTTGGAGGCCAGGCATACCTCATTCTTTTCTTCCTCCTCTTCACTATGTAATGAAGTACTGGTATATAATATAATATAATCAGCACTGAACCATGGGTCAGAGGATTTGTGTTCTAGTCCCAGCTCTCCTGAGAAGTATCTCTATGACCTTGGAAACATCATTTTAGATCTCTGGGCCTAGAGTTCCTCATCTGTAAAATAAGGGGACTGGAAACGATTATCTCTGAGATTCCTTCCAATCATACCAATATATTTTTAGAAAAGATTTGCCTTTTAAGGATGAGTTTTGGTTTATTTTTGAGAATAACAAAGTTTATATTTCTAATCTTTAAAAAAAGTTTTAACTAATTACTCAGGAATGGCTCTCTCATCACGATTCTTATAGAAAAATAAAAATAACCATGTAAGTTTTAGAAAAGACATTGATTAACCTGCATTTGAAATTTGGTATCACATTTTCAATTTTGTCGTGTCAGGATAATTAGAAAAATTAGGATTGTACAAGGATTTTATTAGGGCAAGGGTTTCTCTTACAAAATTCAAATGTTTAAAGAGTCAGAAGGTCCCTCATGTATTATAGCTTAATTTGTAGCTCAGATACACCAATGGATTGTGAACTTTCTGCTACCAATCAAAACAAAAATACAATTATAATTGTAGATTTCGTTTAATTTTGAAGCTGCAAACACATTTATTTTCTTACTTTAACCCCAGTTGTCTTCAGTTGACTTGCTTAGAATATATTTAGAATTCAACATTTCAAAGTGTAAACGTGCTCTTTGGCATTCTCTATTTGCCTTTAAGGTCTATGCTTCCTTTCCTAGTTTTAACAGAAACAGAAACTATGGGCATGTTATGTTTCTCAGTCGGGACAGATAGCTCTTGGACTATATTCAGGCTCCTTGGAGTCTAGCTAAATGTCTCTTCTTCTCTGCTGAGCATTTACAGCATGAACAAGAGTCACCCAGGACAAGATAGCATACCTGGACAGCAATGTGTAATCCTGGAGAGTGTGTATCTTCATTGATGAGAACAGATCCATTGAATACTTTTAGTATGAATGCTATCATATAATTAAGCTATTAAAAATGAACTCTGGCTATCAACTAGGTAGGAAACAAATAGATATACCAAGCAATGTCCTTAAAACTTTACCTTTATCCCTGTGGGACCCTGTTCATTTTTTCATGGAAAGTACATTTATTAAAGGAAGTGACATGTTGAAAGTAGCTGATGACTTGACTATGACTGGATTTGCCAGTTTCCCAGAGCTGCTCCTTACCTGAAGACTATAGAAAATGATTTTATAAAAGGACAATCAAACCAAATGAACTAAAATCCCCACTCCGTAGCCACCCTAAACTCTGGCAGTTGCAACCTTTCTCAAATTTCTGAAGTTTTAAATAATCGGGCTGTCCTCTTCCCTCCTCTCCCCACTTACTATTTAACCACTTCCTTCTTTGTATTTTAATAGATACCCCAGTGCTCTGGGGCTGTGAGAGATCCCAGGTTATAACCTCCCTGTCCTGACTACAGGCTCTTTTATTTATAAGACTTTAAAAAATAATAATAAGGCTTATTTTATTTATAAGACTTTCTGTCTTAGAATCAATACCATGCAATGGTTCCAAGGAAGAAGGCTGGTAAGGGCGTGGCAATTAAGTGGGTTGGTGTTAAATGACTTGTTCAGGATCACATAGTTAGAAAGTATCTGAGCTCACATTTGAACCCAGGACTTACCAGTTCTAGGCTTGGCTTTCAATCCACCAAGGCCCCTAGCTGCTCCTCCCCCTCTCCCAAAGGCTCTTTATTATTGCTACTTTGGTAGTTTTGTTTTATTCAAGGTGACAGACAGAAACATGGCCCTAACAGAACACAAACTTCAAACACAGAGGGCCTGGGCTCCCAAGAATGCTAGACGTGGGTGTGCTTTGGCTAGGGCACATCTCACCTTTGAAGCCACTGCTGTGGTCTTCTTGGCCATTAGAAAGTCAGTCTGGTAGGAGGGATAGTAGGGAAAAGAACTGCAGTCCATAATTTCCTATGGAAACATTATGGCCAAAGTCAAATGCAGCCTACTGGATGTGTAGCAGTCACAAAGTCTTCAATTCACTTCTAGTGTTACCCTGGTAATCAGCTAGAAAGGAGATAAATTGCCAAATCCAATGAAGCTAATCTGAATCTCAAGCTAAATACAAAAAACCAGGGAATAAGGATTAATTGTATTATGTTGTATTTCTAATTTTAAATGTCTCCTTAGAATTAAGAAGATCTAATATTTTAAAAGAGACAATGAAAGGCTATGCTAGTGCTGTCTTTGGATTAATGGGTATTCCTATCAGCCAATTGGAGATTTGAGAGTTGAGAACTTTCTCCTCTTCTTCAACCAATGGTTAATGGTTACAATGGCAGTTTGGTTAATCTAACAACTGGAAAGGAGAGGATGAGAGGAAAGAATGGGAGAGGGTGGTGGAGATTAGAAAAGTGTTGTCTTCATAGGTGTTCACTTAGAAGCACCTAAGAATGATGAATTAAAAGTGTATTCTTTTGTAATAGAAGATTACAGTTGAATTAATGTGTTCAGTTTTAATTGACAAACTATTAATAGGCTGAGAAGAGTCCAGAATCAGATAATCATGTTAGTAAGAGTCTTGAAGCTAAGAGCATAGTGAATAGTTGAAGCAAATCAGGATATGCATATCGACTTCCCAAGAGAATGTTTTCCCCTTCTTGGGTGGGGAGATCATGTCAGTTTTGTCTTTTGTATCCCTAGGGCCTAATACGGTGGCTAGATTGAACTAAGAATCCTTTAAAACTCTTTTTGTTTTCAACCTATGGTAATGGGGCACGTTAATATAGAAACTGGCATATGCTATAGCTTAAGTAAGATTGAATATTGTATACTGTGTAACTGTGTACACTGAACACTTGGATATCACAATTAATCAAATAATATGTTAGTCCACCATCCCAATACCATCATCAAAAAGGGGGTTCCAAGATTATACTCCTAAGAGCACAATATGCCACAAAGACATTACAAATGAATCTGCTATCCAGAAGTTAGGTTTTATGCCCCACTTAGTCATTCACATGTTTTTCTGCCTTTGAACAAAATTATTTTTGGAATTGTAAACATCTAGCCTACCTCTGGTGTTGATGCTTAATAGTTTTTAAAATTAGGGGAACAAAAATACTTCATGAGCCTTGGCTTCTGAAAATCTAAATCAAGAGTGGGCAGCCCAATAACTCTGGAGGTTGGGAAAAAGATAATACATTCTAAAGTCAGGGGTGGGACCCTACCAGTCAGGATTTGTAGCAGTATTGTATTAAAGGCAATCACTGATACCAAGGTTTTCCTCCTACCCTTTTCTGTTTTTCAAAGCACAGTGTGTTAGTATAGTTAAAGAACAGAGGAAAAATGTAGAGATGCAAAACAACAACAAACTATGGCACCAATTCATTATCTAAATATATAATGTTTTTCTAGTAAGAGTGCCCATGTTGGACCAAAGACACTTGAACACCAAAGTTGATTTAAGTATAGGCATTCTTATCTATCTATCTATCTATCTATCTATCTATCTATCTATCTATCTATCTATTTATTTTTGCATTATGCTCATGGTCCTCTTCAGCAGGCTAGTGAAACTTACCCCAACCTCCTTTCTTGGTATTTTTAAAATATACATAAAGTGAAATACCTAGAATTATAAAGAAAAAATGGAAATATATTTATCTGTCTCTTTATCCATCCATCCATCCATCCATCCATCCATCCATCCATCCATCCACCCATCCATCCATGCATCTATTTCTCTCTCTCTCTTCCCCCCGCCTTCCTCCCTCTCTCATATTTCCTAAACATGTTTTGGATTATAGTTTAAGAATTCCATGGAGCAATGGTGGAAGATTATTTGTGAATGATCCTGGAGGGAAGTGTCCTGTAGAGGACAACATTACTTGCCAAAGTGACACTAACAAAAGAGAGGTGCAAAAACATGTAGAATCTTCTCTCTCTCTCTCTTCCCCCCCACCCCAGGGAAAAAAATAAAACCTGAAATCATGCAAAGATGGAGTTATTAAATGAGGAAGAAAGTGAAAAATTTGTTTAAAAAATCTATAGATCCAAGATTCCCAGGCATCAATATCAAACTATAGTACTAATTTTTTCCTCTGATAGTATATTTGCCACAATTCTCAATTAACAGATATTTTTGTACAACTACATTATAATAATAATTGATGTTTTGACCACGAGGCCCAAGGTATTAAAAAAACACTTTTGAAACATCAAGAAAAAATTAAATATATTTTACTGATTTCCAAACTAAGTTTTCTTATCCATTTTAGCCGGTATCCATAGTTAACTAAACTTCCTTTCTCCAACCATAACTGGCAACTTTTTACTGTATGACTCTATCAAAAAAGAAAAATACCTGAAAAATGAGCTTTTCCAATCTAATTATTTCCTAAATGTTGCATAAATGATTCTTAAAGAAGATGGAGTAATTAGTTCTACTCTGGAAACCAAAAAGATCCAGTCAAAACTCACTTAACAAGGTAATTTTATAGGTAATAATTATTTGCAAAATGTATGTAGGATGCGGTATGGGTTGACTCATTTACTTTGCATAGTGTTGTCAAGAAGAAATATAGTTATATTAGTTAGACTTGTCTTGTTCCCTCTTTTAAAGATTAAACACAATTTATCATTATTAGGATAGACTATCATTTTAACACTCTCGAAAAGAAGGAAACATTTGCCACATTTATAATCCATGAGAATCCTGCCACACGATTGTGCTCTAGGAGCAGAGGAAAAGTGGAGGATGAAGTATGAGTGCTAAAAAGCATCATGTCGGGATTTGGTTTCTATTTAAGCTGCCTATAAAAGAGATGTGTATAAATACAAATCGAGTTTATGAAAGGGTGAAACATAATAATATGCAATAGAATTTAAAGCACAATGAAATGAATAAGTCATATTTGTGTTTTGTTTCTTCCTCATTAAACTGTAAATTCCTTGAGGGCAGAAACTTTCTTTTTTTTTTCATATTTGTGTCCTCAGCATTTTGCAGTGCCTTGGGCACCTAGTAGGATGCTTAATAAATATTGAATGACTATTATTGACCATTCTAATTATCAAATATTTTCAAATGATGTTTGGATGATAATTAATAATCAGATAGATGGTGAAAAGGGTAGCCAGAGTCAGGAAGAAATGAGTTCAAATATGGCCTCAGGTGCTTACTAACTGTAGTCCTGGGTAATTCACTTAACCTCTCTCTGTCTCAGTTTCCTCATTTGTAAAATGGAGGCAATGATGGCACCTACCTTCCAGGGATGTCATGAAGATCAAATGAGATAATGATTTTGAAGAGCTTTGCAAACCTTTAAATGCTATAGAAATGCTAGCTATTATTAGTAGCTGTTATCGTGGGAGTGAGCCATCTTTCTGGGCAGGGGACAAAAAAAGTGAATGGGGTCTTTAAACTATTAGGCCTTCCTTGCAAAGCAGATGGCCCAAGCCTGTTACATACACATTAAGCTTAATTTTCTATATCTTCTTTACCTGTAAGAGCAATCTATCTGTACCAAAGAATGAGTATTCTCACCCATATCCATAATATTTCCAATTACCAAAGGAAGATTTAATTCTATTCATGATTTCTCAATTACTACAATAAGTCAATAGACTAATCTGTTAGCAAAAGATTTTCAACAAGTGCAATAGATCCAAAGTAGTGTTTTTCTGTTTAATTTGTTAACTGAAAACCTAAAAGGAAGCAGAGGGGGCAGCTGGGTGGCTCAGTGGATTGAGAGTCAGACCCAGGAGGTCCTGGGTTCAAGACTGACCTCAGACACTTCTTAACTGTGTGACCCTGGGCAAGTCACTTAACCCCCATTGCCTCGCCCTTACCCAGTATTAATTCTAAGATGGAAGGTAAGGGTTTTAAAAAAATAAAAAATAAAAGGAAGCAGAAAATTATTTCTGCGGAATACTTCTTAAAAAAAACAACTAGACAATGTTCAGAAGGAAATAAATCAAGGGTAGTTAGGTGTCATGGTGAATAGAGCACCAGGTCTAGAGTCAGGAGGAACCGGGTTCTAATCTAGCTTCAGATACTTCCTAGCTGTATGAGTCTGGGCAAGTCACTTAACCTTCATTGCTAAGCCCTTATCACTTCTACTTTGGAAGCAATACACATTATTGTAAGGGTTTTAAAAAAGAAAAGAAGCAAATAAATCAGAACTCATACTATGCAACAACCAAGAAATGGCTTCTTTTTGGAATAGCCATTTCTTTCACACTTTTCAAACTGTAAGAGTTCAGTGCTTCAAAGGGGGTTGAGCTTTTCCTATAGTGAATCTGTAGTAGAAATAGGGAATTCCCTCTACTACTATGGATGGACAACTATTCTACAATTTATAGTCTTAGAAAATTTCCTAGGGCATTGAAAGTTTAAGAGATTAAAAAAAACCCTTACCTTCTATTTTAGCATCAACTCTTTGAAGAATGGTAAGGACTAGGCAACTGGGATTAAGTAACTTGCCCAAAGTCATAAAGCTAAGAAGTGTCTGAGGTCAGATTTGAATCATTTCCTCCTAAATCCAGGCCTGGGGCTCTATCCACTGTGCTACCTAGATAACCCTGAGTTTAAGGGATTTGACTAGGGTCACACAATTAGTATGTGTCGGAGTCAGGACTTGACCTCTAGCTATCCTGATTTCTAAGGCTGGTTTTTTCATCGATTACACCATGCTACCTTAAATGCAGGAGATGCTTAATAATTGTTGAAATGAATTGAATTCATGATGAAGACAAAAGGACAGCAAAGACACACTAATTGGTCATTTTTTCTTGGCTTCAGAAAACCCTCAAACTATGTTTACTCTTTGGAAACTTCATTTCAAAGAATTTTCCAGTTTCATGTCCTAAACCGAGAGGTTAGCTGACTATTCATTCTCATTGAGTTTTATGCAAGGGACAGATGTGTTTCATCACTTGAATTCAAATTGAAAAACATTTCTTTCCATTTCTTATTAACTTTTAAAAACCTACAAATTCTAACTAATTAATCCTCTCTCCTGTGATTAAAAATGATCAACATGTCTGGAAAGAAGTTGCATAACTCCTCATTTGCATAGGTGTTAAGATATTTTTAGAGTATCGTGTTCTAGCTTCAAATCCTAAAACTTAAAAAATATAGTCAAGAATTTATTCATATGATGTATATGTATTGGGAAATCATTGTGGTATAAAAAACCAGAAAGCATTTATAACACATTTAAGGTAACTAAATACAAACTGATATTTTAAAAGAAATAGCTTCAGTTATAAAAATGTTATTTTTCACAAGGACTTGAAGCCATAAACAAAGACCTCTTGATATTTATTCTGTTCTAATGAGATCTCACTGTGAAGAAAACAAAGTAAATCTAGAATAACAGACATCTCAAACACCCAGTAAAATGAGGGGACATGGAAAATACATAAAATAAAGGAAACATATAAATATTTTTGTTTTCCATTTAATTTTCCAATTCCCAGTATGTAGCACTGGGCCATACCCTGATTCTGACCTAGAAGAAAGTACTATACCAAATTAGTGTGAGGGAAGGAAAGGAGGGAAAAGGATGTCACAGTACTGGCATTTATATACTTAATGGATCACCCAGAAATGTTTTGAATCTCACCAGTGGTGATGGCATAACATTGATATTAAATTTTGCAATTTGTCATTGTTTCTAGTGCCTAGCACATAATAGACATTTAAACATTGGCTGAATGAATGAATATATAATATATTACTTGTCAATATATCATTGGCCAACAAGAAATGGTTAACAACTGGTTTTGTTCAGAGTAGAAAGGGTATTCCCAGATAGATTTTCTTTTGCTCTTTCATTCTTCTTCTTCAATGCTAATTCTTATGTTCGAGATAGAATGGTATAACTTAATAACACTCTCTTCCAAACCATGAATTCTATGCAACATATACATTGTTGCATAGGAGAGAATAGCTGGTGATATACTTAGAATATTAGGATCTATCTTCTAAATTTCTACTAAATAAGTCTTTGTCCTTCCTGTTATCAATTTAGCTGATATGGCCAGTCAAGAGAAAATCTGAATTCTAATAAAAGCAAAAAGCAAAAGCAAAATCAAACCTAGTTGTATCCTTTCAGAATGTCCTGATGGTCCTTGCTTCTCTCTCCTTGCCTTTATCTTTGGATTCCTGAATGTTTTGTTATCTTCACTATTTTAAATCTACATTCTTAAGTATTTTGTTGTAACAACCTAAAAAAAACTAACAAATTTAATGGGTGACTATATATTTATCTTGGTAGAACTGTGATTTTACTTTACTCCTACCATGCAAATTTCAACCCAAACATTCCATTTCTTACTGGAGTGATCTCACTCATATTCTCTCAAAAAAGGTACCACAGAAAGTCTATCCAAAACTCTTGATGCCTTTCTCTAGATCAGTGATTCCCAAAGTGGGTGCTACCGCCCCCTGGTGGGTGCTGCAGTGATCCAGAAGAGCAGTGATGGCCACAGGTGCATTTATCTTTCCAATTAATTGCTATTAAAATTAAAAAAAAAAAACTAATTTCCAGGGGGCTAAGTAATATTTTTTTCTGGAAAGGGGGTGGTAGGCCAAAGAAGTTTGGGAACCACTGCTCTAGATACCGGGGTTCTTACCATTTTTGTGTCTGTCATAGATAACTTCTAATGAAGCCCACTGATCTTATTCTTAGAATAATGCTTTTAAATATTTGTAATAGGATACAAATAATTACAAAGGAACAAATGATATTGAAATAAAGTTGTCATTACACACATACTTCTCTCTCTCTCTCTGTCTCTCTGTCTCTGTCCCTCTCTCTGTCTCTCTGTCTCTGTCTCTGTCTCTGTCTCTCTCTGTCTCTGTCTCTCTCTCTCTCTCTCTTTCTCCATTTGAAGTTCATGGACTTTAATGTCTAGGTTTTTGAGCACTCTAGGGATTCCAGTTTAGTAATGGGTTACCAATTATTATTATTCACTCTTACAACATAACCAGCACACTTCTTTTTCTGATCATTATTTTTTTCAGTGATGTCTTTATGACACTTTTATGTGCAAGTCATTATTAGTAAGTCACTGTATTTTCTATCAACCTTGTATTTCCATTGACTTTTGATAATCATCTGCAATTCTAAGTCTTCAGAGACTGTGATATTCTAGAATCTATAGCCAATGAGAATCAACAGGAAAATATTGTTGTAAAAATATCAGTTTTGCATTTGGGAATAAGTAGGGATCACTGAAAATGCTGCTCATTTCTTCAAGTGCAATCTAGTTATTGTCTTGTACCTATTCAATTTTGGAACTGGCTTAGTCTCTTTTTACAGTATTTATCCAAGATACCTCTATTGACTGTCTATTCAACTGTTGGCTATAACATGAGCAATTTGTATCTCTCATTTGATTGTTTCTTCCTGTGTATTGCTAGGCCATTCTCTTTTCAGTGGCTACGGATCTCACTGTGGATGCTCTAGAATTCTGACTCGATGCAGTCAAGAAAAAAGGATGTTTTCTGTGATTTTATTATTTTCTTAATCTCATTTGTTGATTATATAGTGTTTATAACCTAAAACCTCAGAAATTCATACAGTTATTGATATAATCTTATAGTCCAGATTAAAATTATTAATTAAACATGATCCAGATTACTTAAATCAGGAAATTAGATTTTTGCCCCCTTCATCTGGTCAGATCAAATTCATCAGATTGGAAGTACGGCTTTCTGCTTTCTCTTAATTATTCACTACTTTTGTTTTTCGGTTACTATATAATTTCATGAAAACTGAACATGAAAGCATGGATTTTTGAGATTTTATTTGTTTCTTCACTAGAATCACTAGATTGAGAAAAAGACAATTATGGGTGTATCTTTGTTTCTTCCCTAAGTCAAAGTTGGACAAGTTAAAAAGGGTGAACATCTTGGGGTATGGTAATTATTAATGAGATAATAGGCAATGAATCTGCAAAAGATATTTGAAGATCTGAAGAAAAAGGGAAAAACTGTTCTATTGATTTGAAGAAGAATGGCTAATCTTTCCAGTGTCCTAAAACATAATACTGCTCCTGAATTTTAATCTCTCCTTTAAAAAAACCACAATCCATAAATTCTTTTTTTTTAGAATGGAGGAGGATTTCTCATCATACAAAGAAACTTTGAGTCAGCTACCCAGGATCCTGGTACTACTCAGCAGCATTTAGAGCTTTTAAAAAACCCTTTAAATCAAGGTTCATTATTTATTTATTAACATTTCTTTTGAGAATATGTTGTTGGTGGCAGCAGGACTGTTGGTTAAGATGTGGCTAAACCATTTCAGGCTGCAATGTCATCATATTTCAGAGGCTAATTAAGATGAATCTGGGTAAAGAATGAGATGCAAGATTTCCAAGGGTGATCTCAGGTGATGAACCAAGTGTTAGTGGTTTCAGAATCATCTCTCCTCCTCGCAATCTAGTATGTTGACATACATCTATATGTCATACTATCATATATATATATGTATATATATATATATATACACTGCTTAAATCTAGATTATTTGCATTCTTATTCTTATATCTGTTCATGTCCCGCTAAATATCATTTTGCTATTCTTGGCCTCACTTTCTTTATCTCCGAAATCAAGTTAATGACAAGTTTCACATCTCCCTTATGATGAGAGTAGAATGCTTTTAGTTTTAGAGAAAGAGTAGTATAAATTGTGTAATACAAAGACCAGTTTTTCTTCTTCCTAATATCCCAATTCTATCATTCCATGTCAGAATAAGCTATTGGAATAACTGCCTTTTCTTTCAGTATATGTTCGAAATGAAAATCTAACATTTTTGACTAAACAATAATTTTTCATCTCGATAGTTTTAAGAGAGAGAAGGAATAAAACAACAAAGGGCTAGTAACAAAAGCACGGCAGCTCTTTCCCAGGTGGTATACAAACTGAATCAAGTGGAAAATAAAGAGAGAGTTATGTATTGCATTATTATGCATTACTATATATACAGAGACAAAGAAGGAGAATTATATGCAAAGAGATATGAAAACAAATAAATAAGCAAAATAATCTTTTCATTCCCCACAAGCAGGTAAATAATGCAAATTTAAAATTAATTAAAGGTTACATAATCAAGCTGTTAACATTTAGTTGTATCCCTTTCAAATGTTAGGTCCAACTAATTTTTAAAATAATGCATATGCATCTTTTTTTTAAGCTCACTTTTGTAGAAAATATGCATAGGCTGCATAAAAAACCCAGGCTATTTATCATACTAAGGATTCTTTCTTTCTCTCCCTATTTCCTTCTTTCCTTCTGTCCTAAAATTAATGTTTAATACTTAATATTTCATTTTTGTTTTCTGACAAGTATATTCAACAATTCATATTTGCACTGAACAATTATAAGGGATTGTTCAATAATTAATAAAATAGCCACTTCTTGTTAGATTCTTCTCTTAAGTGATTTCTCAATGTGACCAATCTGAATAGTGTTCATTACCTTTAAAAAAGTCTTGATGTTTCATAGGAAATACTTTTCCATAAAATGTAAACATCTTGCCTTTGCCTCAAGTTCCTTTGGTTCTTTTCTTTTGTTAATGTCTCTCTGTAAGCTCTCAGGCCCCTCTTCATTTATTCCCTTGAGTCTCTACTGTTTCTCTAAAGGCCCTTAAAGATTATTCCATCTATAAGTTTAAATGAATGAGTTTGCCTGTTTGTGCTAGTACTATTGCTCTAAATGTTAAAAAAACCAAAACAAAACATAACCCAGTAGGATCTGCTACCAAGCTTGGAAATGACTTTCTCCCCGTCTTGGTTTGGCTGCCTCTTTCTCTTCATAGCAATTTCACATTCCTAGAATAACCTCCCACTGCCCTCATGCCAAGTTTCATCCTCCTCATTCCAAATTTATCTCCATCTGAATTTAGAGTTCGATTGAGAATTCTCCTAGTGCCCTTAAAAAGGCTAGAGTGGGCTAACATTCATATAGATTTCTGCCCACTGTAGTGGTATAGTCATCATGTCCTTCCTTTGTTGGAAGGTGGCCCAGTAATTTAAATGACTAGTGCAGTATATGGAGACACTCATTTAACCTGGAATTCTGAGCTCCTCCAGCAACTTAATTCTATACTAACAACTTTAGGTCATAATTATTTTCCTCTAGATATATTTTTAAATACTGTTCTCTGAGAACATGTCTTATTTCCCAAATCATCCATGAATATGCCAGATTTTATCTTGCCAACTTCATTCATTCATTCATTCATTTATTCATAGAACTTGCTATTACACAAAGGCATCAAATGGCTGAAATTTTTTTCAATTAGTTTCCATTTGATCCAAGCCAAGTTGAGTATGAATTCGAAAGGAAGCCTACTAACTATCTCTCCCCTTCTACTGGTTCCTTATCTTCTACCAATACAGAAATTCCTAGTTTCCCCTTGCCTTCATCACTCCCTTCCTCGTCAAGAGCTTTCCCTTGACTCTTCAAATGATCATTCTACATCTTTCCATCTTTTAATTGTTAAACTTTTAGAAAGAGTAGTCTTTACTCAGACTTCACTTTTTTTGTATAACATTATTTCCTTGGAATGAAGTGGCAAAATAGTACAATGGAAAATGTGTTATTTTTATGGTAAAATCTGGGTTCAAATATCATTTCCTGACACTACTTATATAAGGAGTCAATGTGATTTAGGAGGGGCAAACCTGACTCTGGAGTCAGATTTAGACACTATTTATGTAACCTTTTGCAAGTCATTAATCCCACAAGGCTTCAGTTTCCTCACCTATAAAAGAGTGGTGGACCTAGACAGTCTCCTGGGAAGGTATGAGACCTAAAAACCCTTGTCCTTTACTTACAACCACATCATCCTAGTTCCCTTCAAGGTTATCAGGAAACCTTTAATTGTCAGATTTAATGGCCATTTCTCTGACATAATCTTCCTTCGCTGGCACTTAATCCCCTCCCAGATACTTGACTTTTTGGAGAGCCAAACCCTGTGGTTTCATTGACTGGTTTTTATGTGAAAAGGGTTATTTCAGATGGAAGGGGCAATCCGCAAAAAATATTTACTCTTATTGAACCATAAACACTATGAAGGCAGGGACCAAGTCTTTTTCTTTCTTTTTTTTTTTTTTTAAACTTTACTTTCCGTCTTGGAGTCAATACTGTGTATTGGCTCCAAGGCAGAAGAGTGGTAAGGGTAGGCAGTGGGGGTCAAGTGACTTACCCAGGGTCACACAGCTGGGAAGTGTCTGGCTTTCAATCCACTGAGCTACCCAGCTGCCCCACCATGTCTTTTCTAAACTCTGTATCTATCCCAGTACCTATATTAGTGTATGTATGTATGTATGTATGTATGTATGTATGTATATGTGTGTGTTACACTTTATAGGAATGTGATGGGGAAGATTTCTTCTAATAAAATTTGTCTCTGAGTTTTCTCCCTTCAAATTCTCTAAGAGAGAAGGCGGAAGTGGTAAATAAAACATCCTTTATTTCTTCAGCTGAAGCTATTCTTATTCCATGTTCAAAACATTTCTAATCTTTTAACAAAATTAGGCTAAAGGGATAAAGCACACAGGTGAGAACGGAAGTGAATGGGTGAAGAAAGCAATTAAAATGGCCATTCTTAGAAGCAATACTAGTGGGGGTGAGTGGGAATTCTTTGCTATAATTGTTGAGTTTTTGAATTGAAGCTATATTTCTTTTCTTTTCTCTCAAATTATTTGAAACACTGACAGCAGGCCACCAAGAATATACCTAATCCTTATTCGATGAAACTCAATATTTCAAGGGGGAAAAAAACCGGAAAAGAAATTCTAATTAAAATAAGCTTTTGAAAAGGTTACGACTTTTAATATAAAAGCTAAGCGTCTGAACAAATATACTTACTTTTGTCCCCTATGTTTTCTCCGGCGGCTTCCCCCTCTTCATCCTCCTCTTCTTCGTCTTCCTCTACCTCGGTGTGCTGCGCATCCTCCGGCTGGTCACACACGCTGATGGGTGCGTTCAGGCAGCAGTGACTGAAGCCGCTATCCCGGGGAAGAGTAAAACTGCGAGGCTTGCCCCCATTTCCATTCAACACCTGCATCCGTTCTCCCTCCAAGGGATATGGCCCATAGTGATCCTGCAGGTGGCATTTTTGAGTTGGAAGGGTGGACTGCCGCCTGTGCTCCGGGGAGATCACGGCGGAGTCAGAGAACACCGAGTCCTCGAGTGGGAGAGTCTGAAGGTAGTGCAGTCCCGAGCTGGTTAGGGGCGTCTCGATTAAATCCTGCCACGACCTTCGCTGGCTGGCCGTCTTGCGGATGGGGGACGCCGCGCTGCTCCCAACCACTTCTTGGCGGAATTCTTCGTGAGAGGACTGGGACTGAGAGGTCTCCGTAGAGGAGAGTCGACTGTGTTTCGGTTCTACGTATGGACTGGCACAGCTCATCTGTAAGAAGGAGTGCAAGTGATCAATCGCCGTGGAAATAATGGACGCCATTCTCCTCACTGAGGAAAGTAAGTTTGGTGACCACCGGCCAATCGAACTGATGGATCTAAGTGGACAAACTTGCTAGCAAGCTTAGGCACCATGGAGACTTCCTGAAACCTCAAACTTTAATTGCCTGTGTACTTGGCTTCCCCTTTTATATCTGTGATTCAGGACACCGGCCTTTCTGCCGTTCCATGAACAGGGCACTTCATTTCCTCTCTGCTCCTTTACTGTTGACAGCCTACGCCTCTCTTCCTGGTTTCCTTCAAAATTAAGCTTAAATCCTACGTTTACAAAGTAGGCCTTTCCTGGTCCCACTTCTCCCCTCCCCCCAAACCCAACCCCCCACTACTGGTGCCTTCTCTCTGATTAATTTCCGCTTAAAATACTTAAATCTTGTATGTGCAATTGTTTGCATATTATTTTCTTCATTGGAATATATAAGCTCCTTGACAGAAGGGATTGGGCTAAAAAAAAAAAAAACCAACCTTTTTTGTTATTCTATTACTTAGCACAGTGCCTGGCAAATAATAAATGTTTGTTGACTGAGTAGCACCCAATTTGTGTTTTGATTTATGCACTAAATAGAGAAATATTAGAGAATATTAGAATAGAGAAGCACTAAAATGAAATCATGGCAGGTTTTCATTTTTTTTAAATAAGAAAATATTAAATGGAAAAGCAGACATTAACAAGTTATATGGTCAAACATTTAAACTGTCTACATTAAAAGAAAAAAGTTTACAGATGAAATTAAAACTAAAAAATTAAATAAAAACAGATCTTTGAAAAGCTTTTAAGTAACATTTAAAGCTCACTTATAGGGCATAGTCAAAATCATAAAGAAAATATTAGAATTATTGACTCTGTTATCACAAATACCATAGTTTAAAATTTTTTAAAAAGTCATACCTATCCGGAGTCTACAAATGGTTATCAATGCAAAACCCTGTTTAAGAATGTTATACTAAACGGAGAAATGAAGCCTAAAATACAATAGAACATTGTGCTCCTGGATTAATACATTTCTTTTTTATAGACTCTATAGAAAACCAGCCATAGCTTTTTTGTAACAGCGAGTCCTCACATGAGATTTTTTTCCCTAGGGAAAGAAAGCATTAATGGTTTGTTTCTTAAAGAGTGGTGTATTTAGCATTTGCTTAGATACATGGACACTTCAGATAAATCAGTTCTTTTTTATTACAGGAAAGAAATTGGAAATTTATAAATGATAGCAAAGTTCTCTGTCAGGAAAATCTAATTCTAAAAGTGAGTTCTTAAGATTCATGTAGGCTCTCAATTGTTATTAAATGCTGGCTTTATATGACTGGCCAGCTACTTGAAAAGGTTCACTTTTATATAAGGTCAGCTTAGAAATTATTGTTCTAATTAAGGCTAGGGGTGTGTGGGTAGAGGCATTCCTAGCCCTCTGGGGCTCTTAGAGGGCTTTGGGGTTCTTTCGTTTCAGTGAATATTAGAGGAGGAAGAAGATAGCACTGGGCATTTTCTCCAGGCAGCAGGTATTTGATTTGCCTTATGTTAAATTATAGCATGCATCATTGGCTTCCTAAACTTTAGATGTCATTGTGCTCAGGAAGCCATTTCAACTAGGTTGAAATTATGTTCCCTTCCCCTTCTTTTATAAAAGTTTGAAATAAGAGTTCTTGAATAGAGTTATATTATGGAAAGAAGGGAGAAATATGATAGTTGTATCCTGCCACTTAATTCATCATTTTATAACTGACACCACTATCTGCCATTGCGTGGTCTTAGCCAACTCTAATCATTTGTGGAGTCTATTTTCATAGGAATGAGAGGAAACCAACCCTTCAAGTTAAGTCAGCAAGCATTTATTAAGTGCCTTCTATGTGCCAGGTCCTGTGTTAAGCTCTGCTATGGTGTTAAGTATGTTGGTTAAAATCTCACAGTTTTCCTTCCCCTTGGTAGAAGTCTCAGCTGCTCATCTTTTTCAGCACCTCCCTTTTTAGAAGGTCCCCAGGGGTAGGGCCAAAGTTCCACTGGGTAGGCCAATGCTGACAGATTAATTTAATTGCTGTACTGATTTTCTCTGTAGAGGAGTAAATCCGAGTGATGGATCTTTATAGCTAAACAAGTTATTGTTAGAAAACTGTTTAGTCAATTCATTAACTATAGTCTAATTAGTGGTTCTAATGGAATGGTTATTCATTTGTTATCATTAGTAAGACCCTGATTATTTCACGAAGACTATTAATGCAGCGATCAAAGAAGAGAATGGTAGGGAATTTTAAAGTGTATCTTTCCCAAGTCCTTGGAAATTTGAACATAAATCTCTTATTGATTTACATACAAAAAAGTGGTAGAAATACATGATTGAAAAAAAAAGAGAAGGAAGAATCTTGGTGTTAGAGAATAGCCCATGAAACATATTTTTCTCCTATCAGTAGAGTAGTGGGGACCACAGAAACTGAATGTTGCATACATAATCAAACAAAGCTGCTTTCTCAGTCAGTTTTGCTCAGATGCTTTTTCTTGTTACAAGGGAATAATATTGGGAAATTACAGTGGTATAAAAAGCAAATGATATCAACAATTTTTAATTTTAGGAGGATTAGCAAGAGTGATGGATAAGAGATGGGCAGCCTGAGAGCTGCACTGGTATTAAAAAAACATTAAAATATTTAAAGAATTCCTGGAGGATTTCAACTGTGTCAGATAGGTCTTTGATGGAGAGTTTAGCGAAAGACAAGGATAAGAATTTCATAGGATGAGAATGCATGGATAGGTTATAGTCAGCAATGCTTCTCATGCACTAAGTACTTAATATCGGTTTGTTTGAAATCCCAGGTCATTTGAAGATGTTTTCCTAATAAAAAGATAATACTAATTAAGTATTAATATATTGATAGTACTATATAGAAAAAATAATATAGACTAATGTATAGACAATACTAATGTATAGACAATACTAATGTATAGACAATACTAATTATAGTAAACTAAGGAGCCTTAATGAGTAAGCAATAACTATGAGTGGCCGTTGCTTGTTCAGTTGGATATTATAAAGATTATGATTTTTGTGTTAACTATGAGTCAAGAATTCTTATCATCAAACAGGATTTTCCTTAGCTTATGATTATGAACATAATTTGAGTAAGGTCTTTAAAATGAGTCTAAAATGCCATTTAGAAGCACTTTAATATTCAGAATTATATTATGGAAAGGAGGGAAAAATATGATAATTGTATCCTGCCACTTAATTCATTATTTTATAACTGACACCACTGTCTGTCACTCTATGATCTTAACCAACTATAATAATTAATTTATGAAAAATAAATTTATCAAAATGAGAGGAAATCAGTCCTTCAAGGCAAGTCAGTAAACATTTATTACTTTTATTTTTTATTTATTCTCTCAGGGTTTATTCTTCATTCATAAAAGGACTAGATGATTTCTAAGGTTGCTTCTGTGTGATTCTGTTTTTATGTCTAATTCTTTTAGGTAGAGACATATAATGTCTATACAAAATATGTATCATGTTGGATCTGGGTTTTCATTTACTGTATGTGTTATGATATCTTTTTGATTGTTCCTAAATGTAGGCAAATGTCTAGTTTATTGCTCTAAAGGATTTATTTGGTCTCAAAATAGTTGTTTCCCAGTTGTAACTACATATACACAAATTCCTAATATACATTTTAATCTTTTTTTTAATAAAAATTTTTTGAGGATGGAAGAAAGGTGAAATCTTATAAATCTACAACCAAATTTGTTATTTGTTGTAGAAAGTCTGAATATATTCAGCCTAGACATCTCACAAAAAATTTTGAAGTGTAAAATACATGCAAACACTTGCAAGGAAAAATTTTAGCTCTTTTTTTAAACAAAACATTTTTATTTTGCATATTTCTCTGTTAACCACTCTAGAAATATTAATATTCATGCAACTATTAAAATCCAACAGCATTCTAAGCAATTTTTCTTCATAAGCATGGTCATCTTTTTGGCCATCCTGTTCTGAGTCATCCAAGTTTCATACCTTGGGGTCATCTCTCTCTTGCCCTCCCATATTCAATTAGTTTTAAAATCCTATTGATTCTGTCCCTGCAACATCTCTAGCCTTCATCCCCTTCTCTCTATTCAGGCGGCCACCATTTTCATTCAAATTTTCACCACCATCACCTGAATGTAGGAGTATCTTAGTAAATGTATTACACCGATTGCTTGGTAGTGCCTCTACTCTGCACTTTTGGTTTTTGATCTTAATTTTCTTTTTTCTCGGAGGCTCCTAAACTCTGACTCTATTTCCCAAACCACCACCATCACCATTATCACCACCATCATCATCTTTTGATTTGAATAATTTCACCTTAATGAAGCATTTCTAAATAAATTTCTATTGCTCACTTACTGAAGGAGGTCTTGGATATGTATCATAGGGGGGTGGGGGACTATCTTGTTTAGGTGTCGAGGGAGTGTCTGCTTCCTCCTTGTCACTCTCACTCCAGTAATCTAAAAAGCACACAGATAAAAATACCATTAAGATATAGAAAAACAAAACAAAACAAAACCTTTCAGGTTAAACTTTTAAGATGTGCACTCTCATTTGAACATAACAAATGGATGGGCCATATCAAAATGCTCTAATTTCCTTTTAGCAGAGTCAGTTTATGGTGACTATTCTCTCAAAGGGAGTAGCTGACTGTCCTTTATGGATCTGGGGAGGTTTGTAGAGCCCATGCTGAAGTTTAGGGTGGCCTGAGTTCCAAGCGGAGGCATTTCACATCTTGATGAATCAGGTCACTGGATATTATTTTTTTCAGTTATACCATTCTACCATAAAAATGGAGTGATTACAGACGAACATGCTGCATATACACACACATGCTGGAGATATTCATACAGAGAGCTTAAAAAATGCTGAAAATTTCTCTCACTGCCTTCAATGGACTGGTTATCTAACAAACCCTGTATCCAGAGTCATGCTGACATCAGTCGCCATGACACCATACTCCCACCTCAACTTTGAAACACACGGCAATCACTGATACTTGCCAAATGAAAAAGGGCAAATCTGCCGGTGTGGGCTGGAAGTTCCAGACTTCCAGAATTCTGTTAAAAGGAAAGAAAATGTAAGCTGGTAGACAAGTGACTTGGCAGATCCTGTAATTTTTTTTTGGGTGTAATGGGGAGCAACCCAGAGAGACATATTAAAATTAAGCCAATTGTAGTAGAATAACTGGACAGCTAGGTGGTAGGGTGAATAGAGTGCTGGGCCTGGAGTCAGGAAGACTCATCTTCCTGAGTTCACATCTGGCCTCAGACACTTACTAGCTGTGTGACCCTGGGCAATTCACCAAACCCTGTTTGCCTCAGTTTCCTCATCTGTAAAATGAGCTGGAGAAGGGAATGGCAAACTGCTCCAGTATCCTTACCAAGAAAACCCCAACTGGGGTCACAAAGATTTGGACATGACTGAAAAATGAACAAACAACAAAAACAACCACCACCACAACAAGTAGAATAGGCACATCCCTGAATCTTTTTCATGAATGTCTCACTCCCACACACCACCCTCATGCAGTAGATGAATACTCAATATAGGAAAAGCCAATAATTTTATCTAAACCAATGGATTTGGTTGAATGGAAGAGAGTAGGGTTTTTTTTTTCCTTTTAGCTCTTTGTATCTATCTGATAAAACTTCAATTTATCATTGGACAGGTAATCTATAAGAACTTTTTTCTACATTGGCCATACAACCTCTATACCAGATCTTTTTATTAGTTTTCCTTATGTTCTGCCTAACCATAGAACAAAAATTTGTACTGAATAAAATTTTGAATCTTGACACTTCCTTCTGCCTCACTCATATCCCTCCAACTCAGAAACATGTTTTTATATGTCACTTTATCTGTAGTCTCACTGACATGATCCTGGTATTATAGGCTCTTATTATTACCATCTTCTAAGTCTATTAAAATTGCCTCTAGCTAACTAACTTTCCAGCTTCCTCCTCCTCCTCCAATCTATTCTTCCCACTGCTGCCAGATTAATCAAAAATATTTTGTCTTTTTATTCTTTTGCTTGCAATCTTCAGAGGTTCCCTACTGCCCACCATGTATAGCTTAAACTTCTTTGCCAGCCATTCAGGACACCGTACAATTCAGTTGATTACAAGAGACATTTATTAATGTGTCTAATATGTGTACAGTTGTACTTGGGATTTAGGAAACATAAAAAATTAAATAATCCTCACCTTCAAGAAGTCTAATCTCATATTAAGTCTTTACGTGTTTTTCCTGCAGCAAACTGGGCTACCCTCTGTTTTCAAAATTCAGCCTCTATTTTTTGGCCACTCCTGATTTGTCTTATGCCTAGATTGAGCTCTTGCCCCCTCTACTAGTGAATTCTTATCCACCTATTTACAAACTAAATTCTACATGAAGCCTTCTTTATCCCTTGATAATATCTTCCCCTTTGGATCTCATGTAGTACTTGTTTTATAATTCCTCTAAAAAGGCCAGAAACTCTAGAAAGGCAGGGAAACTGTGTTTACTAAACTTTGTATCACCTTCGCCTAGCTCAGAGATGGCACATAGTATGCACTTGATTAGTAAGAGTTTACTGAATGGTTAATTTGCATTAATCCCTGAAACCCAAGGGATGTAGTTTATTTTGCATTAAGATAGCAAGAGGAACCTAAAGATATAGACCACCATATTAGTCTCCCTTTCTCCTTCCTCATGCTAAAAATCTCTAGTAAAAGTAAATAAAAATGGCTTAGCTATTTTTGTAACTCCATTCTATTGTTTCAAAAGTTTTTCAAAAGTTTGCATTTTGCAATTCTGTAATTGTATGTTTTACACTTGCATTTGTACAAGTATGTTTTCATTGATTATGTGTTTTCATTTAAATTTTATTTTCTTTGATTTATATCCCTAATGCAGGTTAGCATAGATAAGATGTAGCAATAAGAATAGGATAAGTGTAAGAGTAAGACTATTTTTGGGGGGAAATATAATAATAACAAGGTTAGGTATAGCTTTAGAATTACATAGAATAGTGAGCATAATGGAGAGATTTCTTACCCCATATGCTCTAAGGGGGGAAATTATAAGGATGATATTAGAAATTAAATCTTATTATATTAGTTTAGAGATAAGAAGTAGAGAAGCTGGCTTGAGAAAGAATTGGAGTTTTAAATAGATCTGAGAGTGTCAGTTTCAAATGTTGACAGTTTAACAGTTTTTCTGTGGCAGTTACTCTCCCTGGGTATGGCAGTTAGTCTCTGGGACTGGCAGTTTGGCTTTCTTGGAGTGCTGGGAGGAGGTGACATCTTTTTTCTCTTTCCTCACTGTCTGAGGTAAAAGTAAAGGAGGAAAAAACATGAAAGAGCTAAGTGATTTTCCTTTTCCAACTTGGGAAACACTAGTGACTGTATCTGTTTCATAAATTGTTTTATATCTGAGAAGACCAAAGAAAGACCTGGTCTTTGGTTTGAACTCTGAGTCTGCTAAGGCTCAGAGTCCTAACTTGGTTCTTGCTGAGCCATCTGGTCTTTGTTATTTTTATAATTTCATATAAGGATAATAGTATTAGTTTTATTTTAGTATAGGGAAAATTTAGTCAGATCAGGAAGGATCAGTGTAGCCTGTGGAAACAGGAGGAGCGGTTCCTTGTGGAACCAGGGAGTTTTATTTGGGTGGAGTTAAAATCCCTTAGAGTTAGAAATCCTTTTTTTTAATCCTTATATTCTCAATAATAGTTTATTTTTTATAACAAGAGTCTCCTTAGCATCCTTGCACCTGACCCTAAAGAAAAGTTCACTTATCAGCTTCATTTCAATTATATAAATTGAAGATACTTTGGCTTCATCTAACATTTCAAGTCTCATTAGATCAACTTTTCACCAAGGTTAGTCTAGAAGCATAACATAAAACATGGACTAAAACCAAATTGCGCATAAATGAGCCAAGAGAAATCATCTAGCATGTAGGTCACCCAGATCGTCTGGTTTAGGCCCTATAAAGGAAATTTCTGGCAGCTGAAGCATACATTAAGGATGATTTTTTTTAAACCTTTACCTTCCTGGTTCCAAGGCAGAAGAGCAGTAAGAGCTAGGCAGTGGGTGTTAAGTGACTTGTCTGGAGTCAGCCAGGAAGGAAATGTCCGAGACCATATTTGAATCCAGGACTTCCTGTCTTTGAGCCTGGCTCTCAATTCACTGAGCCATCTAGTGGCCCCCAAGAATGAATCTCGAAATGCTATAGTTTAAGTAAATTTCTGAAGGCCTGAAAATTTCAAAGGGAAGTCACTCTAAGACCCTTATCATTCTAAACTGAAGAATCTAGAAGTTTCCCTCCATGTTCTTAACTTCTTCTTAGTGTTCTCCTTATACAATGCTCCATCACCCATCCTTATACCTTTTGCAGTGGTTGTCTCCTATTCCTGAAAGTACTGATTTCTTGATTCCCCCGCTTAGAATATTTAGTTTCCCTAAAAAATTTTTGCTCCTATAGCTAATGCTTTTCCTTTCCCAAATTATTGTGTCTCTTTCTTGCATAATCCTATATATGTATATGCTGTCTTCTCCAACAGAATGTAAGTTCTTTGAGAGAGGACATTAATGCAAAAGTGAAGCTATGCCTGCCCTCAAATACTGAAATACTTACATCTGGCACTCAGCTCAAAGGAAGTGATTGGGCTGCTGAGGCTATGGTAGGAAGCTTCCAGCATTTTCCTAAGCTTATGTTGTGGTTTCATGGTCAATTACTTTTGCTGTTTGCCCTTAAAATTCCTTCTTCCACAAGCTTATATCTTTCCTAAAACCAGTATATACATATAAAAACCTGTTTCCATAATAGGACGAACAAAAAGGCTTTCTAAATGCTCACAATATCTTTTCCATCATACTAGGTATTTGTGCAAACATCTCTCAAAGCTCTGAGCTTTGAGGAAACAATTTCTTCCTGGCAAGACTGAACCTATTTTAGGGTACCATGTGATATGTTATCTTTTTTGGGGGTGTCATTTTTCATATCATCAATCTGGAGTTTCTTTTCTAGAAAAATATTAAATATCTGAAAAAATAATTTCTTTTTCTTACTATAAGCTCTGAATCTGAGATAGATAGATGGCAAAACTCAAGAATAATACCACAGAGAAAAGCAGTCATGTTTATCACAACTCAGTTTTTAATGGGCTATGCTAAAACTTAAGGGAACTCAAGACTTAAACTACATTGTTTTGAGCTTTAAACTATTGTTTCATTCTGCATACAAGTTAATATCTTTTTCTTATTGTTGATCATAAATCTAAATAAAATGGTGAGTTTTAGATCTTTCCTTGCTTGTGGTAGTATTCAAAACACAAGATTTATAAAGAACTAACCATTGTGAAAACTACAGTAAAAGGAAAAGCAAATTTCCAGTCACCTTCTGGGTATTGTTACAGCCACAAGCATCTTTTCAAAGGCAACTATTTATCATTAAAAAAAAAACCCTGTAAAAGCTGACAACACATTGCACTCACTTAAAAGTGATGAAAACTTTATTAAGATTAGACAAATACCTAAACAACCCAATTATTAATAACAAATGACTTTAAATTGAAGAGAAAAGATGAATAAATCATTAGCATTTTTCTATCTTGACATATCTTTCTTTCTTGAAGACAATTGGTAAAGAAATTTTATTATTTTAGGCCTTGCAGGTAAAGGAATAAACTTCAACAGGGCAATAGGACACTTCTCAGCTACACTGGACATTTAGTTAAAAATGACCTTTGGTAGATCCTTTATCACAAAGGGCAGTGCTTTGTATTTTATTAGAATTTTTCTTACTCCCAAAGGACTATTTGGTATAAAGTTTCTTCTATTCACATTTTTAAACTCTAATGTTGAGTACAATATACTGATGGTACCGTAGGACTATTAAAAATGAAGAGCAAATAAATGAAGGGATAGTTAATTAGCAATCAACATAAGTAAGATTCTAACAAATAAAAATAAATCTAAATTTTTAGGATAAGTGCAAAGGATAGAGAACCAGATTTGGAGTTAGAGAACTTGAATTTGAATTTTATATCTGCCACTTCTTACCTATCTGAATGTAGTAAAATCACTTGTCTTCATTAGGACTTAGTTTCCTCATTTACAAAATGATGACATGTAGTAGATGAAGATTCCTTCCAGCTCTAAATCTCTGATTCTGTGTTGAATGTGGAAAATTCTGTATGTTTTTGAGTTACATTAAAATGCTTGGGTAATAATATTCCAAGCTGAGATTTGAATTATTATGTCCTATATAAATCCTTATATCTGTGTATGATAGGTATCCATTACATATTATCTTTGCATATAAATCTACATATTATATGTGATCTACATATTATCAAAATGGCAAACCATTTCAGTATCTTTGCCAAGAAAACCTCATATGGGGTCAAAAAGAGTCAGATATGACTAAATGCCTGAATGACAACAAATATATTATCTATGTCTTACATTCTTATATCTGTGTATCTCCTTTTTCAGCATGTTTTTGTAGAAAGTGTATTGGATACAGCATCAGAAATCATCAGTTCAAGTTCTCTCCCTTATTAGATGCACTACTTTAGGAAAATAACTCTCCTAAGCTTTAGTTTCCTCATCTGTCATATGGGGGTGATAGTTATAGAAATGGGTATTGTGAGAATCAATTGAAATGGGGTGCTCTATAACTGTAAAATGCCAAAAAATGTAAATTATTATTACTATGATGTTATTTCAGATGTATCATAACATGCTAAAATATATACTCAAATGATGAAACAAATAGCTTGAACCTATAAAGTGAGTTACCATCACGTAAATAGTTGAATCTGTGTATACAATATACTCTTCTAATTTTCTCAATCATAAAAAAAATTGATTTTAAAATACAAAAATGTTACATAGAGAAAATTCACTATAATCAAGACTATGTCTGACCTCAAGGTAATGCCAGGGAGAAACATACAAGAAGATAAGAGCAAGATGTGTTATTTATAGAAATGTATTTTATGAAGCTCCATTTTCCTCTCAGTACAACATCTACACCTCTGACTCTTGAATCTTTTGAGTCAATAAAGCAGACTCAGGAGAAGCAGTTACAGAAGTGTTCCATGCTTGTGGATCTATAATATTTCTGCCCTGGGATAGGCAATTTAGAAGTTTCTCATTTCTGGGGCTCATCACGTTGATGCCAAAATCAGTGAGCACAGTCAGATGGTAATGAGCCAGGATTCTTGAGCTCAAGCAGTCTTTAGCCTCAACTTCTGACTCCCTAGGATCTGGGACTACAGGAATACATCATTATACCTGGCTAGTCAGTGGTTTTTGATAGAAATATGAAAGGGAGAGGTCTTTCCTCCTACCTCTTACCTCTAAATCTGGCTACAAAATATTTTAGGCCAGGAGGACAAAATATAATCAATTTTTGAGTGAATAAATGAAATTTAGACATTGGATACTTTGAGGCTTCATTTATAGTGCATTTGCACACACTGATTTGCCAGATAGCTTCCACATTATTTATTAGAAATAAAAATATATTTACTATTAAAATATTACATGTAACATAAATGTTATCATGTTATGTTACTTGAACTAAATATTTTCTATTACTTAAATATTATGTGCAAAGTATACTAAAACATTATGATTAAATTTATCATTTTTTAAAGACTGAATCTCCCTATCTTAATCAGGCTAGAAGTGCAAGGGGACTATTCAGTAGGCTTATTCCCTTCTGAGAGCTCTGATCTGTTGATCTATTTCCCCAACTATCCCTAGGGTGCATCCTTTAAATCAGTGGTTCCCAAACTTTTTTGGTCTACCACCCCCTTTCCAGAAAAAATATTACTTAGCCCCCTGGAAATTAATTTTTTAAAATTTTAATAGCAATTAATAGGAAAGATAAATGCACCTGTATCACCACCTCCCTGGATCACTGCAGCGCCCACCAGGGGGCAGTGGCGCCCACTTTGGGAATCACTGCTTTAAATGTTGAACTTTAGTGCTGACACCTGGTCCCAATGCATACATAGAGTCCTAGTGCAACTCAAAGCTCCCAAACTCAAGAGATCCACACCAAAATTCTGGGATGATAGGCATGTGCCATCATATCCACAGAATATTTATGAACAGCCTTTTGGAATCTCACTCACTCTCTCTACCAATTAATAAAATTACTTGCTTCAAAGTCCTACTTGAAACTCTCTTCTTCTATATTGCTTTCCCTGAATAACTTCCTTGAATTATGTGTTTATTTTACTACATATTCTTTTAGCATGTAATTACTTAGTTCCTCTTACTGAATACTAACATTTCCATATATATTATATTTCAAATTGTTCTCAGGCTATTTCATGCAAATGGTGAGCCCAAGTATAATTTCTTTTATACACCTAATAATGATCAATTAAGACTTCATTTATTGATTGGTCAAATGACCTAGTTAACATCACAAGATCTCTGGATTTTGGGAAGTGAATCCAAAATTTCAGTGGGGCTAACTAACTAAACATACATATGCCTGAATCCTGCTAAAGTCTCCTTGGTCAACATCAATAAAATCATATCGACTGGGCTTCTATTCTTATGCTAGACATACAGCTACAAATACATGTCTCTCCTCTGTCAGTCTCTTGATTTCAGGCTGCCTTAAGTAATATTGGAAAACTAATTTATGCTCCTGCAGGCTTACTAGCAATGATATTTTGGTTAATGGTTGGAAAAAAAGCAGTTACCTTAAAAGTTCTGGATACCACAGTTTTATGTGTGTTTGAGTGAGTAGTGATTGCCCATTTCCACAGTGTAATGCTAATTCTATAATTCTCTTAAGGCAAGTGTCATTGCCACAAGATCATGGATTAGTTAGTTATATAAAAAAGAATTATAAATAATTGTGACTCACCAAGATAGCAATTTAATGGGAAAGCCTATACATCAGAACTCTTTGTTTTCAGGGTCACAACATGGAAGCATACTTGCCTGTGCTATTATTAAATAAGCCTCTCCTTCCCCCATTCTTACTTTCTCCACCAAAACTTCCTAATTATATGGATTAGTGATAACTAATAAAATAATAAAACTAAAGAAAACTAATAAAAAAGGTAACAGAAGAAATATTCACAGACTATGAATTTTTTTTCATGACAAGTAATTTTCGGAGAAAAGACTAAACACCAAGGAATCCCCCTTATTTATTCAGGAACTGCCATGAAAATATGACAATTCTTTCACAAAGTAATTCTGGGAGGTAATATATAGAAAGCCTTGAAGTCAGCAGAAATCAGACTCGAATACTGCTTCCAGTGCTTATAAACTGTATGACCATGGGGGCAAATCACTCCATCTTCCTGAACCTCAGTTTCCTCACATGTAAAATGGGAGTAATAATCCTATACTATAGAATCATTGACCTAGAAATCTAATCCAAACCAATCATTTTGTGGGCAGCAAGTTGGTACAGTGGATAGAGTACAAGGCATTGAGTCAGGAGAATCTGAGTTCAAATCTAGTCTCAGACGGTTTGAGTCTGAGCAAATTACTTAACTTCTGTTCACCTCAGTTTCTTCATCTTTAAAGTGGGAATATAGCATGTACCACCCAGGTTACTGTGAGAATAAAATGAGATGATATTTGTACCTGGTACACAATAGGTCCTACATAGATGTTAGTTATAATTACTATTTTACAGATGAGGAACTATGGTCCAGGGAGGTTTGATTTGCCCAAGTTCACATACCGTAGTAAGTATCAGAGGCCAGATTGAACTACTCTTACTCTAGAGCTATCATTCTTTCTACAATACCATATTGCACCTACCTCATACAGTTGATGGGAAGTTCAAATAAAATAATGGACATAATATTCTTTATAAGCCTTAAAGTTCTATACAAATGTCAACTTTATTATTATTATTATTTTGAGCATTATTTAAAAAAAAGCCTAGACCTGTGATTTCAATAGTGATAGGAACTCTCAGCATGGAAACTCCTCCTACTAATGCAATTCTATAACTCATTTGTAACTTATAGTCATAAAGTCTTAGAGCAGTGACAGGTCAAATGACTTGCCCATGGTCACACAGTGTGTATAAGTCAGGTTTGAGATTTGAATAGGTCTTTTGAAGTCCAAGGTTGGCTTTTGATTCACAATGCTATAGTTTCATTATTTTACAAATACATATGCACTTATATAGATAAAATATGCAGACCCTGAAAAGGCTATGTCCTATTTCTTACCAGAAGATATGGGAAGGAAAACACCACGAAACTGATAGTTTCCTAATAGACTCAGTATATGTACCAGGTTGCCCTCAACTGGCCCTTCCCTCCCTTCAAAAAAAAAATCAAGGGTAAGGAGGATAAATTAAACAATTAAAAGAATAGCACTTTACCTTGTTCTTGCTTGATCCTCTCTCTTTCTGCATATCCAGCAGCTAGCATGTTAAGTCTATTTAGCCATCTGAAAGAATAAATGTTTTTTAAGAACCAGCCATGCTGTTAAAATGTGATAATTTCCCAAATCTTATGTATCTTATTATATTTGAACTGAAGGAGATAGGGAAAAGATTTTTCTCTATAGAGTGTTTTCTTTGATACTATGACTCATTTTATCACCAAGGATCATCATTTTGCCACCATACACAAATTGGTATACCATACACCATACACATTAAAGAGTTTTCCATTGGTAACTCTTTAATGAAGATGTGCAACATTTGGAAAATAAAGATTTTGAGATAATCAAAGCCACATTAAATCTAATGTTTATAGATGTGCCACCACTCCAATTATCTCTTCTGTGCTTTATTCTCAAAACCAACAACATTTTCTAAAGATTTAGGCATATTTAGGTCTAACTTGGCCTGATAAGGGAAGGAAAAGATTCAGAGCTCATCTGTGAGAGGAATAAGTTTTCTGTGTAACTAGCAAGGGGACTTAATTATCTTGTTATGTGTTTTGCTGAAACACATTTATGTTTCATGGAATCGGCAAAAAAGTCATCATGGGGACACATCTGAAGCTCATCTCTAAATGTGAAGTGATTGTGGTTTTTCTGCTAGTGTGTACACTTGCAACCTCTGCTCAGATCCTGAAGATTTATTTCCATGAGCAAAATAAGTTAAAAATAAACTCCTGCTATTCTTTTGTCTTTTAGGAGTGCTGCCACGGTCAAATGCAGTCAGCTGCCTGGAGCAATGTAGCCTCTTTCCTTACCCCCATGGGGGCTTTCAGTGTGTTCGTTATCTAACTGCTCACACTGCATCAGCTTCTCAGATCACTAAGTCTTTAAACCAAAGTGACAACCTCCCATTGGTAAATCTGGAATTATTTTTTACCAAATCTATTTCCAAATAAGAAAGAGTGGACTTTATGTCTATTACCTGCTATCAGTATGTAGATCTGGAATAATTTTTGTCTCAGTTAATTCTATTGTTTATTGGAATAATATAATACAAAAACACTCATAGAGAGTAACTGCACCCAAGAGTTTTTCTCTTCTTGTGCTACATAACAAGATAGAAACTTATCCTTCTTGACAAGTGGAAGAAAACATCCTTTGAAGCTATTCCCATATTTCATCTTTTATGCCAGGAGGTGGCAACCTGGATTCATATGGTTATAATGTCAAGAAATGAGCTGTAGAGTTCTATTCTTGGAAAATGAATCTAGAAAACATGATTTATCCTCTGTTTTAAGATCCCATCTTGTTTTGAAAGAATGGAAAATTAAAAAGAAAACGGTACAGTCAACAAGAATTTAGTAAGCACTTACTGTATGCCAGATATTGTAATAATCAAAGGCCCTCAAAGCACCAAAAGACAAAAACTGTGTGAGAATATTATATTACCTATTTTGGGAAGTAATAGAGAATGAAAGGAAAACAATAAAGAATGATAAAATTCAGTGACACAAAATTTCAAAACAAAAACACATAGACACATGGAAGAATTCCAAGAATCATCAAGCCATACAAACAAAACCCTTTAACATCGTCAACTGATGGTTAGAACTGACAACTAATCTTATGATGAATTAAAGGAAAAACACTTACAGAGAAACTGGCACAAAAACATGACTTATGAGGCAAATAACTTATCTATCTACTCTGGAGAAGAGCTGTCCCTGAGCTTTATGGATAAAGAAGAAAAGGACTCTTAAACTAATAATATTAAAATATATTTTAATCCCAGTTTCTTCATATGTCCCTTATTGGTACACAGTTCTGCAAAGAAATTCCATTTTATGAGCATAATTTAAAACATGGGTTCTTTTAGAGATCAAAGAATTTCAAAAGGCCTTCTTAGTTTTTCCTACAAGGTTTAAAACTAAAATACCAAACTCTTTGAAATTCCTTGTGTGACCTGCAAAAGAATCCATTATTTTTTACACAGCTCATAAGATGGAATTTTTCTGAAGAGTGATGCAGTGTTTCTCTGCTAATGGAAAATTCCTCTTAGAAAAATATATGAATGGAATTGCCATCTAGGTATTAGCTAGAAGAAGCTCATTAGTTTTGTTGTAATTCAGAGAACTGTGTAGATAATTGTGAATTTCTTCCTGAAGAAGATTTCAAAATCTATATGGCTAGTTCTAACCTCTTTCCTACATCGTTACTTACATTTTGGACATTTCTAACTGGATATCCTGCAGCGATTTCAAATTTAACATGCTGAAAATAGAACTTATTTTCTTTCCGTCTAAACTCTCCTCTCTTCCAAACTTCCCTATAACTGTTGAGAGTGCCACTATCCATCCAGTCACAAAGGCTTATACTTTTGGTTTCACCCTCCACTTTCACTCTATATATCCAAACTGTTACCAGTTCTTCTACATGAACAACACCTTTCCATGCATCCTCTTGTCTCCACTCATAATAAACAGAGCCCTAGTTCAGACCTGCTCACCACCTCTTGCTTGTATGATTCATTATAATAGCCTTATAAATTTTGGTCTCCATGCCTCATGTCTTCTAATCTAAACCATCTGCCACTCATTCATCAAGGTCATTTTCATAATATGTATGTCTGACTCTGTAACCTTACTATTTACCTCCTGTGGGCTCCTATGATCTCCAGGATGAAATACAGACAGACTCCTTTCTTTGGCATTCGACTCTTTATAACTTAGCCCCTGCCTCTTCCTCTCCAGTATTTACTATTTCCCTCCATGAATTCTATGACCCAGCTCTATTGGTGTACTTTACTGGTGTTCTCTACTGGTATACTTGTAATTCCCTGAGAACAACAACTGATCTGTCTCTGAGGCTTTATACTGACTGCCCTTTATCCTTGGAATGTTCTTTCCCCTCAATTTTGCCTCTTAGTTTCTTTCAATATTCAGCAGAAATCCAACTTCTTCAGGAGGACTTTCCTGGTACCCCAGCTGCTAGTGCTTTGTTCCCTCAGATTACTTTCCATCTACACTATATATATTTTGTATATATCTAATTACTTCTATGATTGTCTCCCTCATCCCCATTTTGAGAAGAGGGTTTTTTTGAATTTCTTTGCATTCTCAATTCTTAGTTCATCTCCTGGCAGATAGCAAGCACTAATACACGCCTGCTGAGTGACTGACATATCATAAGAACATGGGATAGTTCATAAAGATGTAGACTGGGGAAAGTCTTTGAGAGAAGGATTTATCTTTCATGACCAAAACATCTTCAAATAAGAAGGAAATAGAAACAGGTAACTTGGATATAAGCTCTTAGGATGGACAATCCATTTTTAAACAAGGCATGGGATAATATTTCATAAAGAAGCAAATATTATGCTTAAGAAAACTCCAAATAAATCTTAATCTAAAGGATAGTTTCAATATTACTATTATTTTTTTACTGAATAGATTTTCTTATATGTGAAAAGATATGTATGTGCCTATAAATTGTATGCATACACTCACACTGAGAGTTTAATATGTAGAAGTAAAGGAACCTACCTGTCAGAGGAAAGCACAATTCCATCAATAATGCCCCATTAGTTTTTTCTTGCCTCTTGTCTCACCTAAAGTAACATGTGGTGCTAAAAGGCTTTCCTGATGAAAGTAGTTGTTAGGGACATGAGTGTGAACAAAAAAGAGAAAAATGTCTGAACTATAATTAGGAAGAAAAGACTCAGTATTCCAGTCTGTGTAGCTCTTGAAGTTATTTGGCTTCACTTATGAGCTTACATGAAAAATACTTTGAAAGATTTAAGGTGTGCAAAAATCTTTTTCACATAGGAAAGATTTTCTTAGACCTATTTTTTGGAAAAAATGAAAGCAACAAAAAAGGTGGTCGATTTTAGATTTTCACAAAACAGATGCATCTAAAAATATCATGAGTTATGTCTGGGAACATGGGCAGTGAGGTCAACATACTTTTTGAGCAATCGAGAAGAAAAACCATGGTGAATGAGGGGGGTTGTTTATGAGTTAAGTGACAAATATTTTTTAGAAGAAAACCCAAAACATAAAAGTCACATCATTTTTCAGACAAAAAAAGTCACATTAAGGTGAGTCACAGACCAGGAAATAATTTATTATCTTTCTAAGATGATAGAGATTCCTTTGAACTGGCCCATCCTTTTTACTAGTGGTGCATATATTTTCTTCTCTCTGTGGACAAAGCCAGCCTTCACAGCATATGTAATGCTATGAGAAAGGAGTTACTCATAGATATTACTCAGTCAATTTTCAACTTGGTCATAATGTGAACCTTTCACATTTATCTTGAAATTAGTGATCTCAAATGTGTGGGCAATCCTTTGTGAGCAGCCAGCTCAATGGTGCCTAGCAGAACAATTAAAAAACAGAGTAACAGCAAGACCTCTAATAGTACATATTAATCAATATTTCCATTTTGTGGAGAAGCTTAAATTGGGAGTTCAAAAAACTGTCCAGATTTTCAAATAGTAATGACAGTGGCATTTTTCATGATCAAGGATTCATATAAATCAAGGAAAAATGCTGTAAATCACTTAAAAAGCTTAGCTTTCTCATTAGTAGTAAATCATTTTTATCAAGTTTTATGCACCATCTGGTTCCATAGCTCCTATTCTTCCTTAACATCCATCTCTTTGGCATTAAGGGAAAAACAGGATGAGAAATTGATTATTGTTAAAAGTATTAGGGTTTTTATTTAATCTCTTTTATCTTATCAGTGGAACTATACAGTTATCTGTGTATTTTTAAAGTTCGGGACTTATTCATTATGGATAGGAAAAGGATAGAGATAAGGTATTATGAGTAATATGAGGTGACATGGCAAATTTTGGATAGAAAATGACATAAATAAAATCAATATGTGTGTGTATATGTGTTGTTTTTGTTCCACCTTTGTGTAATACAACATTTATTTATATTCCTAATAAACTTGCCAGCTAATGAGGAATTTGATCAGATTTAACTACACATCTGATCTATTTTTAAACATTATTCAAGGGAAAAATAGAAGAATAGAGTATTTGAGAAATAAAAGGAGACAACAGCCCAAACCAAGGAGAATATGGTATCTAGCCATCTCAGGTACTGTTTAGTTCTGACTAATTGATGGATATGGTCAAGTTTTCCTCGTTCATCAGACTATCACAATTCAATTCACTTCCATTTAGCAAGCATTTGTTACAAATCTACTTTTTTGCCAGCCATTGGCAATACTAATACAGAACCAAGAAAATTAAGCACAAAATAGACACAAAGTAATTTTCTGGGAGAGAACTCTAGCCACTGGAAAGAGCAGGATAAACTTCTTTTAGGAGGTGGTGCTTGAGATGAATTTTGAAGGAAACTAGGATTCCAATAGGTAGAGATAAGGAAGAAGAGTTCTGCAGACATGAGGATAATGAATGTGTAACTATGGAGAAAGAATATGAAATGCTTTGAAAAGGGAATAGCAATCAAGCCAATTTGGCTAAAATGTTGAGTTCATGAAGGAGTGTAATGTCCAGTAAGGCTAGAAAGGTAGGCTCATTCCAGATTGTGAAGGATTTTAAGAGTCATATGGAAAAGTATGTATTTTATCTTAGAGACAAGAGGGAGCCACAGAAGTTGATCTTCAGTAAGGAAGTAACATGGTTAGAAGTGTGCTTTAGGGTTTTCAATTTTATAGCTATGTGAAATTAGGGAGAAAAGAGGGATTAGGGAGAGAAGATCCTGGAGATAAGGCAACAGTTATATAGATGAGAGGAGGTGAAAGCCAATCATGCACAACTTAAATCTTTTCATAAGACAAAAAGAAATATCAGCTTCCTTAGATAAGGACTGGAGCACTCGAGATGAATGCTACTTCATTTCAGCTTTTGATAATTCCAGGCATTTTAAAAAAATATAACCTTACTTTCCTATTTTAAATGCTCATGTTTAGATTAAATATTAATTTGGATAACAAATCAATTCACTATGTGGCTGGTGAGTGATAATTACTTTTTAACACTGAAGAAAATGTCACAGCTTAATATCAGATATTACAATGGTCTTGTGGAACAATGATTGGGTTCAATTAAGAAAAAATCTAAATACAAATCAAACAAATCTTTCTTTATCTTAGATATATTGGTACTATTGAATATACATAAGTATCATTGTAAAAACACTACAAGAATCCAGGTTATCCACAAAATATATGACTGGCTCTTTATAGCTTGCAAAGTTTGGTTCATTATTTTACCTGTTCATATCATCCAGATGTTCGGCAGCAAAGTAGAAACTCTTGATTTTAGGATGACAAGCTTTGAATGCACTGTGAAGATGAACATAGTAAAAAGAGGTTAAGTAATAGGCACTTTATTTCCAGGCATAAAATGATTAAAATATTCTTTGCTATTCATTAACATACCTCATAAGACTGCTTTTGTGTACATGAATAGTGGTTCTACCATTATGACAGTTAAGGTCAAGTTAAAAGAATGAATAAATCAGCTTAGTCATTAAAATTTATTAACCACCTAAATACAAAAAATGGGTGTAAATGTAAATAAAATCTAATGCCAATACATAAAAGATTTGTGATTTCACCAGCCTGTGGAAACTCCCAGTGTGTTAACTCTTTCTGTCAACACAGATTGGAGCCAAACATGACTCAGTTGGTAAGCCCTATGAAGCTGCTTGAAATTCTGATGAATTATGTGATTTTCCTGGGTTTAAAGGGCAAATATCAGAGGGGAGATTTGAATTCAGGTCTTCCTGATTCCAAGTTTGGCACTCTATACACTACTGACATAGCCTTAAGCAGTTTGCATATTGAAAGATGCATATAGACATTTTCAAAGTAGCTTTTCTGTAATTGCTGATCTCTAGATCCATGAATTAATTGAGAGTCCTACTCATATATCCATTCCCTAAGACATGATGGCTGGGATAATGAAAAAAAAATCTGGGTAAATTAAAGGATAACTTTGCACAATTTAGGTAAACTTTAAAATTATTTCTATATTTTGCAAGTGAAGAAAGGGAAAAAGAGGAATTCAGGATTAAGGGAAAAGACAGAATAGAAAGGAAAATAGTCCAACCAATCTAAAAAATTCTCTCCAATTTTAAGATTTTTGTGGACAATCATAGAAACAAACTGAAGGGAATCAAGTCGACTCAATTAAACTGGTGTCTCTAATAAGCAGGGGGTTATGCACCAAAGATGACTTTAATCTCTCCCCACTGACCGAAAAATAGGCTCAGGAAAAATATGTGACAATGATGTGAGTTTTTGCCTTAATGATAACACTAATCCCATTTTGAATTTTCAAGACTTTTGCATTTATTGCTTAATCACAAACTTTTATGCTTCTGACATAATTCTGTAAAATGAGTTAGGCATAATTATTTTCACTTTATACAAGTGAAAACTGAGAGATAAGGAGAAACTATGAAAAATCAGTGACATCTCATGAGGCTTACATGAAACAATGCCAGAGGTAAAGTAATACTCCACAGTAAACCACTTGATTGTTAAAAACTAATGCATTTCGTATAATTGCTGTGTTTGTTTTGGTAGATAGATTCCTAAGTATTTTATATTATTTAGGGTGATTTTAAACGGTGTTTCTCTTTCTACTTCTTGCTGCTCTAGTGTGTTGGAAATGTATAGAAATGCTGATGATTTATGTGCATTTATTTTGTATCCTGCAACTTTGCTAAAGTTGATTATTTCTACAACCTTAATTTCCAATTAGTTTTTGATTTGCCTGTCCAAGTGCCCTTACTAATTATTATTTTTATTGCATTATGATCTGAGGAGGTTACATTTATTATTTCTGCTGTTTTGCATTTGTTTGCAATGTTTCTATGCCCTATTACATGGTCAGTCTTTGTGAACGTACCACATGCAGCTGAAAAGAAGGTGTATTCCTTTTTGTCCCTATTTATTTTTCTCCACATATCTATTAAATCTAATTTTTCAAAACACTTTCCAAACAAATAAAACTAGATCTAAACAATTGGAAAAACATTGATTGCTCATGGGTAGGATGAGCTAACATAATAAAAATGACCATTCTACCCAAATTAATTTACCTATTTAGCACCATACCTATCAAACTACCAAAAAACTTTTTTACTGAATTAGGAAAAACTATAACAAAGTTTATTTGGAATAACAGAAGATCAAGAATATCAAGGGAAATAATGAAAAAAAATGTGAAGGAAGGGGGCCTAGCAGTACCAGATATTAAACTGTACTCTAAAGCAGCGGTCATCAAAACGGTGTGGTACTGGCTAAGAGACAGAAGGGAGGATCAGTGCAATAGACTTGGGGTAAGTGACATCAGCAAGACAGTGTATGATAAACCCAAAGAGCCCAACTTTTGGGACATGAATCCACTATTTGACAAAAACTGCTGGGAAATTTGGAAAACAATATGGGAGAGATTAGGTTTAGATCAGTATCTCACACCCTACACCAAGATAAATTCAGAATGGGTGAATGACTTGAATATAAAGAGGGAAACTATAAATAAGTTAAGTGAACACAGAATAGTATACTTGTTAGATCTCTGGGAAAAGAAAGATTTTAAAACCAAGCAAGAGTTAGAGAGAATTACAAAATGTAAAATAAATGATTTTGATTATATCAAACTAAATAGCTTTTGTACAAACAAAAACAATGCATCCAAAATCAGAAGGGAAACAACAAATTGGGAAAAAATCTTTATAACAAAAAACTGACAGGGGTCTAATTACTCAAATATACAAGGAGTTAAATCAACTGCATAAAAAAATCAAGCCATTCCCCAATTGATAAATGGGCAAGAGACATAAATAGGCAATTTTCAGATAAAGAAATCAAAAGTATCAATAAGCACATGAGAAAATGTTCTAAATCTCTAGTTATTAGAGAAATGCAAATCAAAACAACTCTGAGGTATCACCTCACACCTAGGAGATTGGCTAAAATGAAAGAAGGGGAGAGTAATGAATGCTGGAGGGAATGTGGCAAAATTGGGACATTAATGCATTGCTGGTGGAGTTGTGAACTGATCCAACCATTCTGGATGGCAATTTGGAACTATGCTTAAAGGGCTATAAAAGAATGCCTGCCCTTTGATCCAGCCATACCATTGTTGGGTTTGTACCCCAAAGAGATCATAGATAAACAGACTTGTATGAAAATATTTATAGCTGCGCTTTTTGTGGTGGCAAACAACTGGAAAATGAGTGCATGTCCTTCAATTTGGGGAATGGCTGAACAAATTGTGGTATATGCTGGTGATGGAATACTATTGTACTAAAAGGTATAATAAACTGGAGGAGTTCCAGGTGAACTGGGAAGACCTCCAGGAATTGATACAGAGTGAAAGGAGCAGAGCCAGAAGAACATTGTACACAGAGACTGATATACTATGGTAAAATCAAATGTAATGGACTTCTGTACTAGCAGCAATGCAATGATCCAGGACAATTCTGAGGGATTTATGGAAAAGAATGCTACCCACATTCAGAGGAAGAACTGCAGGAGTGGAAACACAGAAGAAAAGCAGCTGCTTGAACACATGGGTTGAGGCAGACATGATTGGGGATTTTAATTCGAAACTACCACACCAATGCAATGATGAACAATTTGGAAATAGGTCTTGATCAATGACACATGCTAAAACCAGGGGAAATGTGCATCAGCCAGGTGTGGGGGGAGGGCAAGGGCTGAAGGGGAAAGCAGGAGCATGAATCATGTAACCATGTTAACTTTACTGAAAATGAATATTAATAAATGTTTAAAAATACTCCAAAAAAAACTTGTGCATTTCTACAGATATACATTATTGCAAACTACTGCCCACATAAAAAGGAAAATTTCCATATCTGACTTAGAAGAAAAATGACTGAGTTAAATGGAAGGAAGCCTTAAAAAAGAACAAAGCCATCTATTTATATTATTTCTTTCATTAGACCACACATACTTTTGCTCAGTCTAGCCTATGATGAAAGTATAAGTCTATAGTTTTCTATGATTGTTACCCCAAACTGAAAGCGGAGACAAATAAAAACCATGCTTACTATTTCTTGCGACATTCGCTGGCTCTATCAATTTTAAATTCAGGCAAACTGATGAATCCTTCTGCTTTTTCATCCTAAAGAATAAAAAAAATCCTGTTCAGTACATCATCTATAGAAGATTGATAATTAAATAATCTAATTTATTCCTAATGATGTATCCAAGCAACTTTTCACTTTATTCCTCTAAATCAGAGCCAAGATTGACATTTTAGAAATGATACATATGGCATCTCCTCTTAAATTCTAGGTAATTTCACATCATTTTGGAAAAATAATATTTTTCCATCATCT
Organism: Gracilinanus agilis; assembly: GCF_016433145.1. NCBI lineage: Eukaryota > Metazoa > Chordata > Mammalia > Didelphimorphia > Didelphidae > Gracilinanus > Gracilinanus agilis. The sequence goes on along the minus strand of NC_058132.1, from coordinate 376,840,668 downwards.
TCTGAGTAATTTTTGATGACAAATGAAACAGTAAAATTAACAATAAAATATGTCATTAAAAACCTCTTCATTATTATGGAGTTAGAATATGTTACCTTCAGAAGTGAAAAAAAATTAAAATAAGCATTTTTCTTTCCAGGATGGTAATATGATACTAATAGCCATTTATGATTATTTAGCTTGGTAATGACTTGAGGTCCAAATTTTCACCTGACGCAGTCTGAGTATTTTCTTTAATTAAATATGAAGCTTAGATATGGAAAAATCTCCAAATTTGATTTTCAGTTTTGCACTTCAGCACATAATAAACAAATAAAATGAAGATAAAATGCCCCTTAACAAGACACTATGTTAGATACTGGTCTCAAAAACCCAATCAAGAAACATGAACTATATGTTTTTAAATATTAAAAGCTACCACTTGGTGCATTCAAGAATACTGGTATGTATTAGAAAGAGAACAATTAATTATTTGACTCTTTGGATTGAGTATATGATTTGTAATGAAAATTGCTCTTTAACAGCATTCCAAATGTAAAATATCTTTTAATTACATACTTTTATTAATAAATTCTTTTTTTCTCCTAAAACATGAGGAACTATTGCAGATGAATTAGGAAACATTTACTTTTAGAAAAAAACTTCATAACTGTCATATTTGGGATATCATTTTGTTTTTTCACTAGTTGGGATTATCATGATCTTGTCTGGACTTCTTGTTCCCAAAATTGTCTTCAATTTAAAAAATACTGATCATGCTTTTTGACCACACAGATTAAAATCAGATTACAGTTTTCCTAAACATTCTCATTCTCATTTTGCCAGTGGATTTGTACCATCTCAAAAGCTGAGAAATTTTCCATTTTTATATTTTCTCTTTCTATTTTCTTATCTCAGGATGATTTCTCAGGCCTCTTCCAGTTTTGTAGTCTACACAGACAAATACCTTATTCTTTGCAACAAAAGTTGGTTCTACTGAAAATAATTGCTCTGTAGGCACATGTAATTGAAAAAGGTCAGTGCAGAAACATTAACATATCTTGGTCAAAACATTTTCTTAATTCTTTAAAATATTTATTTTCTTTAATGTTACTTATTTAGGGAACAAATGCATGCTCCCTTTTCCAAATTTTGGGACATTTTAATTCTCTGGCATATATGACTTGATGTTTCATTTAAATTTTTTATAATTTTCATTTTTTACTTAACTTTAAATTCACATATTAGTAGTGCCTATGGTAGATTTTTACTGAATGAACAAATGAAAATTTGAGCATTATCTGCCACCTAATTTACTTTGTCATTTTCTCCTATAACTATGAAATTGGGCATTATAATTTCAGGTTCATATAAAGTTCTGCATATGTTGTTTCAGTTGATTCTTGTAAAAACCTATGAATTAGGTGCTATTGTCTCCATTTTATCAATAGGGAAACTGAGGTTAAGAAGTTAACTTGTAAGTATTTGAAAGTACTACATAAGTATTATTATTATTGCTATCGTTATTGTTGTTATTATTTCCAAACAAAAATAACAATTAGGATTTAGAATGGCTTGGAATGTAATTTGGACTTATTTATTTACTTCCCAAGGGCTAATAAAATCCTGTTGAATAGATGTTATTCACCACTGATTGCATAATTATCTTATTGTAACCTTTAGAAACTGGTAAATAAGAATGTTCAAAATTCTATTCATTTAGCATTAAGGAAGATAAAATATAATTCAGGAGGCAGAAGATATATAGTGATAAATGGTCTAACAGCAAATTAAAACATACAATGAAGCATTTCTTACTATTCCTTCCAGAACATCTCAGTGGAGAATAAATTATGGCTAATTTATGACTAAAACCAAAGTATGTGATTTACTGAAGTTAAAGTTCTTTTGCAGTTATTAGAGATCGTACATTTGCTGCATGTATAGAAAAGTACATAACAAAGGAAAATATGTGATGAATAACAAAACAAAAAATGATAGCATAACTTCTGTGGGCTGTAAGAAAAAGTGGTACATACATTTATTCAATGCCTATTGCTTGCTGAGCAATTATCCAACAAGCAGAAGAGGTACAAAGTTTTGAGGAATTCAGGTTCCTAAACATTAGAGAATACAATGTAAACTCCTTGGGGGCAGGATATGATTAATTTTTGTGTTTGTATCCCCAATGACTTACACAGCTACTGATACATGGTGGCTGGTAAGTTTAATAAATGTTTCTGGATTAGCTGTTTGAAGGACCTTAGTAAATAGGCTAAATACTAACACACAGGTGGCAACTATTTGTAGTGCTTATTTGACATACAGATTAGATATTAACAAATCAATGCTAATTTGAGGGGGGAAGGTCATTACTGATATTGGAATTGGAGAGGAAGAATTAGTTGGTCTTTAAAGGATGTTGAGAAACTCAACAGGCAAAGAGAGGAGAGCAAGATGTAAGAAAGAGACCCCCAAAAGTGGCTGGAGTAGAAAGAAATAGTGTGTGTCTAGGGTACTAGGAACTGTTTAGTTTATTTGGCACATATGGTAATATTTTTGTTCAGTCCTTTTTTCAGCTATGTCTAACTCTTAGTGACTATTTTGGGGTTTTCTTGGCAAAAATATTGGAGTGGTTTGCCATTTTATTCTCTCGCTCATTTTATAGATGAGGAACCTGAGGCAAATAGGGTTAAGTGACTTGCCCACAGACACACAACTAGTAAGTGTCTGAGGCCAGATTTAAACTCAGGAAAATGAATTTTTGTGACTCCAGGGAAAGCAATTTACCCAGAATGCCACCTAGCTGCCCTTATAGTCACTATACATTATATTATTAAAATAATAACATTGCCAAGTTATAAACTGACAATTAGTCCTTAGTTGTGACCTGGTCAGTGGATTAGTAATATTAAAATAATTATAATTAGTTGTATATACAAAAACCCAAAGCAATGGCCATAAAAGCCATAAAATTGACTCAAATATCTTTGCCAAGATAATACACATTTTGCTATTTGATAAGACAAATAATGCAAATGGAATCCATTGATATAACTATTCCATGGAGGAGAAATTCTATCTAAAATATTATAAGCAAGTATATAATTGTGGCAGAAGTGTAAAGGCCATTATACAGATTGAGAAACATTTAAAGAAAGACAATTTGGCAACTGGAGCAATTTCATGAGAATGCTGTATACTGTGCTTTGGTATAATTCCAGAAGATGTTATTTCTAAATATGTGGCTAGAAGGACAGTTTTATCCTCATAAAACATTATTACTAGTTATGTGTCTTGAAAGACTATTATTTCAATGAATCTATAAGAATTCTATACCTGAGCTGTTAGATGAAAAAAAATGGTATAGGGCCCTTCCAATTTTGGCTTTATATCCCTGGCACATAGGAGAGTGCCTGGTGTAGAATAGATGTTTAATATATGCTTACTGATTGACTATTGATGATTTCAGCATTAAGATTCTATGAACCTAAGACTATAAGTTTGTTCTCTTCCCTTCAGTCAAGCAAAATATTAGACAAATCAAAAATAGCTTCATATAGATTCCCAACAGCAGCTTTTCTGATGAACTGAAACAGATCCAAGTTTTCCAGGTATTTAAAATTTGAAACAAAAAATCAGAAAGGAAAGTAAACAAGATCTTGAGAAAAGACAAACAGTTCTAAATATGGTCTCGGATTTTCATGAATAATAATCCTTTTAGCCAGGCTTCTACTTGAGTTAGCTCTTTATTTTTAGTTGTATTTAGAGAATGTGCCTGTATGTTTCATTGTGCTCAAGGAGATTTAGTTATTTTATCAAAATAATTTAAGCAAATACCTTTTTAGAAGCCACAAAATGCCTGATTAAAGATTGCAGGTGAAAAGATGACTAACAGATTTACAAAATGGTCTTCATATGATTATGCTTTTAAAAATATATTGTATGTCTTGGATATTTTCTCCAGTACTAAAGAGACTAGAAAAGCAAAGGTGTTTATGACTTACCTCTTCATTAATATACCAATATAGGGATGTATCCTTTAAAACAAACCAATATTTCTTCCATTTCTGTGAAAAATAGCTCTTGGCATCTTTTTTCTTCCAAAGCCAGCCCTCACAGTCTCCACGGCCAAGATCTTTACAAGAAATTCGTCGTTTGCTCTTGCCTCCCATTGGACCTAAAAGCATCAATGGATGAAACTATTTTTAAAAATTGTCCATATTTTGAAACTTTGAGAAAAACATCTTGATCACAAAATGGTATATTTGGGCCTCAGCAAGACAAATGGATGCTGTTAATTATATTTTTTTCTGTTCGTACATAGGCTGCACACATAGATTAGAATTTAAAAGAAAACCTCTGACTAAATTGTGAAAACTAATTCTTCATATAATGGCAGTATTTTAATTCTACCATAATAGAATTGGAAAATAGCAGAGGATTGAAGGACCTGACAGGTAATGGCGCATGTAGTCATGAAGAATCAGGCAGGACTGAAAGAATCACCAACACCACAATAGACATGATACTCATTATAGAGAGCCATTCATGGTGCAGCTACTGAATAGATGCTGAGAGTAAAGATTTATATGCAGTTTTAATTTCTTACCTTTGTTTTTCTTCTTTGATTTATGTTGCAGAGAAGACTGCTGAAATGTCTGGAATCAAAGATATGGAAGAATAGTGAACACAGGATTAATGAATACTGTTCTGGGCTCTAGTGCTTTTCCACTTAAGATATTTCAATCTACAAGACAATATTTGAACCATGAATTTCTCCACCAAAGGCCTCCAAAATAAGGTTATCTACAGTATGTTCCTTATCTTCTTAATTTTCCTAAGAAGATGAGGTGGTAACAAGGTGGCTTATAACAGAGATTTTCTGGAAAACTACATTGGAGACCTTCCTCTGCCACTTATTATGGATGTGCCTTTTCACATTTCTAAGCCTCAATTAGTTCATTTCAAAAACTTAGCGTAACATCTGCAATAACCATTATATAGGGTTGTTGTGAGGTGAGACCTTTGGTAACCTCTGGTGTGCTAAAGAAAGGCAAGTTATTATCAGGAGAGATGGGTTATAATTTTTTCCTTTAAAAAGGTAAATTGATGTTAAAAGTTGCAGAGACCAATGAGAATGTAAGTAACTGAAAACAAATTCAAGTGGCCCAAGTATTTAAAATTCCAAATGTATAAGTGACTCATCCTGGATTGTTCGTTCGTTCATTCCTTCCTTCTTTCCTTTTTTTCTGAAAGGTGGGTACAAATTGGGCTCTTTATCATTCCTCAGAAGGTTTTGAACTTAGGTAGGGAATGGTGTTCAGTCTTTTCAATCATGTTGAATAAAAAATTTGATCAAAAAGATAATTAACTTTACAAAAATAAAAAATTTAATTAAAGAACAAGCATCTATTAATTGTGGACAGTGTGCCAGATACTAATTAACCTAAATGCTGGGGAAATAATAAAAGTAAAACAGGTATTACATAATTGTAAAGTAGATTAAGCTTTTTGACTCAGTATACTCTTCTAGCCAATGAAAACTATAATAGAAAAAGTACAAGATACATACTTAATGTATCTGAATTATTTTAAATAATTTATATTTACATAATTTAACAATTTATCTCATGAGAAAATTCTTTTCAAACATACCATACATGTGTATTTATATTGTTCTCATTCTTTTCATGATGAAAAATAGTGGCATGTAAGCTCCTTGAGGGCAGAGATTGGTTTTACTTTTGTTGCTTTATCCCCAGGATCTATGTTAGTCCACGTCTGGCACAGTCAGTAATTAATAGATAATACTCTTTAATTAACATTTTTATTTTTGTAAAGTTAATCATATTTTTAATCAACTTGTTTATTTTCTTACTCCTTTTTCTAAAACAATTTCATTTACTAATGTTATAATTTCTAATTTCACAAGCCTTCTAAGATAAAATGCTAATATGGAGTAGTTTTTCTTATTCTTCAGGCATTATATGAATAAACATTGATTCAGATGAAAGAAATTTAGTCCATAATACTATTTCATTAATGACTGTGCAATTATCTTAGGTTCTTTGCATCATTTCACCTGAGATTAAATGCCTTTATCTTTCTTCAATAAGAGAAATGAATGGAATTCATAAGAATGCATTTAAGAGAAATGAATAAGAAATGAATTAATTCTAAGCATAGAATGCAAAATAAATTTTAAGACATGAATCTGTTATTATTGTACATACTATGCATGATTAATTTTTATGATGTATTTATAAAAATGGAAAAAATCCTCCTTAGTTCTACTGATTATTTAAAAACTACATGCTTCGCAAAAGCAAATTACTTTTTGAAATGACCATTAATGGAGCTTAGTGTCCAAAATGCCTCAATTATTGCCTGCTTGGTAAATTAACCATTAGATTTTTAAGAAATAGATTTCAGATTACATTTATTGGAGGTTAAATGATGACAAAGACTCAAACTTGACCTATTTAAAATATTGTCATAAACCAACAAAATTCAGCTCATCAAACTCAGAGACACTAGCATTTATAAAGAAAGTACAATCAGGCTAATTTGTAAGAAAAGACTTTTTTTTAAGTCAAAGGAAGAAGTTTGATATAGCAGAATGGTCTATCTTAATGGTATATCTCAGATGGAATGTGTTTGGCCCTTTAAATTTTGTAAAGTGCTTTATGTAATTATTGTATTCAACTCTCAGAACCATCTTGTGAGATAGGTTGTTATTTTACGTATGAGGAAACTGAGGTTGAGAGGTAAAATGGTGTCTGGAGCCCTGTTCCTTCTGCCTCCAATTCTACTGCTTAAACAAACAAAAACACCTCCAAACCAAAATTACAACATTGTGTCTCTCTAAAACAAACTCATATTCACCACTAGTGACGTTGCTGAGTCTAGACCATTGCTCATTTGAAACTTAATTTAACATTCTAATTATCTTAGAATAGTTACTATTTCTATAGTACTTTGAAGTTTTCAAAGTGGTTTACAAATATCTCAGCTAATGCTCACAAACATCCCTGTAAGGTAGTCTGTATTATTTGTATACATCCTTTGTGTACAGATGAAGAAATTGAGGTTAAGTCTAAGTCATTCGCCCAGGCTCACACAGCTATTAATTGTCTAAGATTATCTTTGACAACTGATGTCTGACTAGAAATTCAGTTTTCTACCCAATGGATCATCCAAGTACCATACCTGGATTACCATTTGTTCACTTTGGACAAGCTTTTCTTTCTTTCTTTCTTTCTTTCTTTCTTTCTTTCTTTCTTTTTCTAGAGTTGTACCTTTATTGGCATAGGAAATTCCCTACCAATGCAAATCACCACATACTCTAACGATTATTCTAATCTAAGAGTTGCCTGGTGGCACTGAGGTGTTAAGTGATTTATCCAGGGTTGCAAAGCTAGTAGGTATCAGAGATGAAATTTGAACAGAGGTCTTCCTGTCTCCTAGAAGACTCTCTATCCTCCATACTAGTTGCCTGTTGTACATTTATTATTAACACAATAGAAGTGAATTCTAGCCCTCAGCATATGGATCAGATAATTTATAGATATAAACTGGAATAAATTGTCTATCAAGTGCTTAAGCTACACAAAACATAAACAAAAACATCAAAACATTGGAGTCAAATGTTATTGTTTTTGCAACAAGTCCCAAACAATTTATTTTCCCAATCAATTTTAAAGAAAGCTCCAAAGGCATAACTCATTGAGCATCACTATTTTTGTTCTTTGATGGAATTGTACTATCTGTAAATAACTATCCACACTATTCTAATTTAAGTGTGGCCAATTTAGATGTAGTTATTTTTCTCTAAGTGATTTGGCTTTAAATTATCTCCTGGGGATATTTCATTTTGCATTTCTACAAGTTCCTATTTTATTTTTTTCTTCCATCTTCCTTATTAGTTTTCTAGTTTAAAAAGTGACAAAATAGGAGTGATTGTTTCTTAGGAAGTTTAGTCTGTGTGAAATTCAATATGTGAAATTCAAAGAGCTGTAACATATGCTGTTCTGAGGAAAAAAATTTAAGTGATTCCTCAGAAATTGAAAGTTTGCTAGAAATTAAAATGAAGGGAGACTATGCTATTTATGTCCTTTTTACAATATCATGAATTGGATGTGAATTTTCACAGAGACCCTGATTATAGAAGAAAAATCTTTTTTTTAACCCTTAACTTTGATGTATTGGCTCCTTGGTGGAAGAGTGGTAAGGGTGGGCAATGGGGGTCAAGTGACTTGCCCAGGGTCACACAGCTGGGAAGTGTCTGAGGCTGAAAGCTTTATCTTCCATCTTAGATTCAATACTGTGTATTGTTTCTTGGAAGGCAGAAGAGCACTAAGTGCTAGACAGTGGAGGTTAAATGACTTGCCCAGGGTCACACAGCTAGGAAGTGGCTGAGCTCAGATTTGAATTAAGGGTCTCCTGTCACTACCTACCTGTCATTTTGAAGACCCCTTTTGAAGTTTGAGGTTTCCTAAGCCTTCAATAATATCCATCTAACAAAAGGAAGATAGTGACAAATGTCTACTTTAAATTTAAAAGCTAAAATGGTATGTGATTAAAGAAATTTTATAATATTCAGAAGTTGACTAGTACTTGCTATATTGAAAGAGGTAATTAGGTTGACTGAAACTTTTTAGTTATGTGAACAAAAACAATTAAAGTTATTCAGTAGACCTCCTACAGTCTTAAATTAGAAACTATACATTCAAAACTGACTCAAGTGATTTAAATGACCACTTGGACTTCAAGTTCCTGACAGCAGTTTTCCCCACATCACTAGTCACAAGATGACTTGCCCCAAGTTGTCCTGAAGTACAAATTATGCTCTCATATAGACTTTTCTAATGGAACTGATCTAATTTTTTTTTCAATCTGAGTGATAGAAATGTAATTGGATGCATATTTTTCTCTTATGGAGGATAATAACCAATGCTTAATCAAAGGAGTAACAAGAGATAGTAATGAAAAGTTACCAGAACAGAAAAAAGGTAATATGACCTCCTCGTCTTGACACTGTTGAATAGTTAACTATGACCATTTGAAAAAGTGGAGATCTGAAATCTGGGTTACATTACGGTAATCTTAGTATTAGATAGAACAAGGTTGTATGCATCATTATTTAAAAAGATCATTGATGTCATTGACATGCATCCTCTCTAGCACTCTCCTCATTCCATCCAATAGTTCTATCTTGTCTGTTTCCTTCCCCAAATTATCTTTTGAGTTACATAAATCTTAGCCCCAAATTAGCATAGAAGAAAAAAACACTGGATTCAGAGACAGAGGACCTCTGCCTAAATTTGCTGCCTATGTAATGTTGGGCAAGTCATTTGACCTTTCTTGTTCTCAGTTTCCCTATTTGTAACATGAAAGAATTGGACTAGATGACAGCTGTCACTTTCATCTCTAAATCTATAATCTGTTAGCATTCTAAGGGTACCAACACACCCTTTATTCCTGAGACATAGCTGATCTACTTCCTTTTGCATGTATCTTTTGGATGGTATCTTTATACTACTTCTCACATACTTCATAACCTCCAAAATATCTCTCCATTGTCCTTGGGATCACTTGCACTTTGGAATCTTTGGATATATTCCAAGATGTTTTGCCATATGGCATCACTGAAAAAAAGGAGGGATAGTTCTGGGCTTATGATATCACTGCTACTGGGAACTTCTAGGTGAAGGCAGTCCTCCTATAGATGCAGTTCATCACTTTATACTTATGGGAAGTGTCAGCTATGAACCAGATGGAAAATTTCCCTGATTCTTAGGTGATAGGAAAAAAGCCCCAGTCCCATTTCTCCTAAATATATTTGAATATGGCCCTGGTAATGTATAGTAACTGAAAACCAGAAGGGTTAAGTTAATCAAATTAAATGTTGATAGGAACATGGAGAAATAGGCCCAATATCACATTGATAGAGCAGCTTTGAGGTTTTTTTTTAAGAAAACGAAATGGAAATATACTTTAATTGTTGTAAGGCTGTTCATGCTCATTGACCTTAGGATCTCATTACTAGGATTTGGACGTAATTACAGGCATTACTAAGGAGAAAAAGCTGTGTATGTATGAAAATATTCATGAAAGCTTTGTTTGTAATGGCAAAATAACTGGGAATAACACAAATGCAAAGACTGGGAGAAATAGCTGAATAGACTGTGATAGCTGAATGTAAAGTATTGTATTTTGTTATTACAAATAACAAATACTAGAAATATAAAAATAAGGGAAATAGATGAAGAAATGAAAAGAGAATAAGAATAATACATACTATGATTGTATTAAATAATAACAGCTTCAAAATTGAGAGAAAAAAGTATCAAAGTAAAATAAATCCAAAGGGAATCCAAAGAAAGAGGATGCTTATATTAGCACATATATGTAATTTACATATTTTAACTAAATTGCAAACAATGTGAAGTTTGTGGTTTTTGCACGTCATTTTTAATGCATTTGTTTATTTAAATGTTTTTTGTTGTTGTTGGTTACTAAGTATATGATAAAAAGTTGAAAAAAGAAGAGGTGATGGGTTCTCCCTCAAAGGTGATCTTCCATCAGACCCTGTATGACTACTTGTTTGGTATTTTATAGTGAATCTACTTTTTAGTTATAGTTTGGACTATATAGGTATTGAGGGCCTTTCCAACTCTAAAAATTCTGTGATTCTGAGATTTTATATGCTTTTCAGATATCTTTAAAAATTGTTTTATCATTACTATGGGGTTCGGTTCAGATATTCATGACTTTATCTTCTTCAATGTTATTTCCATATCCATTTTTCATGTGTGCACAGAGGTGGAAGTTTTATAGTCTAAATGTGACAGTTCCCCAATGGTGAAACTAGTATGGTATATAGAAATGTTAACAGATCTGTTCTCTTCCCTCCTGCCCCTGGTTGTCTTCTTTCTAGTTTCATCTATAAATGCCCTCCGGAGTATCTGGCTTGGTTGGGTCTCATACCAAATTTTCTGAAGACTTGCTTTCTTTTCTATTTCTCTTCACTATTTTATGAGTTTATAACATAATCTCAGACCGTCATTCTCTATATTATTTGTGAATTGGTTTACATTATAAATTGCTTTTGAGCTCTTTGCCAGCTGAAGAAATTTCCAAATTTTCTTTCCCTATATGGTGGAGATTGCTTAATAGTTGTTAACATGCTATAAGAAACAACTCTGAGGAACCACTTCATTACTTACTTTTTTTCTTAGGCATTGGATTGGCAAAATGATAAAAAAGGGGAAATGCCAAATACTGCAAGAGATGTGAGAAAATAGAACAATGATTTGTACTAAATCAAAATAGGTACACAAATTGTTTTGGAGAATAGTTGGGAGTTATGCCACAAAGGTTATTAAATTGTAAATGCCCTTTGATATGATAAAGAAAAAAGGAAAAAGACTCATATATACAAAATATTTAGAGTAGTTCTTTTTGTGGTGGCAAAGAACTGGAAATTGAGGAGATTACCATCAATTAGAGAATAACTAGACAAGTTATGGTATATAAATGTGATAGAATACCAGTATTCTGTGAGAAATGATGAGGAGGATAATTTCAGAAAAACCTGAGAAGACTTGTATGACCTGATACAGAATAAAGGGAGCAGAATAAAGTGAGGAGAACAATTTATACAGTAAAAGAAACGTTGCAAAGATAATTAGTTTAGAAAGACTTAGTAACTCTAATTAATACAATGACCAATTCCAGCTCATGATATAATGGGCTATTTACTGCCTAAGAAAGAACTGATCTGAGATATGAGAACTGAATGCAGATTAAAGGATATTCTCTCTCTCTCTCTCTCTCTCTCTCTCTCTCTCTCTCTCTCTCTCTCCTTTTCTCTCTCACTGGTAAATGGGGCCAATATGGCCAATGAGGAAATTTGTTTTGAATGACTACATATTTGTAATGAGGTCTTTTTTTTCCTTCTTAGCGAGAGATGAGAAGGAAGGAAAGAGCGAGAGAATTGGGAATTGAAAATTAAATTAAATTTTAGAAAAGAAAAATATAATTCTATAAGAAACAATAGTATAAGTCATTGAGAATCAATAAAACTTTAAAAATGTATACCTTTTTTAATGATCTGTGAAAACTTACCTTATAAAGACACTCTGATTACCTCTCAAAAGTCATCAACCATAACATTTATTTTAACTTTATTATATGCTTTTCTCTCTTTTAGTGCAAACTACCTTGAAGCTGACTATCCCTTCAAGATTTCTCTGAAAACTCTAATCTCTAGTTACAGTCATCAAAGAACATGGAGGATTATGGGGCACATATCTACACATCAATGAATTGTTTCAAAAGAGAGGAAGTCCTTTTCTATAATGTAAGTTGCTCCTTTGCCAGCAATGAGCATGCTTGATATTACTGAATGTTCCATTTCCTAGTGGGCGAAATTCTTTTTTTATTTTAAAAGGAAGAGGGGAAGAATACATTATTGAACTCTATAAGTAATCTTGATTCTCAAATTGCTTTATTTTATTTTAAAGTTCAAATTTAAATTCAAAATGTAACTGGGAAAAGTGCATTAAATGTGTCAAATTATATTTATCCAAATAATTATATGATGAACTCTGAATGAATGGGTTGAATTCATAATTCCATCTACAAAAATAGAATGTGTTAAAATAAAGGACCATTATGAAAGCTTTGTTGGTAATCTTGACCATGGTGATGCATTGCAATAGCATTCTGTTTGGCTAGAAAAGTTGCTTTTTTAGACCTTTGTCTGAAAAGACCATTTGTCTCCTCATTTTTGTTCACAGATGTTCTGTTCAGTTCTCCCATCTCTCCAATTCCACCCCCTCTCCCACAACATTTTTTGTATGGGGAAGGCAGGAGAGGGGAGGGCAATTTGGGTCATTCGTTCTCTGAAATTTTTGGAAGTGTTTATTTCAGTTCTGGAAGAAATCAAGTTTCTTAGGTTTCATTTTGAAAGCTCAGCTCTTACTAGATTCTTTGCAAGTTGTAAGTGGCCAAAGTTTAAAGAAAAATTTGCAAATTACATTTTCTTGTCATGAAGTAACTTCCTCTTGCTTTAATTTTTGCAAAATACTTGTATTCTTTAGTGACTAAAAAAACCCTATTGCTTTATTGATAAGAAAAGTTGCTAAGCAATCTTGAACACTTGACACAAAGATACATCTTTCCTCTTTCCCATTTTCTCAGCAGAGAAATTTTATGATTAAGCAGCCCAAAGGGAAGCATTTCTACATTCCATATCTTGCATAATCCAAAGAATGCTAAATCTGGGCAAGCCAGGGTAGTGAGGGAGAAGAGGTGTTTTATATGCATATGTGTGTGTGTGTGTGTGTGTGTGTGTGTGTGTGTGTGCATGCCTGTGTACATCTGCATGTGTATAGTGAAAAGAAAGTGGGAGGAAAAATATTAAAACAAAAATATTTATTTAAGAGATCTGAAGTATATTATGGCAATACAGATGTACTCCTAAGAATTCTCTTAATAATCATGCCCTAATATGGCTGTTTAAGTTTCCACATCAGGGCTTTCCATCCTTCATTCTATTGCCTCTGAATGTCCCAGTACTGAAATGGGCACCATATGGTTCCATAACATTACAGTGAGCCCCCAAGGGCATCCTGACATATGTTTTGACAGTACATGCTAGATTATCTCTGTACAGTGGTAGGACATTATGTATCAAGACTGCCAGGAACAATGGTACATGCTAACTCTGAAAGACTGGCAGTAAATGTAACCTGAGTTTTCGTTGCCTGGAAAATGCTACCCGTCCTTAAAAAGGTTACTAACTGTGGTAAGGTAAGATAGAAATTGCTGTTGGAAGGGATCTAAAGAAAGTTTTAAAAAATTAGATGAAAGGCCAATGCTTTATCCAGAGTTTTGACCATATCATCAGGAAAATGGCTAAAATACTCTCTCTTTCTATTCAGAGGACTCATAAACCTTAGAAAGTCCTCCATTATTTAGAAAAATGCCACCACCAAAAGGGCTGAATGAAGGCCTGGAAAAAGTGGCTGATAGTGACAATTTGGAAAGTAATATACATTATTTTATTATTTATTAATATACATTAATTTATGTAATTTATGTAATATGTTAATGAATAAGGTGATAGAAAGTAAAATGAATGCTTCTTTAGTATGAATGTATCTATTTATGGTCTTCCATTTATCCCCAGCATGAAGTGTGAAAGAGACTATATAATAACGGGAATATTTAACTGTCTGATACAATCTAAGAGATATCAAATGGCTATCAATTTTATATCAACCCATCTCCCATTGATATGCCTCTGTAAGTTTTACTTTAATTAGCAAATAGTATTGCTACTTTGGTTCAAAGGCATATACATTATTATTTAGTAGTCATTTACTATAACCTTATGAAGAAGGTGGTTCATGATAGTATCAATGTTTTGCAAATGTAAGGAAAACTGAAGGGCTGAAAAGCTATATTGCTCATTCAGAGAAGAAATGCTAGAACTGTAATGGCAATTTCTTTCAAACTTATATTCAGACTATATTAAGGCTCAATATGAGTTTAAAACCCATATCTTTACTGTTGAGGAAGTTAGTGATCCAAAGATGAGTGCCAATTAGCCACAGATAGAGTAACTAAATGATTGTTTTTGTGATTACAGAACTCAGGAGACTTGGGTTTTGACACTAGACTCTGCCATTTACTATCTGTGAGACAGACAGTGGGTAAGTCATCTAACTTCTGGGAGGCTTGGTTTCCTTATCTATAAAATGAAAGGGTAGATGATTTCAGGAGTTTTATCTATGCCCAGAGATTCTCTGCTAACTCTAAAGGTTTGTTAGGCAAGGCAAACTGAGTTTTTATCAATAAAAGAAGTGTTCCATGCCCCTTCCAAATACTGACTTAAAAAAACCAGCTTTATATTGTGAACTTTTCCATTCTTAAATCTAGGATCCTCTTATTCTCACACTACACAAACATGTGCCTTCATTGTTGTGTGTTGTGCAATTTTCTATTCAATTTAATATTGTCATCATTTTATTCCCTTTTATTGTAGAATGGGAAATAATTTACCTGATAGTATATTACCTTCATACTTTCATTCAGAAAATAACTTGCAAACTCATACAACTTGTCCCATGTTAAAAAGCACAGACATTTTCAGATGCCCTTGTCAATATGCAAACTGAAAATGGTCAGACCTTACAAATGGAAAGGTTGCTGTAGAGTTAGTTTTAAGGGACTAAACCTACCTTTTTCCTAAGGGGCATTCCTGCTCCTGAGATTTCAGATGCTTGATACATCAAAGGTCAGAGTAATTTTTTTTAACTTTTAGAGAGGGCTAGAGCGGAAAAGAATTCTAAAACATACTTCCCATCCAGAGGCTCTGTACGGGAGCATAATAGTAAACTGAATTCAATTGGACACATATTTATGAATCCCCAGTTAATGTATATATAATAGAGAGAGACCATTTAGTCCAATTTCTTTATAGATGAGAAAAATGAAACCCAGAGAGGTAAGACCCAATTGTCACACAGCTATTAATTGTCAGGGGAGAGATTTGAATCCAGCCTTTTCCAACTCCAGAATTAGGACTCATATGATATACCATGTTATCTCTCCTTTGCTAGTTGCTGGAGAATCAAACAGAAAAATTTTAAAAAGTTAAACATGTAAAAAGTAAGTTAAAAAAAAGAAACATTCTGAAAGAATCATCCTGTAACATGAGAGTGTCAACATATTGCTCAGAATATCAGCAACAAGGACAAAACAGAAACTATTGCTCTCATTATATTGACTTAAGGAAATGATTATTTTTTAACAAGGTGTCCCCAAAATCTTAGTGCAAAATATGAGCTTTACTAGTTTAAAATTGTACTAGTGGCAGCTTGGTGGCTCAGTGGATAGAGTGCCAGGCCTGGAGAGGGGAGGTCCTGGGTTTAAATTTGACCTTAGACACTTTCTAGCTATGTCATGTAGGGCAAGTCATCTAACCCCAACTGTTGAACCCTTATCACTCTACTACTTTGGAACCAATACTCAATATTGATTCCAAGACAGAAGACAAGAGTTAAAAAAAAACTGTGCTAAGACTTTTGGGACAACTTATATATATAGCACATCTGGAAAAGAATGATTATTTAACTGAAATTAACAATCCAATGATGTTTCACTTCCTTTTTTTAACACTTTTATTTTTGAAAGAACTTGAGCTTGATACAAGCACTCATTTTGAGCTCCTCTTTTCAAAAATATTGATTGTCCTGAGACAGAAAAGAGAGCCCTTAATAATCAAACACGAGCTGTGAGTCAGGGCAGTGAGTTCCAAGAATCTTAGCTTTCACCGAAGCACCCTAATGAGTAAAAAGATTATGACCACTGGAGCTTTGAAAAGTATCCCTTTACAGTGAACTCATGTCCTGTGGGTTGGTTATAATTTCCTAGATTTGGGGCTTAGTCAGAGTACTTGACCAGAAGAATATACTCTATGATAGGGAAACTTTCCAAAGAGATGAAACTAAATTTAAAATATACAAACATTTGTCTACAATTCATCTAGTAGACCTATTCTCTTAAAAGCACTTTCCACCTCTCCCTCTCTTTTATTTTGATCTGATATGTTGTCTTTCCTGACAAAACACAAACTCCATCACAGACTTCTCCACTTTTTTCATTGCATGATCAGTGCCTGGTATAGGAGAGAAACTTAATCAATGCTTGTCAATTGATTGACAGCATCAAATGTGTCTTGCCTTTGAGGTATACATTTAAATTGAAACAAGACCAAAAGGGGTGGAAGGCTAAAAACAAGAACATGGAAAATATTCCATGGCAGGGGTTGAAGTCACAATAAATGCTGAGAATTTTTCTGCCATTACTACCTACCTGCCTTCCAGGTTTACAGGTTTACTCATCTTTATTGCAACTATGAAATATTGTTCTCAGTTTGCAAATGGGAAAATTGAATTAGAAAAAGAAAAATTAAATAAGGTCACAGAGGAAAAATGGATTTCCAAAGTGCCAACTTCTTCTTAGAAAAATCACTTTCATATACTCTTCATGAAAAATGATATTTAATTTTAAATATCTTTTACATTTATAGAGCCTAATATAATGGATCTATATACAATGTGCTACTCATTAACCTTAAAAATGATACAGACTAAATATCTTTTGTGATCCTTCACATGCAGAGAGAAAAAGCTGATGGCATGAGAAATGGGATGAAAAAGCGGGTAAAAAGTTACTGTGTGAGACAGTTTTTATAATGCTAACAAAATATTAGGGGGAAGCTAGGTGTCACAGTGGATAGAAGCGCAGGACTGTAGGAAAATATAAGTAAAGTAATGGGGTCACCAGGGATATTATAAATTAATAATTGATTAATTATTTTTTTGCTCACCACTAATGGAGTCCTCACTCAGGGCCAAGTCACCTCTTCCTGCTCCTTCATTCCAACCTGGAATTCCCAGCTCCAGCTCCTTCCTGCTATGTACTTCCTAATCAATACCTAATCTAATCTTCCTCACAACAGGACCTGGAGTCAGGAAGACTCATCTTCCTGAATTCAGATCTGGCTGCAGACATTTATTAGCTCTGTGACCCTGGGCAAGTCATTTAACTCAGTTTACCTGAACTGGAGAAGGAAACGGCAAACCACTCCAGTATCTTTGTCAAGAAAACCCCAAATAAAGTCAGACAAGACTGAAATGACCAAACAACAATAAATAGCAGAGAGAAAACAATAATTCTACTTTTGATTCCTTTCTCTACGCATGGAGGGTTGTATATAAACTAGAAATTATGAAACAAGTGGGGGGCTGTGGGTCAACATAATTATGTGGAGGTGGTAAGAGAATACTTTCTTGCAAATCAGTCCAAATCAGTCAATGAACAAGTATTTATTAAGTTTCTACTGAATACTAGTCACCATTCTGGGTCAGAAGAACTACAAATACAAGCAATCTCTCCTCAAGGAGGTTTTACAGATACATTCTAGTAATAGCTGATTTATCCAGGAGGGTCCAGAAGTGAGCATGTTTTCTGTGCTAAATGAGTGAGAAATGCTTGAAGTCTTCTATTCTCCCCTTATTTTCATTTTCATGGTAAATTTCTATTAGTTACTTTGACACTGGCACAATGCACTTGTCTGGAAAGTTATATTACACATGAGTAAAAAATGAAACTAATTATTATTAGAAGCAAATCTCATTATGAGTGTCAAATATGCTGACATTAGCTGGACATTTCTTATCTTTAGGCAAGGTTTCATATTAAATAAACTATATTTTGAAAATATTTCCCAGAAGCTCTTGTTAAAAAAAACCTTCACAAAATGACCAGAATGACTAAAATTATATCGCATGAACCAGAAATGAAACATCATTAAATTCCTATATATGAATGCCAACGAGAAGATTCCAAGTAATGAAGACCAGGACAAAGCAACATATGCCAGATTGTTACAAAAAGGAACATTCCAGGTTTTCAAACACCTACTCAAAATCTGTGTTGTTGCTTTTTAGGTTCTAAAAGTAGGATATTCATTGCTGATTTCCACCCGCCCCAGAGTAGGCTTCCATACTTTCTTTGGAGTCATACTTAAATGTTAGTTGTTCTGACTTCCTAACAGAAAGGTCTAAAATTAATGTTTATTTTATTTGTGAATTCATTTTAGGAGGTTTAATCTGGGCAAATTGCCATATGCAAAAATTTGCCAACTGGCTAGAGAATATGGAAGATGAACTTCAAAACCACATTTTACACCTAAAGGGTTCTATAAAAATGGTAACAATTCACAATCATATAATGCTTCAGTGTTTATAAAGTGCTTTTCCCATAGCTGCACTTTGAGGTGGGTCATATTAGCTTTATTATTCATTCCCACTTGGCTAATGAACAAACTGAATCTGAAAGCCATTAGGTGATTTTCCCATAGTTATTCAGTTAGCAATAATAAAAGCATTTATAGATAGCAAATCTAAGTTTGTAAAGTGCTTTATATATGGTTTTTTATTTGATTCTGACAACAACCCTGTGAGTTACATAAATTTTTTATCTACATCTTAAAGATGAGAAAACTGAGGCATAAAATAATCAAGTGACTTACTTATGGTCATGCATGTTCTAAGAGACTGAGGTAGGCTTTAAACTTAGATGATCTTGGCTCTATGTCTGACCCTCAATCACCTACACTAACCAAATGCATGCCCTAGTAAATATCAGAGCCACGATTAGAACTCATATTTATTCTAACTCTTCAGTCTGTCTCTCTGCCACTGTTTCTCTCTCCTCTCTCTCTTTCTCTTTCTCTCCCTTTCTTTCTCTCTCCCTTTCTCTTTCTCTCTCTCTCTTCCTCCTCCTCCTCCTCCTCTTCTCTCCCTTCCTCCTCCCTCTCTTCTTCCCTCCCCCCCATTAGTTCCCCCTTTCTTTGCAACCTGGTGCTTCTCCTTCCTGTTTCCTCTGTGGGCTTACATACTGATGATGACTTTAGAATAAACATTTGATTATCAGGGCCCATTAATTCTCAAAAATCCCAAATTCAAGAAAGCCACCAGCCTCAGCTTCCTATAACTTTATTTATAGTCATGTGCCACCATGTTGAATTCTAAATATTACCAAAAGACAGTTACTTGTGTCACATAAAGCTTTATACAAAAATAAATCTGCTTGAAATTTCAGACTGAAAATTATGAATCAGTAGTTTATTTTCTTAAATTCTTAAAATTTCTATTTATTTTTGTTTTTTATTACAATATATAGAGTATGTAAACACAAATTTCTCTAAATAATTCACTTTAAAATCCTCTCCATAATCTCCTAAATCTTCTTTATTATGAAATTAACAGTTAAAGGTGATAAAAGTGAACCTCTGAAGTCTCAAGGTGACTTAGCCAAACTTTAAAATATGAAGTTTCACATGAACACTTTGAGAGAGAGAGAGAGATCACTTTTGGCTAAAAGGATCTGGGAAGGCTTTGGGGAGGAGTAAAGCAATCAGACTGGGCCTTGAAGGAAAAGAAGACTTTCAATCGTTAGAGACATGAAGAAAAGGTACTGCATCAGGCACACTTTGGCTATTTATGTGAGGAGGAAGAAGACAAGAGAAGATCGAGGAAAAATTAAGTGGTACAGTTTCTTGGAGAGGTCCTAAAGCTCTGAACATGAAAGATGAACAAATGTATAGAGTCCTTAATACCATCTCAGTGAAAGTCAATTGCTGAAAACAAAAATTTGGGGCAAAATAAATTGAAGGAGGGGAAAAATAAATTCTAATAAACTTAAGCAACCATTTAAAGTGTAAGTGTGTGCCAGTGCTCTCATTCTTTGTGCCTCAGAGGTCCAAGACAATTTTAACTGCATCATTTTATATATACCTCCTCCCCCAATAGATTTTTCAGAACATCTGCTCATTCTTTAATTCAGTAGCGATGCCATTTGTTTGATTTAACATAATAAAAATATTAACATGCCTGTTGGTATTTCCTCTGTGCCAGTAAAAGAGGGTAGGAATTTGGATAGAAATCAACTCAAGTCTACCATCTCACTACCTCACTAAAAGGAAATATGAGAGAGGGCAACTAGGTGGCTCAGTGGATTGAAAACTAAACTTAAAGATGGGAGATCCTGGGTTCAAATTTGGTCTTAGAAACTACCTAGTTGTGTGACCCTGGGCAAGTCACTTAACCCTTATTGCCTAGCCATTACCACTCTTCTTGGAACCAATATACAACATTGCTTTGAAACCAATACACAATACTGGTTCTAAAATGGAAGGTGAAGGTTTTTTTTTTTTTTACCCTTGTACTTCGGTGTATTGTCTCATAGGTGGAAGAGTGGTAAGGGTGGGCAATGGGGGTCAAGTGACTTGCCCAGGGTCACACAGCTGGGAAGTAGCTGAGTGAAGGTTTTTTAAAAAAGGAAATATGAGGATAAATATTTCTTAAGGACCCAAAGTTCATCCAATCTACTTGTGACAAGTATCTGGGACAACAACAAATTCTCCCTCATTCCCCAACCTTTTTGTAACTTTAGGTATAGTAATAGGAAGTATTCATCTTTTTTCCTCCAGTTAGATTAGGGGAGCATCTATGAATTTAAAAATATATTCCTGTGTTTATAGTTCTATAGAAGCCATCTCAACTATTCTGTCCAATTTGGCTGCCATCTCTCTGTTACTCTCACTGGCAAACTTCTTCAAGAGTTAACTCCATCTGATACTTTCTAGTTCTCAACATTTATCCTGCCCTGAAAGTGACCTTTCCCCTTTGGCTCTCCAGAAATACTCTTAGAGGCCACATTTGACTTATTCGACAAATCGAAGGAACTTTTTTTTTTTTCAATTCTCATTGTCTTTGAACTCTAGACAGTAATTGACAAAGTTGACCACCCTCTATTCTGCATTTCCTTCTTCCTTCATTTCAGAAACAATATATTCCCCTGATTCTCTTGCCTTTTCAGTGACTCATCTGTCTCTTTTAACTAGCCCTCTGTTCTCTTTCCAAATCCATTAATAAAGGGCTCCCCAAGGTTCAGTGAGAGGTCCTATTTGCTTTTCTCTATTTTCTTCATTCATCATCATGGCTTCAACCAAATCTCTGTCTCCAACCCATTCCAATCCAACCAGAATATATTATGAACCTACTCAGTACAAGGTCCTGTGCTTGCTGCACAGAAAAATATTAAACATTCCTATCCTGAAGCTCGTATTTTACTGGAAGGAAATGTTATGTAATCAGTTAAGTACACACACACACACACACACACACACACACACACACACACACATGATAATGTGAGGAGAGCAGCAACAAATAAGAGAGATCAGGAAAGATTTTTCAAAAGACGCTAATTAAAGAAAGTGGGCTTTCTAATAGGTATAATTGAGGAGGGAGTGAATTCCAGGGCCTAAGCACAGCCCATGCATAAATGGGAGGTAGAATTACAGAATTACAAGTAGCCAGTTTGTCCAGAATATAGAACGTTTGAAATAGATTGATAATCCTTCACTTTCTTGTAAACTTTAGTTTTTTTATCAAACTGCCTATAGCATATCCCCCCTGTTCATCATTTCAGTGCTTCAAACTGATTATATCAAAACCTGAGCTTATTATATTTCCCCTTTAAGTTTCATTTTTCTTCTGACATTCCCATTCATCCGGTCTTTCATATCTGAAACTTTGTTCTTTCCATACTTGACTGTTACCTCTCCCTTACCTCTCAAATGCTAAGTTACTAAATCTTAGAGGTGTTAACCAACAATCTACTGCATTTCTTTTTTTAGCTTCTAATCCTACTCCCACTTCCTATACATTTTGCTAGATTATTTCAACAGATTTTCCCACCTTCAATTTTCCCCCACTCTAATCTGCTCTTCACTGTCAGAGCAGTCTTCACTTTGCCAAGGTATGGTCTTCTCAATAGTCTTTTAAAAATATTCAGGAACTCCCTACTAATAACTCTTTGGCCTCACTTTCAAAATCTTATGTCCAAATTTTTTCGACGTCCAAATCCCTCGCTTTCTCAACTCTTTCTCTTTCCTTGCATTTTCTCCATGCCTGAACTATCTATCATCACTCCTCCTTTTCATCCATTAAATTCCTACCTATCTCTTCAAATGAAATTTAAATAATACATCCTCAATGAAGTTCTGACTCTTATCCCTCACTTATCTTCCTTTCACAACTCTTTAGATTTCACATGGTATTTTGTTTTGCAGTTTCTTAATTCAACTGTTATACATTATTGCTTAAAAACTACATTTAGAGAAGGTATTAAAATCAATCAATCAATCAATCAACAAGAACTTAATTAAGGCCTTTTGTGTGCTAGGTACTGTGGTACTGTGGACATGAAGATGATAGTTTTTATTTTTACAATTATTTTTAGTTCAGCAATATTTTATTTTTTTGCAATTACATGTAAAACCAATTTTAAATATTTGTTTTCTATCATGGCTTCCAGTTTTCCCTTCCCTTTTTCTCTTTTCCCTGATAAATTTAATTGTTGATTTGGAACTATAATTAGGAATCATTAATGGTAGATGAATAGGAATTAAATGGTTATTATTGATTTAATATTAAGAAATAGATCCAGTTATTAGTTGATTGAATAACTGACTATAAGACATTTATAATAAGACATTTATAATCTGTAGTAGTAGTAGTAGTAGTAGTAGTAGTAGTAGTAGTAGTAGTAGTAGTAGTAGTAGTAGTAGTAAGGTTTATAATCATTTATAATCATAAGAACCCCCATAATCGTATAGACCTATAGAAATTACATTAACCTTTTCTCTTGTGTGCAAACAAGTCTTCTCCTTTTGTAATTGACTTACCCAAGACGTTAGAAGGTTGTCTTTGAGATGACCACAAAATGACTGGAGACTAAGGTGACCACACATTACTGTCAAATTTTCCACTAAGGACATGGACATTTCACCACTATCACCCTGAGTGAGTTCTGCATCTCTCACCTTAGCCTTCTCAAAAGGATTAGTACAGGGGACCTTAGTCCTCAGAAAACACAAGACCTCTTTTTTTGGGCGAGGACAGCAAACTAGTCTGTAAGTTTATCTTTTTATGTATAGAGGTCAGTCACATTTAAAGCTCAGGTTCTTAGATTTAGCTGGGAATGTCTGCAGACCCAAAGACTCTGTATGTCTCACAAGTATATTGATGTCAATGTATTTGGCTTTTGTGATATTGCTTACAATGACATTAAAGTCAATTTTCTCAGAGACTTTGCTCACAGACCTTTTTCTTTACATCACTCTCTGAAATAGTAAGCAATTTGGTAAAGGTTATACACATGCTATCATGCAAAACATTTTTATATTTGTCATGATGTGGAAGAAAAAACAGATTAAATCCTGCCTCCCCAAAAAAGGAATGTAAAAAAAGTATGTTTTGATCTGTATTTGGACTATCAGTTCTTTCTCTGGAGGTGGATAGTGTTTTTCATAAAGATAAAAGTTTTAATAAGCCTCTGTTCTCAAGGAGCTTGCAGTGAAGCTGAGAGAGATAGGATATACCAAATTGGCATATGAAATAGATAAAGGGGCAGCTGGGTAGCTCAGTGGATTGAGAGCCAGGCCTAGAGACAGGAGGTCCTAGGTTCAAATCCGGCCTCAGACACTTCCCAGCTGTGTGACCCTGGGCAAGTCACTTGACCCCCATTGCCTACCCTTACCAATCTTCCACCTATAAGTCAATACACAGAAGTTAAGGGTTTAAAATTAAAAAAAATAATAATAATAAAAATAAATAGATAAAAATAATTTTGGAAGTAGCTCCTGGAAGGGGGCATCAAGAAAAGGCTTACTGTAGAAGAAAATGGTATCTGAGCTGAACCTTGAAAAACTAGGGTTTTTACAAGGTAAGGAGGGAGTGAATTCCAGACATGAGACAGAGCCTTTTCTAAGGTGCCGATATTAGAGATGAACTGCCATGCATAAAGATGAATAATAAGGTCCATTTGGATATGTATATTAAGAAGAATAAAGTGGGAAAGGAAACCTACTAGAAAGGTAGGTTGGGATTAAGTTATGAAAGGCTCTAAATGCTGAGTTGAGAAGCTTACATTAAAATGTTTATATAATAATGGGAGGAAAGAATATAACTTTTCATTGTTATAATGAAAGCCAAATTTTGGTCAACTCATCTTAACTATGAATACTTTAACAATAATGTTAGTAGACAGACTTATTTCAGAATATTTTTTTTCATAAAAATAGCCTTTTTCAATTCTCTAAACAGTTAAAGTTCATCAAGTAAAAATAATCTCAAGATGAGGTAGAAATCACTTGAAATAATGCCACAGATAGACTTTCCCAAGTGCTGGCTAATGCCTGGAATTCTATCTTTGGAACTTTCTCCTAAAAGTAAATAATCTCTGGCTATACATGTGTAATTTCTTCAGGTCCTTCAGATTCTACAGGGTCTGTAGTAGCTAAGTGGCTCTTTTGGTTAATGTGTGGTTCCAGAGTCAAATAGCTGAGTACTATTGGCTTCATGCCCATGAACTAGCTATTAATGGAGGCTAATAATTATCATCAGATTTTTTTCTAGCCACATGACCTTGAGCAAAATGCTCTAATTCCTTGAGTTTCACTTGCTTTTCCTATAAAATGAGTGGGCTACATTGTTTCTGCAAGATTTCTTCCAGATCCAACATTTTATGAGTTTATAAATGAATAGGAAAGCATTATACAAGCTATTACTGAGTGATACTTGTAACTATCATTGGGACACAAATTAAGATGTGCTTTGATTTCCTTGTGAATTCTTAAAGGTTTAAGCTATTATTAGGTAGGCTTTGTTAAGGCAGAAGAAGAGATAAATTTATCCACAATCTTAATAACTAGAAAACTCATATAACTGGTAAATATGATTTTTTTGTATTCCTCTTTTATGAGAATGAAATATAGAATAAATGAGCTATCATTAACAATTTGCCCCAAAGGGGAATTTTCAGGCTGAATTCTAGGATATTGTCCTTATGTCATATCCAGTTGTAAATCCTATTTTTAGAGCACTCTATCCTACCATAATGGGGCTAATTAAATTATGTTTGATAGTGTGGGTCTTAAGTGCATTTTGTTACATTTATTTGGAAATCAGCATAGCAGAGGTATTGTGTAGCAACAAACTAATGGATTAAAATCTACCTTTAGAGCAACAAACTAATGGATTAAAATCTACCTTTAGAGCTCAAAGCCTCAACTAGTCAGTGTGCAAGAAGGCTGTTGCCATTGTATCATTGCCCCTTTCCTGGTTTTTACTCTCTTCCATGAAAGGTTTCGCTGTTTGCACTGCTCTCCCGTTTCTCTCACAATATGATCTCAAGACATTGGAGAAATGAAAAGTAGCCCCTCCTTACACAAGGGCTGGTGATGGGATCCCTGATGCATGGCATATGGGAGAACATTCAATTAACTAGAATATTTAATAACCAGCACAATTCACTCCCAAGTCATTCTTGATAAATGGGAATTTATGGTAGCTGTCAAAAATGTAACAAAGTTGTGTATATAATTAGAAGAGGAAAACAGAAACATTCTAACATAAGCAAATGAAGAAATAATTTTTCAGTTATCTTTTCAGGACTAATTTAACTTCAAAGTTTTTTTAAAATTTCTTTTGGTTTCAGTATAAAATATTCAGAATGGAATATAATTTATAAACACATTTAGATCCCCAAAATTGCTATGATAATAAACTTATTGAAACCCATTATAAACCAATCAACCTCCACATAGATAAATCTCCCACTATAGAAATAATTTCCTCTAATTTTTTTGATTACTGCATAACCCGCTTATGTATTTTCCCTCACTGTTCAAAGGTACTGCTATTCAGATATTATATCCCAGTTGAAAAAAATGTTGGCAAGAGCAGAAGTCATTGGTTGAATAGACCTATTGAGTATTGGTTGATATACAATTGGGAGTGTAGCTGAGAAAGGAAATGAGTGTTTTATATTCTCTTGGATTTTATTTATTGAAGTGCATTATCAACAGTGCTATCAGTTCCACAAGAATTCTCAGAGATGATGAAGAATCACACAGTGTAGCCACAAAGTCAGCCTTCAGAAAAACACGTTGTTCCAACAAATGAATAGATAGTTGACTCCATTAGGGAACGATAGAAACCCATCTGTTCCAAACACACTTTATTACAGCAGTAACTACAATTAGGTTGCAACAGTACTCCCACACCAAATCTGACATATTATGTTCCTAGGGCCACAATGTGCTGCTAATTTATTTTTCTAAGTTTGTTTTGTTAATCAGCTGATCTGTACTAGCTTTTCCTAGACATTTTTGCTTTCTTCTTTATGTGTTTAACTTTTCCCCATAAATAAAACAATGAAATTGAGTACATTTCTCACTTCTAAAAACCACAGTTCACTGCAAAATTCTGTATAATAGCTATTCTTTCTTTGAATGCTGAAAGCAATTAGATGCTTAAAAAATGAAAGAATTTCGGGTTTCATTAACCTATGATTAAGTCTGTTTAACTGCAACCCAACATTTTTGTACTTCAACTGGGCTTAGAAAACATCACTATTTGTCTTTGATGATGGTCTAAAAGTTTCAACTTTTAAATTATCTGTCTGGAGCAAATCCCAGTGGGGGAGAGTTTATTTGTCATTTCTCTAACATTTTATTATCTTCATTTTCATTGCTGAGGATTATTAATTTGTATGTACACACTCCAATTATTCTAACAGATTCCTCTTTTTTTAAAATTATAGGCTTAATTTAGTTTTACTTGAGAGCAAGAAAAAATGCCTCTGTATTTTGAGACAGTTAGAATGAGCAAAAATGAAGTAATATGTGGTCATATTGACATTTTTACATTCCATAAAATCTTGTTGATATCCTATCAGTATTTTTCTTCATATAAAACAAAGTGACATACATACGCATATACATACATATATATGTGTGTATGTTAGAGATATTAAAGCACACAAATATGATTAATCTTTTTTGGCCTTATGAAGATATCTCAATACCAGTAAGAAACAATTGATTTGATATATGATCTTGGAAACATAAAAATAATAGCTAGTGTTTATGTAGCCCTTTAAGGTTTGCAAAGCACTTTATTGATATTATCTCATTTCATCTTCACATTGACCCATGGGGCATAAGTGCTATCCTTATTTTAAAAATGAAGAAAATTATTCAATAACAAGATAGTGGTTAAGTGACTTGTCTAGGATCACACAGATAGGAAATCTGTGATGGTGGACTTGAACTCAAGTCTTCCTGACTTTAGATGCAGTGTTCTGCCCACTAGGTTGCTGAGATAATAGCCTAAAATGATGACAAACAACAATGAAATGTTTCACAATTCACCACTCACCTCCATTTCTACCACCATCAAAAGTCACCTACATATCTTGTAATGAAAGCAATAACAGCAAACCTCTGAGAATTTTACTCACGTGATATAAAGTGGCCTCTGGCACAGGTGTGCCCATGACATCTTGTCTTAATGCTTCCATTTGTAAACTAGGTAGCAAGGAATAGTGAGTTGGACTGTTACTTTTATCTCCTTTCTTTTTTGACTTTTTCCCTGTATCTTTCTTGCTATTTCTCTGATACATGTATTCTTCTTGAGCAATTTTTTCATTGCTCATGTACCGAAGTAGGGAATTTTCTAAACAAAAAGAGAGAAAAGCATTACTTAGAATAAAAAAAAAAACAGTGACTGGTTTCCAGAACTGCAGTTCTCTTCTGCTAATCATGCTAATGGTAATGTTTGGTCTTTAACCTGACTCATAATTTTGAAAAGCATGTTTTGGATAATAAAATTACACATGAAATTCATTGAGCTAGGATCATGGAATAAGAGGGAACAGAAAACACATAGCTTCTTTGAAAAGATTAAAATTAATGTTGTGATTTAGTAGTCTATGGTATTGTCTTAAGAAGCTGCTTGTAACAAAATCTAATCTAACAATACTGTGTTAGAGGTGACATGTGATAAACGTTTTTCCTCTTTCATTTACCCCCAACTTCTTGCAAATATGTTTAGATATTTGCTAGTTACTTAGATAATCAAAGTTAGATCAGTTAGATAACTAAAACTTTGGTCAAGATCTCTAGAGGAATGTCCCCAGGGCGTTGGGTAAACCCCTTGTGGATAATGAAAGGAGGACATGGACAAAATCTCCCTGGATGAGAGCACTTGTTTAGGACGTGTTGCTGGAGGGAGTACCCATATTTAAGAGATCACAGATCCACTGAAGTATCCATCCAAGTTTGGAAGAAACTGAAACTTAGAAAACTGAATAGATAAACCAACTCAGTAAGATTTTACTGTCAGTACAAATAGTATCAGAAAGGAAATCTCTATAAAATCAGGTCTAAAAATGCTGAAGAAAAAGATGCCCATTATGATCAATTTATTATATATATCTGATAATTAAATGAATACTTTAAAAGTTGGCTAGTATCAACAACATCAAACTTGAAATCATATTGTCTAAGTAATCTGATATCTTAATGAATTAAGTCTTGTATGGTACATTTTTCTCCTTAGTCTATAATGACTTTTCCTTCAAATGTCTCATCCACAGCCTTATGACTTTTAATTCTGAAAAGGGAAAGTGGCAAGGTTTAAAAAATTATGAGGCTGTCCCAACTTTAGCTGGTTCCACCAAGTCTTCAATGGCTCAAATTCTCATGACTAATGCCATCAATGCCAGTTATATTGACCTCTATCCATTGTTCTTTTCAACTTAAGAACAAAAATATTTTCCTATAGCAAATACCACAGCAGAATCCTCTTCTACCCACAATCTATATCTTCTTAGGAACATATTTCTAACACCAAACAGAATGAAGGGGAAAAATGTTGTGATATTTTCGATCATTTACAATGTAGTTGTGTCTGACATGACATGTATACTTGGCAATCACCATAAAAATAACTGTGTCTGAATGTATATGTGTAGTTAAAATACTGTTTTTGATTTATTTGGATCATGTAAGAAAAAAATTTACTTTTATGGAGAATTCCACTATCTCTGACCAAAGCCTCATTAAGGTCTGAAGGTGATTGGATTCTTGTCAATGGAGCAAAAGCCTCAGTGATTCCTATCAATTTACAAAGGCTTTGAATATTGAGTACAATATGGATTATGAGTCTGTCATCTGAGAACAAGTCTGGCTACTGTCAGAGAGGTTCAATATTAGAAAGTTGGCTTTCGGGTGATTAATTTTTTCACTCAAAAAGACAATCTATGTAGTGCGAAGGGATTTTGAGCTCCATTGATGGGAGGAAGCATACCCAGCAGCCAAATCACAGATCCTTGAAATATGAAGAAGAAGCAACTGTGAGATGGAATTAGATTTTGAGTTTAGTGTAGATTGATTGTGACCTGGCTGTATATATGTAATCTGATACATTTTTATAACCTTTCCATTTTTCCCAATGTTCATCTTTGAAATAACAATACAATTTTCATTTTTATACAATATTCATATCTCTTTAAATCCACATACACACATAGGATTCTCCTTATTTTTAAATCCTTACCTTCTGTCTTAGCATCAGTTCTAAGACAGAAAACCAGCAAAGGCTAGGTAAGCAAGGTGAAACCCAGGGTCACACAGCTAGGAAGTGTGTGAGAAGTGATTTGAATCCATGTCTTCCCAAGTCCAAGCCTGGTACTTTATCCACTGTGGTTTATCCACTTTATCCAACTTCCTAGTTGACCCATATAGGGTTTTTTAGAAGAGATATAAGGCCAATATTTAAAAGTATCAGTGAGTAGACCTGGTCTAAGATTGTCAAGTTGATGGTTCAGCTCAATAAATCACACATTTATATTGAATACAGGGATAATAGTGATAGGATCTAGACTTGTGATTTCATTGGTATAAGGAGCTCCTGGATGTGGAAATGCTTGCTACCAATGCAGGTCAGCATCTCTGCAACTTAGAGTCTCAGAGTAGCCTACAGCACTGGAGTGACTTGCTCAGGGGCACAGAGCCAGTATGTGTCAGAAGTAGGACTTGAACTCAGGTCTTCCTGACTTCAGGTCCTGCTCTCTTATCCACAGTATCACACTATCTTTCTTATGTCAATTATAGAAAGAACATGATTTGAAAAAAGCACTAATCTTAAACCATAAGAACCTACTTTAAAGAACAACTAAATTTACTTACAGTTTAAACAATACAGAGCCTACCCTAAGATTCTAGGACACTTACCTCTTCTACTATCTCTCTTCATCTTACTGGGATCTTCATACTCCCCCACCCAATTATATTCCACTGGCATAGATATAGGCCGTAGCTTGCCTAAACACAGAGAACAAAATTCATATCACATCTTTTTTTTTCCCCCTCTGTTTGGTCATCACTGTCCTGTTTCTCAGACACAGCTAATATACACACACTCACCACACTCATGGTCAGCATTTTGTGTTATTAGCTGTAGATGAAGAAAAGGTACATTTTGATCCAGAAGGTGAAATCAGAAAAGGCAGCCGCTGCTTATCTCTCTGTGGCATTTTGCCAGGGAAAGCAGAATCTAAATCATGATGGATAGATAACTGAGGTTTCCTATCTCAGGCACACTGGATTTTGAAAGATCATCATAGGCTGTGGATGAGTCATAGGATTAGAGATTTGAACTGGAAGAGATAGAGATAATCAGGTCCAACCCCTTTATTTTTATGGATGAAAAATCTGAAGCCCATTGGGGTCAAGCAATTTGACAAAGGATCATAGAGCTTAGTGTCTGTGGTGGGATCTGAACCTTGGTCTTCTTGACTTCAGGTCCAGTGTTCCTATAGCACTGGGTTTGATAATAAGAAATTGAGTCACTATACTAAGACTTGAAATTTCTCCATTTGGAAAAGAGAAGGCGAAGGGTTTTCCCATTAATTTCTTTTAGGCATATGGAAAGATTTTCAGAAGGAAGATGGTGTAAAGCTATACCATTTCTCCTGAGGATAGATGAAGAAGCACTGGACTTAGAATGTCATAGGATGGAGCTAAATTAGCTAGAATATTCTAGCTGTTTTGAGCAATCCTCATACATTGAAGCTAGACTTATATGTGTTATATATTGAATTCGTAGTTTGATTTATAATTTTCAATAATAGTAGATAGATTGATGATAATGATAGGCTGATAAATAGATTTTTAATAAACTTTAGATAGAATAGATAGAATGCTAAATCTTGGAATGAGTTATTCATGACAATCATACAATCTTCATCACTTTGAGACAATATGATATCATTGTTCTTAGAGGAGTTTGATAGCACTTTTGTATAACACTATCTCTTATATAATGCGCAATTCATTCATGTATTGGACTCCATTTCCAGGCAGTTTAATTACTGAAGTAGTAAGAAGTTCTCACTGTAAGACAATTTCACTTTGAAGGTAGATATCTAGTATGGACCTCAAGGACATTATAGTGAAACTCTAATGTGATATTTTAACACATGTTCCTGACAAAACAATTGGAAAGAAAATCATGATAAATACCAGAGTTTTAGGAAAATTGTCCGCATTTTTTCAAATCAGAGAATTGCAGTAAAATACTTTGGCTAGCTAAAGGACTTGAGAAAATTATGCCATAGGTATCTTAGTGGTTACAGATAAATGATACCAATGAATAGGCTTTGGAACTATACCATAAAATGTTAGAGTTGTTTTGAATGAATCTGCCACAGCAACGTTGCCAAACTCCTGATGATGCTGGAACCAAATTAAGATATAATAGGGAAATGTTTAACAAAATGGAAATTGGTGGTTCTCTAAGTCGAAATGTGGCCCTAAAGGATCTGTTTCTTTTAATTTAACACCACCAAAAAGAACACAAGTGCTTATAATTGATATATTTTGCAAAGTCCCATTTAAGTGTTAGGAATGGTTTGTTAATCTAAACTAATATTTAAAAGTTTTAGACATAAAACAAATGAGTTTTAAAAAAGAAGCAATGATTTCATTTTCCTCTTTCAAGGTGTGTGAATAGCTTTACACATAAAATCACTTCTGGTATAGTGGATTTGGAGTCAGAGGACTGGATATGAAATCCTAGTTCTGCCACCTGTGTGACCTTTGACAAATCACTTCATCTCTCAGGGGCTCAGTTTCCTCATCTATAAAATGAAGGGGGCTGAAGAAGATGATCTCTAAGCTACCTTGCAGTTACAAACCTAAGAACTTTTATTTCTGTGAAATAGGCATGGGGCATACATGACTCATTTTACAGAAGGGGTTGATAAATGATTTGCTTCAGATCACAACATTAGTTTTTTTCTATCATAAAGTCAGTCAAGGGCAGTGTGATTAGACAAGAACCTAAAAAGATTTTCAGCCACTTTTGTCCTCCTGCTCACAGATTCAGGCTAGCAAATGCATGTAGATTATATTTCACAATATAATACAACAATGACATTTCAAAATAGCATTACATTGATGATCATGTCTATAATATGCCAGTGGAACCACTTGGCAAATGGACAATTCAGCCAAAAACATAATATTTGGTTTGGTTTTCATTTGAGATTCTTTGATAAGAAATCATTAGTTCAATTTAATTTTGAAGATTTGACTGAAAATTTCAGAGCCACGAAGACAAAAAGATGGACATCCACATTCATTTCAGTGCATTATATTTGAACGATGTTATATATGAGAGGTGGTGTGATACAGTGGATTTGGAGTGAGGAAGAACTAGATTGAAGTTCTAACTCTGACATATCAACTGTGTGACCATACTAGCAAGTCCCTTAATGTCTCAGTGCTCCAATTTCAGACTGGTGCTATTTTATGTTGGTAGTGGGAGTTTCCATAGTAAGAATTCCCAACATAAATGAAATCAGAGTTTTGGACTTAAAAAAGTTATCTTTCTCTTAATATACACACAGATACTTTGATTTATGTCAATTGTATATATCTATGTATATTTATATATATATATTTTCTCTTACTATCTATATATGTTAATTATACCCTTATCTATAACAATGGACTTTATCTATCTTTTTGTTTTTCTCTTAATCTCTTTCTCTATCTGTCAATTATATTTATGTTGATATCACATCTACATGTATTCAGTCTCTTAATTTCAACATGTAAATAGATATACAGATTTTTATATCTATTCTAATTTTATCTATATATCTCTTATACTTACATCTACATCTGCATGTCATCTGTTTTCTATCATCTGTTCATATTTCATTTCACTTATTTGGCTAGAAGGATCCTATTTTCCAAGATTCACATTACTTCAGGAAATCTTTTAAAGCTGATATGAATTAGAGTGGCTCTCTCTGCAACCAACTATAATTTATATCCCTTGTATGCCCACAACTGGTTGAAGGGAGCCTCACAATTAGAACTGGCTTTGTAACAGGAGGCACAGGATGGCTGATAGGACTCTTATTCTATGGAAGGCAGACACTTTTGGTATTCATGGTAAGAAGAAGTGGAAGGTCATTAAAAAAAGTTTTTTTAAACCCTTCACTTCTGTATTGGCTCCTAGGTTGAAAGAGTGGTAAGGGTGGGCAATGGGGGTCAAGTGACTTGCTCAGGGTCACACAGCTGGGAAGTGTCTGAGGCCAGATTTGAACCGGAAGGTCATTTTTAATTCCAGATCTTGTCAGAATATTGGATAATATAATCAGCATGGAGTATTGCTACCTGGACATTAAAGCAGAAAAAAGAGCATTTCACAAGAAATCAAGAAAATGAGATGACTGTAATTGAAATATTACTTTTGGAAGACATGTAGGTCTTTTTTATAAAGCCACAGAAACATCAGTGTTGGAAAGTCATTATCAAATATAAACATATCATTTGTGCAACTACAAAAGATGCTGATGGTTTCAGGGCTAGCTTATTTCATATTTTATTATGACAAATTTTTGCATTACAAGCTTAACAGCATTCAAACAAAGCAATAAGAAAACCTCTAGTAAAAATGATGAGTCTTGGCAGATTGGAATACAGTCAATGGTTTGAAGTCTTTCCAACTTGAAAATGCAGATTATGTTGATTGCAATTTGGCATCTCACCTATGTTTGGTGCAATGGGAACCTCAAGTAGAATTTTTTAAAATGCATGGAAAAGTGAAATAGCTTATTATTTCTAGGATTCCAGGTATTAAGTTTATCTCAAATTATAATATTACTAATTTACTTTTAACAAACCTGCCTAAAATGAAATAAAATATTAGTTTTTATAATTAGTTCACATTTGTATTCTTCATTTCTTTGTAATTCTGTCATCCATACATGTTGGATCAAATTTCCTAGGACTCCTCTTGTTAGGCACTTATTTTCTCACAGCTCTCCTCCCTTGACTAGATGGCACAGTACTAATATACATCAAGAAAACCCTGGCATAGGAACAAAAAAATAAGAAAATAACCATTTCCTAAAGCTGCATCTTAATGTGTCCTACTTAATGGACAAGCACGTTTTGGTAAAGCTCTGCAATGTGGTCAGCTGTTTTTCCCCCCAATCCTGTGGCTAGCATAGGGAATAAAATATTCCTAGACTGAGAAAAAATATGGGAAGACGCATAAGTATTTATTAAAAAACCCCAAAGATAAATATAATTGTTATTTTCTTCTTATAAGATGTTTGGCTAGGTTGCCTATTTGGAAAACATTTCTATTGCTGACCAAAGAAAGAAAAAAAGGTAGATGTAAGGAACTGATTTGTTTTTGTAACCTTGTTTTTATATATTGCAGCTCTGCAGTAGAAGGAAATTAAATTAGTCTGCCATCATTTGCTCTTCCAAAAGCCATGATGATTGTTTTGCAGTAGCTTGTATACTGCCTGATAGCGGAAAATTGTTTTTATTCTTTATTCTAGTATTTTCCCACCCATTGATTTGATCCTTTCAGACTTTAATTTCTACTCATTCTTTGTTTCACTTTAGGATAGTGAGAACAATATTTGTCCTTTCCCAATTCTTCTAAGATTCCCTTTCATTTCTTGAAAAGAATGGTGAGGGGGTTTACTAATTACTCAAATACCCTGGAGTATTATGTTATCAGTCTAGAGTGTTTAGTGGAAAGAGCACTAGATTTGAGAATTAGAAGATCTGCATTCCAATCTTATTTTAGTCACTAATCAACTATATGACCCTGGACAAGTCACTTAGCCACTCTCTTAACTTCCATTTTTTCGAACTTTATTATAAAGGGGCTGGTTTAGATGATCTTCAAGTTTGCTTTCAGCTAACACTTAATGAAACTACATGATGTTTTACTGATCTGATGAGATTTAATTTGTTCCAGGCACACTATTCCTTATTTTATTTTGGCTTTTTATCACAACTGAAATTGCTCTAATCTATTCTTTGCTTTTTATATTTTTAGCAAAGGCTAAATAAAGACATAAAGAAAAGTATTTACCATCTCTCCTGGATGTACTCTACTTTTGAATGGGTACTCTAGCTATTTAGAACAAAGGAGACATTTCTTTTTCCATAGTAAAAATGGAATGAATGATGATGAGATTTCTAAACCAGAGCACAAAATTCTAATTAAATTACAATATATCTAAAATATAATAGTAATAAGATAGTAAGTATCCTTTCAACTAATCCTAACCCAACTTATGCTAGTTTATTTAACTTTTTTATAGGAATGCATATTGTAAGCCTCAATTAGCAATGTATTAAAAATATCTCACTTAATTCTTTCTAAACACATATTATATGTTATATACACATACATATGTACATGTAGAATACAAACACATATGATCAATACTATATATGTATATGTACATTTATGTGTGTAAGAATGTTTATGTTGATCAATCTATACACAAATATTTGTGTATTACATATCTCTGCCCTCCTTTCCTTGTGGAAATTATATTATTTGCTTTTTCATTCATGGCTAACATCCTGACATGAAGAGCGGATCCTTTTTCTGAAAAAAAAGTCAAACATTAGAAATGCAAAAATGTTTTAGTTTAGATTATGTTAATAATTTAGACTATATTTAGTTTAAACTATTTATTATTTAAGTTATATTTAGTTTAGATTATATTTATTATTTAGACTATAATTAATTGAGTAAAGTTTTGATGGATAGGATACCTTCCTGTCCCCCCCATGAACCCCTTTTCAAAAAGGCTTATATTTGAACTATTTATTTAGTTACTACAGAGAAGCAGGCTAATGCAAAAGACATCTCTTCAAATTTAAAACTAGGCAAATTAAAATCACAAAGGGTTATATTTTCCCCAAGTGAACATCTATTATGTAATGAAATATAAAGGCAGGTTCTTCCCATTATATTTCTCTAGTTAGAGGAGGCAACATGGTATGTTGGGTTTGGGTTCAAATTCCAATTGTATCATTTGCTACCTGTGTAACCTTACACAAGTCATTCAACTTTCATGGGCTCAAGTTTCCTCATCTGCGATGCTATGCCAGGTAACAAATGTGGGGAATAAGCATTTATATAGCACCTACTATATGCGAGCATTTTGCTGAGTATTCCCCCTTTTTTATACAAATAATATTTCAGTTGATCATTACAACAACCATGGGAGGTAGGTGCTACTTTCGTTAAAATTTTATAGATCCAGAAACTGAGCAAACAGTGATGAAGGTCACACAAGTAATAAGTGCTTGAAGTCTGATTCGAACTCAGATTTCCCTGACTCCAGACCCACTGCTCTATCCAATGGACCACTAGCTGCCTCTTTTAAAGGGGGAAATGTTGGAAGTCTTTTGTTAACATTTCTGATTTTTTTCAGTCATATCTGACTCTTTGTGACTTTATTTGGGATATTCTTGGCAAAGAAGCTGAATGGTTTGCTATTATTTCTCCAGTTTATTTTATAGATGAGGCAAATAGGGTTAAGTGACTTCCATTCAGAGTCACACAACTATTAGGTGTCTGAGGTCATATTTGAAATCAGGAAGATATCTTCCTGACTCTAGGTTTGAAAAAAATCTGTGCCACCTACTTTTCTCCTTTTTTTAACTCTTCATTTTCATAAGAAATACAATTCTTTATGTCTCCAGAACAATGGGGGTCTATGAATAGTATGTGTGCTTAAAAATCTTTTTTTGATAACTGTTTCAATATAATTGGTTTTCTTTGTAATTCTATGCATTTTATTTGATGTATTTATGCATTATTTTTGAGAAGAGATTCCATAGGATTCCCCAGATTGCCAAGGGGTCATGGCACAAAACAGGTTAAGAATTGCCTACAACTACATTTTTTTAAAGAAGCCTTTCTTTAGCTCAGTATTTCAGAGGAAACCCTGGGACTGTTGTTATATCAAGTCATTTGAAAAATTCTCTTTTTTTCACCCACTAAGCACTGACATCTTGATCTTTATTTAGCCAATAAAATATGCAGTGTGACTTGTTATAACAAATAGGAAGCCTATCTTCTGAGGATTGAATAATGTCTTGCATACAGGTATGTTGCTGTTTTTTCAAATATACATAGATGTTATTGTGATGAATAAAATATAAATGTATTTAAAAAGCTTTATTCAATTTGTTGTTCTTTTTGGTCATCCTACATCTTTTTAATCAGTAGCTATTATAGCAACGAACATATCAGGGCCTGAAATAGGAAAGAATTTTTATCTCAAAAAGGTTCAGGAATCATTACTCCTTAACATAATTTAGGAAACAAAAGGGAGTTGAACCCCAGTAATTTGGGGAAGGAGAGTGGGGATTTGGATCTATAATATACCACTAACAGCTTAGAACTCTAACCATAGACTGTTTGCAAGTGATGTTTAAATCAATATTGATATTGGGATTTTCTCTTCTTGTCTATTTGTTGGAGTAGAATTTATGGTCCTCACCCACCGTCCCCATTTTTGTAAGCCCTTACCTTCCATCTTAGACTAAATACTGTGATTTGGTTCTAAGGCAGAAGAATGGTAAGGGCTAAGAAATGAGAATTAAGTGACTTGCCCATGGTTACAGAGCTAGAAAGTATCTGAGGCCATATTTGGTCCTAGGACCTCCCATCCTTAGGCCTGGTGGTCCTTACCTTTTAAGCTAATTAATATAGCTGAATAACTGAATTTTTAAAATAGTTGTATTGACTTTTCAGTCCTATTATTTTATTTTCCATCACATCCTATGTAAAGGTACCCTTCACTTAAATAAAACATCTTTTCTCGAGTTGATTTCCTTAATTTTGGTGACATCTTTTCTCCTTTGAATTTGGTTATCTTGTGAAATGTTTCCCCTCTGGAATTTCCATTTACTTTTGGGAAGTCCTCACTTTCTTTCTAATTTTTATTTTATAACAAAAAAAAAAAGAAGTGAGCATAGAAGTGTTAGTAAATTGTTTAGAGGTGACTGATACTAAATTGGCAAAGCTTGGCAATAAAGCGGTAACTTCCTCCTTGGAGACACTAAAAGTTTGATAAGAGGGTTCAATATTATTTACTTCTCCTTGAACCTCTTCCTTTTACTTTCTGTAGTCATTAATTGTTCAAATGCTATGGCCCAGCCTTCGGCCTTTGTGGCATTGCTGAGGGGAAATATGAGGCAGATATAATGTTAGTTTCACAGAAAGCATTCTGCCTGAGGGAAATAATGTGAAGAAAAGCCTGAATATTTCTCCCTCCAAAAATGAAGGACTATTTGAGAAGAAAATGAAAATTCTTCCCTTTTGGCAAAAGTTAGTAGATACATGCTCCTTGGAGATTCTTTTACTTTCTGCATTAAGAAATGACCTCAGTGCAGTCTACAAACTCACTGTGGGTCATGAAATTGCTTTTCTAACCACTACCTGCATGGTTTGAGTCCACCATTATGGTCATATCCTGAGACTATTTTAAAAAGCTGATCAAATAGCCCCTATTACAGAAGTCACTATATAAAAACTCAGAGTTATTACAGTGATTACAGAATAATGGCTTCACCTGATATGGATGGAGCACTTTACAGTGGTGCAGCACTTTACATGCAATATCTCATTGGATCCTTGTCATAAATCTGCGAGCTATGCAGAAAAGATATTAGGTATTCAGTTTTACAGTCGAGGAAACTGAGGCTGAGAGCTCAGATGCCTAGGGCCATATTTTTGCATTTCAAATGAATGCATTTCAAATTCTAGGTCTGCATCAACAAGTGCATCAGCAAGTGCTCCTTATACCTGCAGGTTTTATGGGTTTGGCTTCTAGTTTTCCTCTTTCTTTTTTCTACAAAGGGGAAGAATACTTTCATTGCTGAGGGTTTCAACCTTGCCCCTATTTTCTGTCAGTGAAGATTACATAGTTTCACAGTCAGAGAGGACAGGATGTGCTATGCTTTTGAGATCAGGAATAAAATAGGATTTGACTAGGTCTACTTGACACAGTGACAAGTTTGGAATATGTTACTGGGTTACTTTAGTTTCAC
Source organism: Gracilinanus agilis (assembly GCF_016433145.1). NCBI lineage: Eukaryota > Metazoa > Chordata > Mammalia > Didelphimorphia > Didelphidae > Gracilinanus > Gracilinanus agilis. The sequence continues at coordinate 376,800,791 of NC_058132.1, read as the reverse complement.
CACTCTCAAAGACACAATAAAGTGATAAATGAAATAGGAAAGACACGCTAGTGTTAAGAACTGGCATAAAGTATCCTATGTCTCAGCTTGGATGAAACCTATCATACAGTAACTTTATAGCTGGAAGGGAACTTAATGGACATTGAGTCCAACATTCTCATTTTAAAGATGAGGAAACTGAGGCAGAGAGAAGTTAAGAGAATTCCCCAGGGTCACACAGCTCACAAGTGTCTGAATAAAGATTCGAATTCTGATTTTGCTGACTAACTTTAGTACCCTTCTTACTATGTGATGCTTCTTTTTTAGGATCTGCAATAATCCAACCCAAGTCCTGGAAAAATACTTTTAAAGCCCCCAGTAATTGATATATATATGAAGGGGAAATGGCATTTGGTATTCTGTTATGAAAACTAATAAGATGAAATATATGTTTAGGGTTAAATTTCATAGAAATAAATGCATTTCTTGAGATATAATACCATGCAACTAACAGTAATAGCTTGAAAAGCAAGAAGGAGTTTATTTGTAAACACTTCTCTGGTTTTGGGGAAGTCTGGGATTCCTCAACAGATCAAGGAAGAGTTTTGATTCTTAGCTTATTACAAAAACAAGCTTTCTTTCTATTAACAATGTCTACTTCCTTCCCAAAGGCAATTGAACAACTGTAACAATCTTTTCAAGGATTTCCAAGGTAGTGTGAGTTAACCAGGATAGGAATTAAGCAGGATAGTTTTTCATTTTCTCATTACTTTTTGAGGAGCAGATGGAAGAAAGAACTGCTTACAAATGGGAGAGGGAGGAAAGGCATACATAGCGAATGGATACATCCATTGATTTATTGATAGTTTAAAGGTCTCATCAATTTCGAAAGCAGCAGCTTTGGAGCCATTAGTTCCACTCTGAGATGAGGTATAGCTGATTTAAAAGTATACTTTTTGCCCTACCTTTTTAACCTTATGCTTTTTTTGTGAGAGTGTACTGACGCAACATTGGAAATTTGCTTATTGATATTTTTCTGAGTACCTGTTCTGAATCCCACATCCATCATTGTTGTTACTTAATTGTCAAAATCTATTTAAATTCAAATTCATAAAGTAGGTAACTTGGTATAATATAATGGAACAAGGGGTTGACATAAAGTTAGAAGACCTGAATTTGAACAGAGGCTCTATTAACTAACTACGTGGTCTTTAGCAAGTCATCTGATTACTTTGGGCCTCAGTGGTCAGATAGACAAGCTCTTAAAACAGTAGTTAGAGCAATGACAAAAAAATGATTCTGGCCCTATACAGAAATAGGAAAGAATTAAAATTCTCTACTTTTGGTAAAAGCATATTAACTTTTTTGGAGAAAAAAATTTGCAATTTAACTCAAGTGTCAAGGACCGAGAATTTCCAGATGTAAAATCTTTTATGAACTTCTTCAGCATGGAGTGCTGGCATTGCTGTTTGTTAAAGTCCACTAATGTCACTAGGACCTACTAAAAACATCAGGTTTAGGCAGAGGAGAAAGAAAAACAAAAAAATATTAAAGGGAAAAGAAATGAAACAGGTTCAAGTGAGAAGAGAGAGTATTGAGGGTGATTGTATGACAGAAAATGGAGACAAAGAGAAAAAAGGTAGGAAAGGAATATATTCCTGGTGGATATGGTGTGTCATTAGCAATTACCTTAGATGTTGCTTTGTGCCAGCTTTGTACCCATGTATCCTTGCTTATGTCTATGCCTACACGTTAGCAAACATTTTAGTAAGGAATTAAATAGGATCATTTTCTATTTTGGTTACTTTTTGAGGAGGAAGTGGGGGAAAGAACACCTCACAGAATTATGCGTTTTGATCCTTCTGCGATTTTGTATCCCATTACATACTGACTGACAACCTATATTCCTTAATAAAGACAATGAAGGTATTTTATCTATCCCTTTAGTGTATTGAGTAGAAGGATGTTGAAAGGGTATTATAGATGAAATAGACTGTAAAGCTCTGTATAAGAACTTAGATCATGGATCCTCTACTTGTTGCTTTGTTTTATTTTTACTTCTTTATAGAGTTGAGAAGAAAACTCATTTGTAGGATGAAAAGAAATATTTTGTGTTGAGGAGATGAACTCTGCATCTAGGTTTAGTATTTCATGGCACAAATTTAAGGAATGTCCTTTCCTAATTGATTGTGACTTCTCCAGGCTGATCATTTGTTCATTCATTCAACTAAAATTTATTAAACATCTATTTTAAATAAGACAAGGCCTTCATCTTTCAGGAGCTTTCAGTCTAGGAAGATAGCATTAGACATACACAGTTATACTCCAAAAGAACAAGTGCATGTAGGCAAATGGGAGAATTGGGGAAATGTTTCATGAAGGAAGTGGTATTTGAATTGGGCCATAAAGGCTGGGTAGGATTTCAATAGCCAGAGAGGCATTTCAGGTACAGAGGACAGCTCTAGCAAAAATCACAAAGGTGGCGAATAAGTAATTCAGTTTAGCTTGATCATAAACTGTGAAAAGGAGTTGTAGATCAGGACCACTGAACCAGATTCTCATCTGTGAATTTCCTGAGAGCAAAGCAATCATTCAAGTCATTGAATCTATCATTACTATACACTTTGTAGTGCATTAAAGAGTGTGCTGGATAGCACCTCTAAAAGCCTAAGTTACTACCGAGGAATTAATGGAAAGGATGGAGCCCATCATTACTGGAAAAGAATATACTATAAAATCACTGTTTTCTTTCTAAATTTCTAACAAATATACCAAACTCAAGTTAAAATGTCTATGATACTCCAAAGGCATATTGTGTAACATTGTTTTTCCTCCCTTAAGGGGAAACAAACATACTTTGTACTTAAATTCAGGTTCATTACAGTCACGTGATGATAAATTGTCAGACATGTACACTCCACATTTGCTGCACTGAATTGCATGGCTATCATCAAGAAATTTATTTTTTTGCTGGGCCATTTCCTGGGGCCTTTTCCTATGGATAACCTGATAGAAAAGCCTCAGATCTCTCATATATTTTTCATATATTAAAAATAAATTCTTCTCATACCTTTCATTAAAAGTCTGAATGGCCTCTGATGTCATCTAAGATATATGACATAGGTAGGAAAAGAGACTCAAATACTAATACCTGAATACAAAGAAATCTGTCATAATTATAGTTCTTTCACTTGCAAAGCTTTAGGTTTATCTGACTTTAGCCTGAAGGTTTTATCTAAAACAGAGTTGGGGCAGAACAAGATGCAGGAGGAGGACTGAAACAATAGCATGATTTTGCTCAGAAAATAGTCATAGGAGAATGGATTTAGAGGTAGAATGTGCCTTAGAAGTGATTAAGTCAATACTCTCATATTTTAGAGAAGAGAAAACTGAGATCCTTAGAGGATCTTAGTGACTTGCCAAGAGTGTTACGACCATCCTGAATTCGCTTAACCCCAGTTTGGACAGTAAGTCACTGTCAACTGGGTAAGAGTCTAGCTGGAGCGTGAGGCCAAAGTGGTGGTTAGTGAAAAAAAAAGATATTAGGTAGTGCTTTGGACTCAGGTGGTTAGCACTGCTTTCCACTGGGTGGTTCCAAATTAATTTCCCAACAAAGAGAGTAGCTCTTGAAAGTAGGGGCAGCTTTGAGAACTACGAGTTAAGCTGGCCAAATAAGTGAAGGAGAAAAGTCAAAAGAATTTTGGTGGTTACTGGCCAAATATTTATAATCATCAGAATTATAATAGCATATACAGACAAGTTGGCTTTATTTGCTAAAGATAGTGATCTTTTCCTAATGAAATTTCTCTTTGTATCTTAGGACTTTGGAACTCTCCTTTCCATGTATCTCATCTTTTTGTCAGTCATTTGTGTATACATCTTCCCTCCTCTTTACTCTCCCATTAGAAAATAAGCTTCTTGAACATAAAATCTGTGTCTTATTTAAAATTTGAATCCAAAGACCACAGCATTATTTTAGTGTGTACTTAATAAATTTTTGTATAATCAAACTGAATTGGGCAAAGATCAGGATGGATAGGAACCTGAAGATAAAGAATGATTGTAGATCTATATGTTTATACTTAATCATAATATAAGGTGTTCCAAAAATCTTAGTGCCTTATTAAGCTTTAATAGCTTTGGGGCATCCTGTATAGACTATTACTCTGGCTAGGATCATTAGGAAAACTTAGGGGTGGGTGAGGAATTTCATATCCAGAGTTGGCCTACAATGAAGAAAAAGAAGAAAAACAGCAACCCTTGTACAAGTGAGACAAAATTTCTATTATACAAAATCAAGAAGAGATAGTCCATTGTAACTAGGCTTGTAACTCTTATGGAAGGCCTAGACATCATCTGGAATGGATAGAGCTCTAGTCTGGAAAGATTCTTAGAAACACAAAGAGGAAAGAGAATAAATGTGATAAATGAATAAAAGTCAGGTTACAATTAGCAAGGGCTTCTTCTGGAGGGAAAATAATTCTTATTGTCAGGATGCAGGCTTATGGGAGACCCTTCCTTAGACAAAATAAATATAACTCCCAGTATAGAGACTTGCTGGAAGATTGAACTTTATGATACTTCCCCTACCAACATCTAACTAAAGTCTTATCTTGCTGGAGGGTGTGAAATGTATGTTTATATGAGGGACAAAAAGATATATATCCAAAAATTTGGAATACCTTAGAGCAGGGGAAAAATGTTACTATTGCTTATTTTTAGATCTGTGGGTAATCAGAAAAAAGTATCTATGGTATCTCGAAAATTTTAAGGCAGATTTAAATTTAAATAGCATAAACTGTACATTTTTGAACTGTATATTTTTAATTTAGAGTTAACATGAGACAGTGTATAAACCTTGCTAACACAGTACAAGGGAGGGGAGGTTTTTTTTGTTTTGTTTTGTTTTAAAGAGTACATGTCAAATCCTGATTCTTCTTACAAGAGTGACATAGCATAGCATCACAGAAATGATTGCATGGTTTCAGAAAAAAATAAAGTTAAATGTCAGCTAGGTGGTTCAGTGGATTGAGAGCCAAGTATAGAGATGGAAAGTCCTAAGTTAAAATCTGGTCTCAGACACTTCTATCTATGTGACCTTGGGCATGTCACTTAATTCCCATTGTCTAGTCCTTCCTGCTTTTCTATCTTGGAACCACACAGTATTGGTTCTAAGATTAAAGGTAAGGGCTTAATAAAAAAATTATTTCAAAGGTCCGACATAGATAGAATTCTTTACTGCCATATTCATAATAAATCTATGAATTCAATTGTACTTTCTCAAAGATTTCAAGAAAATCCTAGGCTCAAAACTATTTTGAATCCATACACATTTCTGTTCATTACTGTTTTGGGTGAATAATCTTGAAACTGGAAATACCAAAACAAAGCTAAACTCAAGAAAATTCCATTAAAGCTTCAGTCTATTTCCCATTATTTTAGCCCCAGAATTGAAAAAAAAATTAATATAACTCCTTTCTTTCCCTTAGGAATAGTTTTCCACAGATCCCTTAGTTTTTTTTAAGTTATTTAGCAGCCTCCCAAAAGATTTAAGATCAAAGAATCTACTATGTCCTTAATAAGTTCTATTATTTCCTTTTCCAGTTCTGAGAATTTTTTTGTGACACATTTTGCTTTAAAAAGAAAAAGTCATATGTGTTTTGTATTGTTTGAATGCTGCTGTTTTCAGGTTTTATCAAGCACCTCAAGAAAGAACTATAATAGCCTTGGGACACAAAGTAGTAATATTCAAAGAAGTGTCTATTATTTTATAAGTGCTGGACAACTGATTTCTTATTTTAATGATTGCACATTTTGTCTAAATGCCTCAATTTCAATAACTTTTAGCAAATCTTGAAACACATAGTAGGCCCTCAACACATGTTGTATGACTGAACTGAAGACAGATTTTAAATCCTCTTTTGATGACATTTCTCCAAAATAAAGCAAAAATTGTAAATAATTAAATTTTCTTTGCATATTTAATGGGATCCTTAAAATTCATATGGTAAGATATTTTAAAAAATTAAATGCTTCATGAATTTGCGTGTCATTCATGTGCAGGAGCCATGCTCATATTTTCTGTATTATTTTTAATTTTAGCATATGTGCTGCTGAAGCAAGCACCAAATGACATAATAAATTGCTCTGGGTTTAGACCTCCTTTCACAAGACAAATAGCATAAGATGCTGAGAAAATCCTAGAGAAAAACGCTATTCTTCCTGTACATATGCAACTACGCATATTTCTACTAATGGATAATGGGTACTTTTGTGAACTATTAATGAAGAGTTAATATAAATAGTGAATGCTAATGAAATAGTGAAATTAATAGTGAAATATTAATTAAATGAACTATTCATTTCAATTATAGATCGTGCTTCTTACCTGGTGGAATAATGTCTGACAAATCAACAAAAGATGAATTAAATATGTATCGAGAAGCTATACCCCTATTAAAAAGTGTCCAAAACCCCAAAGTCTCAGGCTCATTGTGTCTGGGAATAATACCACTCAGAACATCCCTACCAAAACTTTAGAGAGAATAATTTTTAAAAATTACCATAAGTTGGAGTGCTCTCTCTTCTTCCTTGACTGCTTGATCTTCCTTTATCATATTCATAGCAATATAAGACAGCATCTTCTTCAACCACATTAAATCTCTTCCGATATTCCTGATCAAGAAATGAATTTGGAGATTCGGATCCCTTATGTACTGGCTTGCCCACTAGGTGCCTACTGAGATCATCACAGGGAAGATTTCCTTTTTCATCCCTAGGATGGGAAGTAGGGAGAATGAAAAGGAGATTTGGAAAAGAGCATAAAAATAGTGAAAAGAGTGGAGAGAAAGAGAAATAACAATAAACATAATGGCTTTTATTTATATATAGGGATTCATAGTTTTAAAAGTCCTTTCACATACATTCTCTGATACTTAGAACAATCAGGTGAGGAAGGCTGAAGGCAAGTATTACATTCATTTTATAGTAGAGGAGTCTGAAGCTTAGAGGTAGAATAATTGATTCCAGATTTCTCTGTTAGGTGGTAATAGAGATGGAACTAGAACTCAGGTCTTCTGATGCCTTTATTTTTCTCCATATATAGCAAATGGCATTTTTAGGACATAAGAATACACTATGATCAAGAAAGCAGGAAAACAAATTCAGAGTTGGCATAATTCAAAATCTATAACTATAACTTCATAATTCTGCCAGGTCTGACCTAGATTCAGTCCCACTACTATTTCTATTATTTTGTTTAAAGGAAATTTCCAGAAGCCTACTAATAGCCACATTGATGAGTAATGTGATTTTGGAGATTATTAAATAAAACAACCTAAAATTCTTTAGTATTAGATATGTTTTTATTTTTCTTTTTAAAAACAGTAGAAAGTGAGAGAAGGGCTATAGAACTGGAGATGGGAAAATGTTCCAGTTCTCAAAAGGGGAGGAACATGTTTATTTCACATTTTTGTTGTTTGATTTAGGTGGGTTTGATTTCTGGCAGAGTTGTAAAGTATATTTTCAAAGTGATGGTTTGGGAATTGTTTTAGAAGGGAAATGTTCATCACATTGAGTCAAACAACCTCATTATCTTTTTAAAAATAGGGTATTAGAAAGCATATTAGAGGAATGAATGACAGATTTCAGGAAGCAATCTGACCAAGAATCTCATGTTTCCTTGTAGACAAGATGGAAAGATATAGACTGGATAATAATTTTTTTGATAGATTTGAAACTAAATGAATTAAAAAGATTGCTTTGATGTTGGCTTAGAGAAAAGATACCAGAGGAGAGGAATAGAGTTTTTGTTTTAGTCCTGTTCTATTCTACACTTTTATCATTTTCTTTGGGGAAGACAGAAGTGACATGTTTATAAAACTGGTAGATGGCACAAAGCTGGGAGGGATAACTAATGTGAAGAATGACAAAATCAAGATGCTCAAATATCTAAATAGACTGGAAAGATGAGTGAAAGATAATAAAATGAAATTTTATACAGATAAATGCAGTCTTAATGGGTTCCAAAAATCAAGAGCACAGCACAGGATAGCTATAGATGGACAATAACTAATATAAAAATGACCTGAGGGTTTTAGTTGATTATGAGTAGAATATAAGGCAGTGGTGTAATGTGGTAGCCCAAAATTTGATGCTATTTTAGGAAACATAAAAAAAGCATAGCATCCAGAATGAAATGGGCTGACCATCTTAATTGGCTCAGCCTTGGTTAGGCCACATTTGGAGACTGTATTCAATTCTGGGTGCCGCATTTTAGGGAGAACATTGGCAAGATGAAATACATCCCAAAAAGGGCGAGAAAGATGATGAAGGGATGTGAAACTATGCATTTAATTAAATCAACTAGGAGTATTAGCCTGAAGGATAGAAAACTGGTGGATAGTAGTAGTCAGGTGATGTGATAGTTCTAGTATCTATGGAAGACTACATGGAAGATGGATAATATTTATGTTACTTAGTTCCAGTGGTTAGAAAAAGAGACAATAATGGAAAATGACTGAGAAATATGCTTATAGGAACATAAGAAAATATCTTTGTTCATTGTCAAACATCAGTTATATTTTTATTCGTGATTCTTTTGTAATGAATCCTAAACACTGACATGAATGAATGACATGTGAATGAGCTGGTGACATCTTGAATTAAAAAAAAGTTTTAGAAATAAAAACATGAATCTAAATATATTTTAATGGTAAAAAATCAGCTATTTAAATTAATTCCTGTTATGTGATATACATAGGAAGTTTGGGGAAGTGCTCAGATCTGAGACCCCTTCAAGATTGCAAAAATCTTCAGATATATAGTTAGGGAGCTCTACTGGCCCAGTCCTGTCCAGATTTGAAAAACGTCTTGGGAACATTCAGGTCCACTAGAACTATGTGACTTTATTTTTAATTAAGGGGAAACTGTTCTTCCTTTTTAGATCTTCCAGAAAAATCAAGCAAAGTTCTTGAATCCTAAAAGTGTCACAAAGCATAGATAATTGTTTTATCTATTCTCCTCACCACAAACCTTAGGCAAATTGATAGGAATCTTTCATATAACTCTCATTCAGAGTACTGATACCTCATCTCACTTTAAATGCTCAAAAGAATTCTCCACATTCATGCATTTGCCTATCCACAGATGACCATACACATTCCAGCACATGGCTTAAGATCTCAGATGTATCAGTACAGGTTTGGGGTTGATGCCAATGAGCAAGGGTTCATGTGAAACTGACCTCAAGATCATGGTGACTTGCAAGCCTTATAAGAGTTGTTTATATGTGTGGCAGCCATGAACACCAATGTGATTGTAGTTTCCATTATTAATAAAAGTCTACTTTCAAGAGCAAGAGAATTGATGGTCCCACCATATTTTACCCTGGTCATACCATATCTAGCATACCATACTGATTTTCATTGTCACTTTTATGAGAATTACAAGGACAATGCAGGTTTGACTCAGAGGAGGATGACTATGATAAGGAAAGAATTTGAAACAAAGTCAGTTGAAGTAAATGAGAATATCTAGCCTAACAGAAAAACAGAGTTAGGAAAGGCATAATATTTCATATATTTGAGAGATTTTCATGTGCAATAAATGGCTAGGTTTGTTCTGCTGGATTCCAGGGGACCTAAGTAATTTTAATCAGTGAAGGATTCAGGGAAGAAGATTTCAATTCAGTATAAGGAAGAATTCTTAACAATTAGGGAAATCCATGTAATGTTTATGAGGAGGTCCCATCATTGAATTCTAAAAGAGATTGAGTATATAACAGCTTTTTATTTTAGGAGTGTGTGTATAGTAGAGGAGAGTAGAATTATTCTTCTTCATTTCAGGTTCAGGCAGCATTAGATGATCTTTTAATTTCCTTCTCACTCTTAGATTCTATAATTTAGGCTTTAAAATCCCTACAAATATAGCTAAATCAAATGAAACTGAAAGGCATGATATGGCTAATTTACAAAATCTTAATCCTGTAGCTACATTATGTGGAATAAATAAAAAAATTACAATCCACTACCTGTCTAATAAGAATGAAGACCATGTACCATGGTTATTTCCATCTTGACATGGTTCATCATAAACTGATTCAAGGAAGGTGGAAAAACTACCAAAAAAAAGTAAAAAAAAAGCAAGAAGCTCAGATTATCAGGGAACCTTAACTGTCAATTAAGTCGTAGGTTCATTATCTGTTTCCTGAATACCTCCCATTTTCCTCTTGTCTAGATGGCCTAGGGAAATCATGATAACAATATCATTTCAGTTACACTCTCTATGGATCTTCACTCTCTTAATGTATTAGTGATAACAATATCCTAACTCTACTTTTTCATCATAATTTATCAATAGAAACAGGAGAAATAATACAACAGTAATGAAATAGTTATCCAAATATGAATTGTGCAGGTTTCATGTTGCATCATGGCAACATCCATACCATTGTCCAAAGTCATGTGTTATGTTATTATACTTACATGAATTTGCTTGCATATATAAAACAAAATAGAATAGACAGTTGCATTTGATGATTCTAGAAATATGCTTTACAATCTAGTTCTTTATGAATGAGCCAATTGTATTTGTAATTTAAGAGAAACTAGAACAACACATGTATATTTCTCATCTTTTCCTAGGATAAATATATAAGAAGTACAACAGTTACATCAGTGATTCCACTTAACTTGGAATATAAATGCATTCTCCAAAGTCATTTTTCATGCAGGGGCTATGATAACTTTAGTTTAAATTTGAATTTAAGAAACTTTATATCTTATCATACATTATAAATGAAGTGAATCTCCATTATGGAGAAAAATCTGTTACTTTGAAGGAATTTGACTAAAGTATGGATCAATAGGACATTCTTTCTCCCTGGCAAATTTTTTATATTTTTTCATGAGATCTACTTTTCATTGTACTCTCACTCTGAATGCTTTTAAAATTCTCATTTACCACAACCATAAAACCTAGTGGTGTTGATTCATGTTTTGGATACTCAAATGAATTAGAAACATCTCCTGTTTAATAATGCTGTTTTTACAGAAAGCTAATTTATTTTAATCCAAGAAGAATGGGCAAAATGGGAAAATACTATCTCTTTAGAAAGGCATTGACTTTTTTTACATATTTATTTTATTTTGTCTTGTTTACTTAAATCCCTTCAAATTATTCATCTGGAAGACAGGACTCTATAAAGAGTTATTCCAATTTTCAGTTAAAACTAATAAGAAAACAAATAAGAAAAGTAAGTTCACTTCATAAGTGGATCACACACTTTCATTGTTCCCTATTATACAATATTCTACAATATCTATTGCCTTTTCATGAAATAAAAATCAAAATAATGTTTCAAATGGGTACAAATGTTTTTGTGTACTTTACTTCAAAGTGAAATGATATACCTAGATACCAAATTTCAAAATGATAGGCTTTTACGTAGGAATGGAACATACTTAGCTTGGGCTGGCAAGTATATATCTATTCATATCTATCTATCTATCTATCTATCTATCTATCTATCTATCTATCTATCTATCTATCTATCTATCTATCTATTTATCTATCTATCTATCTATCTATCTATCTATCTAGAGATATTTGAATGGAGACTAAATAAGAGGAAGAAAACAGCATGCGTAGTTACAAAGCTATTAGATACTGTAGTGAAAATCCATGACAACATTTGTAAGAATAGCAGTAAAGATGACCAAAAATTTAAAAAAGACAGAAATTTAAAACAGGAGTCAGGAAAAATACCTATGACTTCAGATGTTGAATATGGATAATAATTCATGTGAATGCATGATCCTAATGCAAGGAAGGAAGCAAATTTGGTCTCATAGTCATCACCAAGATGTGGTGAGAAAAAACTTATTCCTAGAATGTGACACCAGAAGGCTATAATTTATTCCAAAAGCACAGAATAAATAAAAAATGGAGTTTGCAGAGTAGCATTGTACTTTAGGGAGCTATACTTATGGGAGGAAATGCATGAACCTGAAGGAGGAAAAATGACAGAGAGTGCAATACCCAGAACAAGAAACAGCAGTAATACTGTCATGACACTGCTCTGTACATCTGAAAAAAATTCATGAGGACTTGAGAAGACATAACACAAGTCTCAAATGGAGATAGCATATACAGTAATGATGAGGAATATTGGTGATTTGGACATTTTGAATTTTTCATCAAAAGCAGAATAACAAATATGTCTTCAGCTTGCCTTAGTGGTAATTTGATCTTTTCATAGACAGACAAAAGAACTAGGGAACTTTTATTCTGAACTTGAGCTCATTGTCAAAGAAAAACTGGTTGCTTTAGAAGAAAGGATGAGAACTTTAGAGGAACATGATAGCTCCATTTTAAAATTTAAGAGAGAGAAGAAATCTAGGAAGGATCTAACATGTACCTTAGATTTTTTGAGACTAGATTTCAAAGAGTTTTTGAAAAAAGCATACTTGATATCCCACAGCCAAAAATTTCAATAGAAGAGTTTTCAGAAGAAATTCTAAAGATTCCAATTAGAAAGGAAAGGTAAAGCAGTTAAAAGAGGCCATTGTGAGAACAGATGGAATGATAACAAGTAATGATGGAATGAAAAAAAAGCATGGCATTGTCCTGTAAGAATAATTACAAATGCTAATGTTTAGCATGAGCTGAGTTTGGTTAAGGGTGTTTTGAACAAAAAAAAAATTCCTTCATTTTTTTCTCCAAAATGGAGATTCACTACATTTATGATGTTTGATGAGATATAAAGTGTCTTAAAATTCAAGTTTAAACTAAAATTATCATAGTCCTGGGATAAAAACAGGACAAAAATGAGTGGGAGGAATTAAGATAGATTATTTAAAAAAGGGAGAATTTAAGAAGGGATCGAGTAGATGATAATAAAAAAAGAGAAAACAATAATTTTTATCTCATTTGGACTGGAAGGAACAGAACAAAAATGGTGTAAGGTAGGGAAAGGAAGCCAGCTATTTGTGCTACTCAGTTCCAGAAAAACCCTACAACCTGGGTCCCAAAAGAAACTGGGAGAAGCATTGCTCAGTTACTGTCAATGATCTTTGAGAGATTATGGAGAATGGAAGAAGTACCATGGCAACCAAGAAGACCAAATTTTCAAAAGAAAAAAGGGAGGGAAGCTGACTCTTCAAACTACATATAAGGGACTACTGAAAGAATTGTAAAATATATTAAATTGATAGTCTGTGAATATTAACAAAGGAAAGTGAAAATCCCTAAGAATCAGCATCGTTTTATCATGAAATGGTCATGCCAAACAACTTATTTGTGGATAGTCTACTTGAGTATTAATTGCAAAAATGCTATAGATAATTTTATCAAGATTTTAGCAAAGTATCAGCAAAGTGTTTAATGTTATTCTTTTGGACAAGATGGAGAGATGTAGAGTAGACAGAGTTACAATTATGTAGATTCAGAAATGGTTGAATGATTGAACTGAAAGGGTAGATATTAATGGCTTACTGTCAACTGGGAAGGAACATGATGGTAGAGTTTCCTAGAAACTTGTCTTTGTCCTTGTAACATCTAACATCTTTTTTATTACTGACATGAATGAAGATATATTTAATTAATACATAGAATATATAAAGCTGGTAGGGTATAACCTCACTCTGTGAGACAGTCAGGATCCAAAAACTAACCAACCAAACAAAAACTCCTTCAAACCCAAAATCTTGAGAGGATAGAATGGATGAAACATAATAAGATGAAATTCAACTTAAATAAATGTTAAGTTCTACAGCCATCTAAAAATAAAACTTAGATATGTAATGGGATAATTCATATAATTATAGTTCAGATGAAGAAAATCCTATGTTTGTTCTCCTGCCTTAATTTGAGGTAATAGTGAGACATCATTAAAAAAAGGTTAAAAAATAATTTAAATTCAGGGCTTGTTAGGTTTGTTAATATTAGGGAAACTATCAGCACAATTGTCTATATCATTAGCCAAACTAAAAACATCACATGAATATCTCAATAGATTCAGAAAAAGTCTTCAACAAAATACAACACCCATTCCTATTAAAACCCCAGAAACTAAAGGAATAAAAGGGTCATTCCTTAAAATGATGAGCAGAATCTACCTAAAACTACAAGCAAGTATCATCTGCAATGGGGACAAATAAGTTCAGGAGTGAAGCAAAGATGCCTATTATCACCGCCATTATTTAATACTGTATTAGAAATGCTAGCTTTAGTGATAAGAAGAAGAAATTGAAGGAATTAAAGTAGACAATGAACAAATTATCACCTTTTGAAGATTATATGATGGTATACTCAAAGCATCCTACAGAATCAACTAAAAGTAGTTGAAATAATTAATAACTTTAGTAAAGTTGCAGATACAAAATAAACCCATGAAAATCATTAGCATTTCTGTGTATTACCAACAAAGTTCTGTAGCAGGAGATAAAAAAGAAATTTCATTTAAAATCACTCTAGACAATACAAAATACCTGGGGCTCTATTTGCCAAGACAAACCCAGGAATTATATGAACACAATTACAAAATACTTTTTCCACTAATAAAGTCAAATCTAAACAATTAGAAAAAATATCAATTGCTTATAGGTAGGCAGAGCTAATATAATAAAAATGACAATTCTACCAAAATTAATTTACTTACTCAGTGTCATAATAATATAGCAAATAATAATTTTATAGAATTAGAAAATAATAATAACAAAATTTATTTGAAAGAACAAAAAATCAAGACCATCAAGGGAACTAATGAAAAAATGTGAAGGAAGGTGGCCTAGCAGTACCATATCTTAAACTGTAATATAAAGCAGTAATCATCAGAAGAGTTGGTTACTGGCCAAGAAATAGACTGGTAGATCAATGGAATAGATTAGATATAAAATTTGCAGGGGTAAATGACTTTAGCAACCTAGTGTCTGATAAACCAAAAGACCCCAGCTTTTGGAATAAGGATTCACTGTTTAACAAAAACTGCTGGGAAAACTGGAAAACAGAAGGACAGAAACTAGGTATAAACCAATATCTCACATCCTATACCAAGATAAGATCAAAATGGGCAGATGATTTGGATATAAAAGCTGAAGTACCACCTCACACCTATCAGATTGGCTAATATGACAGTATTAAGGAAAGTAAAGGAAAGTGATAAATGTTGGAGGGAATGTGGCAAAATTGGGACACTAATGCTTTGTTGGTGGAGTTGTGATTGATCTAACCATTCTAGAGGGCAATTTGGAATTATGTCCAAAGGGCTATAAAACTGTGCATACCCTTTGATCCTGTAATACCACTACTGGGTCTTTATCTCAAAGAGATAATAAAAAAAGAGAAATGACCTATATGTACAAAAAATTTTTATAGCAGCTCTTTTTTGTGGTGACAAAGAATTGGAAATTGAGAGGATGTCTATCAATTGGGGAATGATTGAAAAACTTGTGGTAAAAGCTGGAAAGTTCTGCATGAACTGATGCAGAGGGAAATAAGCAAGACCAGGAGAGCATTGTACATAGTAAGTGCAATATTGTGAAATACTGTGAAAACAGCTACTCTCATTAATGCAATGATCTGGAATCTTATGATGGGGAAAGCTATCCACCTTCAGAGAAAGAACTGTTGGAGTGGTATGGATGCAAAAGAATACTCTACCTTTCACATCAGTGTATTTACGTTTTTATTTTGGAGTTTTGGTTTTGTATGAGTATGCTCTTATCACAATGATCAATATGGAAGTGTGTTTTACATGATAATAAAATTTAAAAAATAATCTAAGATGGCATCAGTACCTAGACCAGTGATGGGCAAACTACAGCCCGCGGTCCAGCGGCCCCTAAAACATTCTATCTGGCAGTGACATTATTCCTAATCTGATGAATACAATGAGTAGGATACAATACAATGAAACTTTGAAAGAGTTGCCTTAGAAACAGACTGACAGAGGAACATTTCCTTTCCTTTGGCCCCCTCTTTAAAAAGTTTGCCCATCACTGGTCTAGACTATAGGAAAGGATAGTTCCAATTAAGATCACTACTAAAATGCTGAGTTTTGGGTGACATTTAAAGAAAGATATTGATAAGCAGAAGTAATCAGTAGAGTTAGGAGATGAGATACTATATTAAGGTTGGGTAATAGACATAGGAATGTTTAGTCAGAAAAAGAGAAAACTTAAGGGTGGCGGGGAGTGATAGCTATCATCAAGCATTTGTAATGTTGCCATGTGGAGGAAGTATTTGCTTTATTTTTACTGGTCACACAGGGCAGAATTAGCTTCAATGGGTGGAAGTTACAGAGAGATAGATTAGGCTTGATAAAAGGAAAGGCTTTCTAAAAATCAGAGTTTTCCAAAAGTTGAATAAACTGACTCAAGGGGTGAAGGCTTACCTCTTAATGGAAGTCTTCAGGGGAAGTATAGATAGACAACTATTTGGGGAAGATGCATAGGTGGTAATTGGATAGGTATCTCTTAAGAAAATGACCATTAGGGTCTCTTCCCATTTTGAAATTTAATGATTTTGTAAAGAATGCAAGTGAGACTAGTCAATAATGTTAAATTCCCAAGTCATTGATGGCCATAGTTAATCCTATAAATAAAGAATTAAAACATCAGATGTGATGAGATCTCAAAATTAGATGAATTCAAAGGGAATATTACAATAATAGATGTTTACTGAACTTAGCAGTATAATACCAAAATATTAAGTATAGTCACTTATAGAATGTTCTATTAACATATACATATGTAAAAATCCCTGATGTTTCCAGGTATAACAAATTAAAGAATGACAAAAAATAAATTTATCATATGAAAAATCAATTTGCATATTCTGAAAACAATAATTGTTAGGTGTGCCACTTGAAAAAAAGGAATTATCTGATTGTGTTTTTGAGATGTTATGGGACTAGTTTTAAAAATGGAAGCAAATTCTCACAACTGCTACCAATTATTCCCATTCAGTGTTAAGCCTTCTCTATATTTTCTGCACTGCAGCATTCCACCAGGTTGAATATCAGAATGCTTCAGGACAGAATGAATCACAGCAGAAAAGCTCTATTATTCCAGACATGTCAGGAATTTCAAGCAAGAGTCTGGAAGTGAAATATAGGAAGGGCCTGTCAGTTTAGAAAATACATTTAAAAATCAGTGCTTCTATGAACTAAACTTACTTTGTCTAAGTCTTTCTATCTAGCAAAAGGAATCAAAAGAGAAAGATAGAAATAGATATTTTTAGATTTCCAAAGGCTAAAAAATTCAAATGCCTTTGCCTTATAGTAATTTTTTTAAAGATTCTTTATTGTATTCCTTAAGAAAACAAAAGCAAAAACCTTCAAAAGTAATTTGAGTCTAAAACATTCTGTTCATGGAGCTTGGACTGTTTTTTTTTTTTTTTGGTCACAGACATATGCCAATATCATGTGTAGCATGTAGAGATGTTCTAGAATCTTTTTATATTACACTGGTGGGAGAAAATAATCCAAAGGGAAAAATTCTAGCAAAGACTCAACGCTTATTCCCAGGTGGCTGGTGTGAATCAGAGGTTGCATACCAAAGCACAATGTCTTAGTGCTGTACCTGGGAATGTAGGGCTCTGCTGGAGGAGGGGGTATGTAGAGGTCCTGAAGAGCGGAGCTGTCCCTTTTGGTGGGTGTGCTGATGGTGCTGGAAGGCGTGGCAACACTGCTTGTGGGACTTCTAGGTATAAGAGGCTGGTTAAAATGAAAAAGAAAATACATACACACACAACAACACACAACAACAACAATGACATGGTTATAATTTTAATATCATCTACTGTGTTCACTTTTAAACAGAAAATTAGTTTGGCATACACAAAGAGAGAAGAGAAATAGTTACTTTTATGTTTCTGAACTGGTTGAAAAAGATTCCTGTTACTTAGGTCCCACAAATTCTTTGGAAATCCTAACATTCATGGGAATGGAGTTTCCTTTTTTAATGCTTCTTCTGGTATCAGAATGGGACTGAGTATTTAGAAGGTAATAACAATATACAATATTTCATTATCCCATAGAAAGTAGTCATTAATTGTGTCTCTTGTAGTCCACTCCACCTCTTTGGAAGAGAAGAAATAAAAAAATCACTTAATGATTCTAAACCCACTCACGTGAAAATTAATGGATCAGAAAAATGTTGCATTTCTATGTTTTTCAAGAGACAAACCACTATAGCCCGTAGTAAGATCAAATAAATCCTTGGAAAACACTACAAAGATTATTGGTAGTGAGGCCAGGAAAATCTGTGTTTATTCTTTAGATATTATCATTAGCCACTATCCACCTCAAGGTCAATTTATGGTCCAACTCCGAAGTTATGGCATCAATATGACATATATCATTCATATTCCAGACCAGGCATGCTTACAGCTTCACATAATTTATAATTAGCTGCACTTCCAAGAATCTCTCTCTGCTTGTCTGTATCACAGCATTAAAAGATTCAGTTTGTTAAATAAAGTTAAAGTAAAGTTGGAATGGCCCTAAGGAGTCATTCATTCATCAAGATACTGTAGCATTCTTATTATGTAAGTTAATGGTGCTTGCGATTCTTGACTTCCTAGAAGGAGCTTTAACAAGAATCTTTGGTTCAAGAAAGCAATCCAAAGAGACATTTATTTAACACATTAGTCATTTTTGAGTTTGTAGCAATGGTTAATAAATCTACCATTACCTTGCACACCTAGGAAGTTACATATCAAATAAAAGTAGTTGCATATTCATGCTATCTAGTCAACTGCCCTGGCTACCTGAAATATAAAATAAGTATTTATAAAATAACAGTGCAGCAAAGCCACAAAACATGATTAAAAGCCTAACTGACCCTTCAATCTTACTTCAGTCTAGGTGAAAAATATTTGCACCATTACTGTAGAGATATTCCTTGAACATAGAGACAACTACAAACTACTTTAGAATGTGACAATATGACTATACTCTAATAAAAAAGTCATTTACATTTTTAGGCACAGCTTCAAAGTAAAATACGATTTTCGTTTATCAACTGAATAATCTACCTATTTTGAAATTAGGTTTATAGTTCTGTTCTTTTCCATACATGGTCTATCTGAAAAGGAGTCTGAAATCACAAATCCTGAATAGAAGATGAAGTTTCCATCAATTTGGAATGGTTATTAAGGAAAAAAACCCTGCAAAGCTTAATCACCCTTCTCCTCTCTCTCTCTCTCTCTCTCTCTCTCTCTCTCTCTCTCTCTCTCTCCCCCATACATGCACTGTTTTTGGCAGTGTAATAAATATACCTGCAAATAAAATATAAAGCATAATTCATCAAAAGATAGGCAGAGGAATGATAGGTATTACGGTATGTTCAAATATGCAGCGAAGGCATTTTTGATTTGATGAAAGCAAATTCTTTTGTGACAGACATTTTAAGATTTCTACAACTGCTAGAAATAGAATTGTGTGAGATAGGCTCCCATTTTGGACAAGTTGGAATTTGTGATTGTAATGGTCACCTAAATATTCAAATCTACTCTATTTAAGATTCTTCAGTCTAGCTAAAGGTGTCCAGTCACCCCACTATAGGCCTGGGTCATTCTGATTAAAGGAATCTCTATGAATGGGCTTACAATTCACAGTAAATATCTCAAAGAACAGCTCACAGCAAAGTGATTGTGGTTTCCCCTCTGTTTTCACATTGAAAAAGAGAAATTGAATCAAGAACATTTTAATAACCAATAACTTTTAATACTTCAAGCTCATATCCACATTCAAACCAAGAAGGGCATGTTTTATAATTTTGCAAGTAGTAGAAACAATATTCTGTTTCCAGAACTTTAGTGGATATGGGTTAGTACTTCCCATATTTTAAAATAATATGCTATGAAACAATTCCCCAAGGTATCCAAAACACAAATTCTCTAAATTATTTCTAATACTCTTATTTAAAATGTATAGAATGGAACACCTCGTATATTCCTCTCATTATGTCAGAGAGATACTGAAATACAAAAGTAAGATGGAATCTGTTTGAGAAAGATGTGAATGGGAAAAATTATTATTCATTTTTGTATGTGGCCAAAATGGGAATTTGTTTTACATATTGCGCTTCAGTGATACAAGGCCCTTCCTTTCTTCTCTTTCTCCCTCCCTCTCTCCCTCCCTGCCCTCCCTCCGTCCCTCCCTCTCTCTCTCTCTCTCTCTCTCTCCCCCTCCCTTCTCCTCTCCTTTCCTTTCCTTCCCTTCTTTCCTTCCTCCCTCCCTCCCTCCCTTTTTCCACCCTCCTCCCTCTTCCTCTCCCTCTCCCTCCTTTCTCTCGCTTCCTTCCTTCTTTTTTGCCAATTTATGTTCAAAATTGCAGTTTATCTAAATTTCTATTTTAATGCATCCTTTGTCATGTTGCTATGAATATTACTTGCCATTCCTGTCACTCAAAATTGTCTGTGAATTTTTATTAGTTAGGAATTCCAGCAGTTCCTGTATGAACCACTGGTTGACTATTCTGACTGAATTGACCACTTGGTTCAGTTTGCTGAATTAATTCATTAAAATAATGGAAAACAATGAGTCAATCCAATTATTTGGCTAAACTGCCCAATTTTTTTCATTGGATTGACTAGTTTATTTGCTCAAATAAAATGAATTTTTTTTGTGTAGGCATACATAATTCATCTTTACATTTTGTATAGAGCAAAGAAAAATGAAACCAAAGCCACAAAGAACAATTATTATTTGTAGCTACATTTCTTACCTTATAATCATGATTTGGTACAGATGTTTGTAGTAATAGGTGCAAGATCTTAATGCTTTAAATTACAACAAATATCTATATCTATATCTATCTATCTATCTATCTATCTATCTATCTAAAATCATCTGAGATTTAAATGATATATATTTGCACCATTATATACAATCATGTAAGTATATGTGTATATATGTCTTTATCTATCTAAAATATATTTACATCAATGAAGAAAATAAAATGGACAGAAAAATTATTAGGGTTTTAAAACAGTGAAATACTTCAATCATTGTATGTAAATCAAAAGTAAACTGGTCACATACAAAAAGAACATTGTAATATTATTACCTAGAGTTGATGATTTTTCCTGACAATATTCAATTCCCTTAGAATCATGAAGTTACATAAACAAATACTTAGAGATAGTGGCTTTATCAGAAATAAGTCATATTTTACAAAGTGAGAATTATTAATATTTGTTAAGCAGACTCAAACATAATACCAAACAAAGAATCAATATCCTTTGAGCTTAGTTTGTAGTTGGCCAAAGGAGAACTAAAGTATGATAGCATGAAGTAGATGGTATCAAATATGGTCAGATTTGGTGGGAAAGGAAAAATAAATACTGATATTGCAATATTAAAGTCATGTATGAATAGTTAAATACAATTTTGAAAATACAAACATTTCTCTAGCACTCTTTAAAACTGCGCAACTAAATGAAGGAGAAAGAAATGAAGTCACCAAAAGCATGCAAAAGGCAACATGTTTCAAACAATATAGCCAGATGAGTGTAAACACTGATTACTTAAAGTCTTCTTTATATAAGTTGATAACAAAGCAAGTAAACAAACAAATAAAAAAACTGAGCATATAGTGAATGGTGAAATCTTAACTAAAATAATTAAGAGGTAAACATTTTCTAGCCCAAATAAGTGGCATAACATTATTTAAACATAATGCCTCTTTTTATTTTGTAATAATCCACACAATGAACATAGAATATCATATTCAAATGTCTTCGAAGAGAAAACTAGTCTTTTCAGTGTTTGACTCAATTTCTTTTATTCCCCTTTTGTTTTTTTTTTTTTTCAATTTCAGTAAGGATGAAAGATTTAGAGCTGAAAAGGCCCTTAGAAATCATCTTGTTTGATACTCCCATTTTATAGATGAGGGAACTGAGTTTCAGGAAATTAAATGACTTGCCCTACAAGGTCATAGCAATAAGTGGCAGATCTTGGATTTTAACATAAGTCCCCTGAACCAAAATTTTGAGCTTTTCTACAGTATTATGCTGGCACTCTAGGTTTATATTTGGTTCTGTATTAAGTTTCCCCAGTTTACCTGGTGTAGTTCTTGTAATCATTCCAGATTTTATTTTCTTGTTTTTTTCATTGCATAATGCAACAGAGAAACTTGCTGGGTCTGGAAAGATCTATCATTACTTCCTTCTCTACAATATTCCAGTGACACTCTTGCTTCCCTCAAAATCATGCAGTTTTCATTTCTGTTATGCTCTGTCCTCTTTTATAACACTCAAATAGAGCAGCCACCATGTAGATTTAAGCTATCGGATATTTTTCAAAGAAAAAAATGCTAAGTCCAGTTAAAGATGCTTCAGTTTCTTTTCTTAGTTCAGCTAAAAACAAATCACCTAGCCTGGGTCAACTTTCCCCCTCAGATCTTCCCTTGAATATTTAGCTGAAGTCAAGCTTGTTACAGTAGAAAATATCATTGCAGAAGACCCTAGGAAACAGGACTATAGAATGTAAGATGATAGATCTCAGGGTCTACCTGAAAAGCTACCTGAAAACTGAACAATAATTTCTTTCCAAAGAGTATACTCTAAAATTTGAGGAGATGCAATGGCATACAATTAATCAGAACTAACTACTTTTTTTTACTAAATGTTTAAGAACAGAGAAAATGAAATACAAAACAGAATAAAGCTCATCCTAGTGTTTATTTCCACCCTCCCCACCACCACCACCAAGTCATCATTCTTTATGACATTCTGAATAATAAATATACAAAATTGCTACCACTTTCATTAACAGCTAATGGAAAGTTAGAGTGAATAGAAGACAGTTGTAACAAAGAATACTTCTTCCCCTTCCTCCATATGTGATTTTGAATCTTTATATCAAGTAGGGTACTTTTGTGTTCTTTTTTTAAAACCCTTACCTTCTGTCTTAGAATTGATACTAAATATCAGTTCCAAGGCAGAAGAGAGGTAGTTTGACTTGCCAAGGGTCACACAGGTAGGAAGTAAATGAGGCCAAATTTGGATCTAGGACCTCCTTTCTCTAGGCCTGGCTCTCTATTCACTGAGCCATATTGTTGCCTTTATTCTGTTTTCTGACCCTTATGTCTTCCTCTCCCTTGCTCACACTTCCAGCTCGGCTTGAGTATGAATCTTCAATAAGCTGTAGCCAGTGATAAATGGGTCTAATAAGTATTCTTATGATTGGAAAAACTGTTCTACAATAATTACTCAGAAGTTTGCTTCAATAACCTCTCTATCCATGTACAGTTTGGTGTGACATGTTTTTGTTTTTAATCCTTTTCAAAGGGGCTGGGTGGGGGATCTTAAATGGTACCAGAGGGCTTATAGAAAGATTTGTTGCAAACTGGAAGGAATTTATTACAGAATGGTGCTTTCACCTTATCAAAAGATCTGTGTGATGGAGCCTAAAAATCTTCAAAATAGAACAAATGTTAACATATGTAATTTTTTCTTAAAAACTTCTAACCAAAGGGCCCATGAAGATCTTCTGGGAGGCAGTGTTATCCATTTCCCAAGTATTTCAAATTCAAGACCACACGAACAGAATATAGCTCTCAAAATATATTTTATATTGCCGTGTCAAACCAGCAACATAAAGTACAGGGAGTTTTATTGCTCTACCAGATCTAATTCATGTTCTGACTTTTCTCATATTGTCAAGTCAGTTTAGAGATGTTATTTTGGGAACCATATAAAATGCTCTGGAAACGTAGTGTTACACAACTTCCACTACCTCTTTCATCTGTGTTTGACATAATTTGAACGTTCTAACTCTTTTGCTGTACACTTTTCAATACCACCAAATGACTGCAGTATTGTATTTGAAACTTTCTTGTCGATGGACCTACTTATTCATTGTTTTGCCAAGTACTCCTGGAAGATGCTGAATTTGAGAAAACTTTATAAAATACATATAGCCTCAGATGTTAGGAAAGAAAATCATTATGAGGATGAGAAAGAATCTGGGTTTCAATTCTAATTCTTGCATTTTTACATGTGTGACATTGACCAAGTTGCTTCAGTTCTTACAATTTCCTCATCTCCAAAATGGCAGGGTTGGCTCTGGGAAGGAACATCATGATTCTAGCTGTAAGCCCCTTCCAGCTCTGCATCCTCTAGAAATTTTAGGTCATGCTTTTTACCTAAATTAGTCTACTTTTAAACAGCTAAAGAACATCATAAATGAACTTTTCAATTCAAAGAACATCTTGAAGTAAAATAACTAGACCCCTTTATGACCAACTAATGTAACAACAATCAATAGTTTGCTTTCTATTCCATAAAAATGACAAAGAAATCTGATCAGATAAATTGTGAAGCCAGGACTTCACTCTGGGACCAATGTAAGTTCATATGAATTGAAATCTCCCATTCCAAATATAGGACTTCTTTTCTTTATTGATAACATAGCTTCTTTATATACCCATAAAATATATCTACATATTTATATGTGCATTTATATGTGTATTTACACATATAGATTTATATGTGTATATAAACTGGCATCTTATGATAAATGAACCAAAGAAATGATCCAGGGAAATTAAATCATCCTGAATACTAAACACGGGATGGATACTCCTCCTTGAAAAATTTTCTAAAATTCAAAAGGATTCAGTGATTTTTGGTATTAGAAATAATTTCATTTTTAAAGGTCCAATCTTTGTACTATCTGTTACCTTTCATTTGGAAATTTGCAAAAACTCCCTTCCACCATTCACCTTAGTTAGGCTGGCTAGACATTCTAAAAAGACCCTAAATGCTAGAAAACCTAAATTAATAATTCTTCCCTTCAGTTATTTGATAGTTTCTCTGGTGTCTAAATATTATGCAACATAAATGATTTTGTTATTCTCCAGCGAACATAAGAACTTTTTTCTTTGCTTTAAGATGACTAAGATAATATAGAATATTTTGACCATGAATTTGTGTATTTGGCCAATAAATAATTCTTATATACATCTATAAACATCTATAATTTAACAAGTTTAATAGTTGCTTTCACAAAAAAACCCTTATCTGCCATATGTATCATAATAACAATTTAAAAACCATAGGTTCTGATTAATTCTTGGTCAAGTCTTTGTTCATAAATGGCTAATTTACTCCACTGAGTCATCACTTTATACACTGTATTTTTCTGCAGATACACTAATTTACTTATCATCTTTTAGTCTTAGGAGTATACACAATATTATTCTACTAACTCTCTTGAATTTCTATATCATACTTATGTTATCAAGAAAAGAAGACATAGAGCAGCTTTCTAAATCATAATTATGATTATGCAATTCTTTCATTAATATCAGTTAAAGCACTCCTATGTGTCTGTGTCCTTTCATTTGATTTACTGAAACAATAGGCTAATGCAATGTGATGTGACAGCTGCTTGGAGCTATTTACTAATCTGGATATGTGCAAAATGGAATCATTTGAGCTTCACTGTCAAGAGGAATTACATTATTGGCTGAACATTGATCTTCCACCCCTTTTCCATCAATAACACTGGCTTCATCCCTGTCATTAGTTTTTTCCTACTTAAAATAACAAACCCAAACTATTTTACCTATAAAAAACCACTTATTAATGCTACAGATTGAAACCTATCACCACTAATATCTTTCAGCTAGCATTTTGTGCTGTTTATTAAAATAATTTTATTATTGTGAACATCTGAAAAATGATTATTTTAACAAATATAATGCTAACATAGTTAACATTATCAGTTTTTCTGGGAAAACAATGCCATTTGATGGGGCATAATGACTACAATAAGGCTGTTCTCTTTTCATGGTTTTTAAAAGACTCCCCCTTCTTCCATATAGTAAGTAAAAACATCTTCCTTTTTATCCAAGGTTTTTCATTATGCAAAATTGGCACTTAGATATATAGATATCTATGGCAAAATTCACAATGTAAAAAGCAAAACAACACACAGAAATACAATGTAGATAGTATGGGTTAGAAATACAATATAATTATAATGGATTAAAAACAGATTATGAATGTAATTTCAAGAATACATACATTGGGACCTTGCTTTATGCAAAATTGTGGGTAAAATTGATATATGTGCCCACTGAATTGCATACCTCCACCAATTTCAATGACCATTTCAGAATATGTTCTCTAAGAAGAAACTTTTTTGACCCTATGCATTATGAAAAAATACAAAATTTCAACAATCTATTCAAAGAACATTCTGCCTTTGCAGAAAATCATGCTGTGTCCATTTAATTCACCCACACAATCACTGAAAGACATTATCACAAGAGCCAAATTCAAGTGATCTTCGGATAATCATTTTCAAAAACATCTACATCTAAAAATATCCTCCCGTGACTAACCCACATTCGAACTGTGATTGCTCCCTTATTCCAAGGAACTTCAGTAAGAAGTCATACTGTTCTTCTCTTTTTGCCATTCTCCCTCTAAGTATTTGGCTCAATTTACCAGGGAAAGCAGCTACAGAGGATGCTTTTGCCAACACAGCATGGAAGACACAAGCTAGTCTTGATTTGCATTCTAAAAGCAAAACTTGTTACCACTGGCCCCTAGGATGACAGCCCGGTTATCTATAGCTATCTATCAACAATGACAAACTTGTAACGTAGAAGTTTTGCCTGTTTAATACATCATTAGAAGATTGCCAATAGTGTTCACCATGGCGAAAGGAGTTGTTTGAAGACCTGGAGCTTTCCTTCTTAAAATGTGCCCTTTGAGACAATAATTATGCACATCTCAGCCCTTTCAAGTTTCATAAAATGCACAAATATGAACTTATTCTGAGTGAGAGATTCTAAATGAGGTTGGATGATTTACTACTGTTAATTAGTCATCTCACTTCATGACTGGTCAGTCAAAATTTCTATTAGAAATACTATTTTCAGTATGTATAAAACTAAAAAAAATTATTGAAGCTTTAATTTTGTTTAGTACAATTAGGTTTTATGTTTTTATTTTAAAATAAGAGAATGCCCTTCATTTATTGATTGTTTATTTGAATTCACAGTACAATTCCCCTTGAAATTTTAAACAATTGTTTCTTTTTTAAAAAATCCATACCTTCTCTCTTAAAATCAATGTTGTTTAGTGGTTCCAAGGCAGAAGATCATTAAGGGCTGGGCAATGGAGGTTAAGTGATTTGTCTACAGTTGCACAGCTAGGAAGTTTCTGAGGTCAAATTTGAACTCAGGACCTCCTATCTGTAGATCTGGCTCTTAATTCACTGAATCAGTTGTCTGATGAAAAATGGTCTCAAGTATAAAATATGTTTAAAAATATTAAATTTAAATTTAATTAAATTTAATTTAAAATTAAAAAATCACTTATTAGCATCTATATGTTGATTATTCATTCTTTTACATATAGACAATCACCATTTTTTGGGTAGTTATTTGAGAAATAAAGAGAGAAAAGACTTCTTTCTCTGCTCTTAATTCCAGGGCCTTCCTCACAGTTAATTATTTAGTATTTATCTTTTATATAGTTTGCCTTGTATGAATTTGTTTGCATGTTGTCTCTCCAATTAGCCTGTAAACATGGCAAAGTGTTGCTGGACTTACTACACCTGGAATTCTCGAATTTGAAAATTAAACTTTGCTTAATAATTTAGCATCTCTTATAATTAAAAGAAAAAAAACACTCAAAGAAATGACATTTAGAATTTTGTTTTCTACTATCCTCCATATTTTTATAGTTATAAGCATTCTAGCTGTAGTGAACTAATTAATAACAGTACAAGAAGAATGAAATAAAAGAACAAAGATAATTTCTCTATCCTGACATCTGGTGACAAGTCTAAGTGATTAAATGAGGATTTTGAATGTCTATGTTCTTGTATGTGTTGGCATCATAAGCAGATATCTTGAAAATGATATCAGTGTTTATTTTTATTTTGCTGATTGTCAGTGTTGTCAATTTAACTCTTATTCCTTAGATGAGAATGACAACCGAACCATCTTGCTACTAAAGAACAAAGCCATTCACAGACTATGTTGGGGGCTAGATAGATAGATATAGTTTCTACCATCACCTACCATTTTTATTACACTTCCCTTTTTTTCTAGAATAGGATCATGGAAGAAGACACTCCCTCTCTCTGCTATGGATATTTTCTGACTGTCCCCCTGGACAATCCCTTCTCCATTCTAATTATTGATTTTCATGGCTTCCTTGAAGTCCCAGCTAAAATCCTACTTTCTTATAGAAAGTCTCTTCCAACCCCTCTTAATTCCAGGGTCTTCCTCCCCGCCCCTGTATTTGGTATTTGTCCCATATTTAGGCATGTATTTGCTTGTATGTTGTCTCCTGTATTGGACTGTAACCTCCTCCAGGGCAGGAATTGTCTTTTGTCTCTTTCTGTGTCCCCAGCACTTAGCACAGTAAAGGTGGTTAATAAATAATTATTGATTTATTTATATCTGGAAGAGACCTTAGAGATCATCTAGGCCAATACTTTCATATTTATTAGAGGAAACTGAGGCTCAAGGACACTGTTACTTGCCCAAGATCACAAAGGTAATGTGTCAATGCCAAGATTTTACCTCATATCACCTATCTCTAGAAACACTTCACTGTACCAATCAATATTTGACCTCAGATGATCTGATAACTTTGCAACAGACATAGTGGGAATGTTCCTGATGGAAGAGAGAACTTTCCTTACCCCCTAAATCCCACAGAACTCAGCCTTGTCATGAGGGTATACTTAACATCACTAGGAAGTCTTCAGTCAAAACCTGATCTTCCCTTATTTGTAAAGATTAGCTCATCACAGAAAGGATCAAATAGTCACTTTCTTATACCTTATTTTCCACAGGTGTTTGATTCATGTCAGAAACAAGTCCGTAGCCAAAATATTTATACATAACATGTGGCTATAAGTTCTAGAATTTCAGTGCAATCTGGGTCTGTTTGAGCCACCTGAAAAATATGACTGAAAATAGCACTTAGCTACAATAAGAGGACACTGAGGAATAAACTCAATTAGTAGGCTAATGGTACAGATTCCTTGGTGTCTAGGGAACAGGCCTATTTAGGCCTATTCTATGGTAATTCTGGCATGAAGAATAGGTTAAAGCAGTTTTCTATCAAAGTCCTTATTCTCCTGCTTTATCAATATGCCTACAAAATATACTTGAGAAAGGGAGGTAATTAGAGCAATTATCCAACTGAAGAAGATACTCTTCCCTTAATTATTTCGGTTCAGTCAAAAGTGATTCTTATTTGGATACTGTAGTTACCTTAATTCTCCACTTCATTTTGTGTTTGTAGCCACATTCTAAAAGTAGGGGGAAAAACCATTAATATCTTTATAGTCAAGATATTCTTTCGGAATAATGTGCACAGAAGATGGAACTGATTATTTGGTGTTTGAAATGAGAGATGAGGGGCTAAAAAAGAATTATTCAATATCATTGCAAATTCATGGAAAATGAAGGCTATCTTTGAAAAAATGGCCTTCGTTTTCACCTCAACTATGACCCCCACCCATTAGACCCTGATGAAGGATCTTTGTGTAAGCTATGCCAATGGGAAACAATAGGGTGGAAGAACAAAGCAACTTATGATGCAGTGAGTAAATAGAATGCCATGAAATGATGAAAGAGCATCTAGTGCCCAGTTTTGACATGCTAAAATTTGGTTCATTGACTCATTCAAATCTTTGATCTTGCAAATTAGCAAATATCCTTAATTAAACATTAAAAAGAATGTATGCATTATTTGTTATTGATAACATATAGTCAAATACGTATTTTCAGGGAAAAAGATTCTCATTAGGAATTCAAAGAATTTATTATAGAAACAATTAATGAGCTTTTCATTTGGTTCAAATATATTGCTAAATTTTGGTTCAGTGAACAGCACAGTATTTTTAAAATGTACAAAACTGTTCATATTGAAAGATGGTGGAAAGTTTAGCTATTAGAAAAGAAAAGTAATTTATGAAAGGCATTAATGACAATTATAAAACTTGCAAATATTTTAAACAGCATTGACAGCAATGGTATATTCATATTTTACTTTTCTTTCTTTTTTTAACTTGGACAATGCACAATGTTCTATATCAATGGGCCACTTTAATTTTTTTCAAAATCTAGTCTTTCTTCAGAGAGGATAATAGTTTGTTTTTTTAATGGAGATTTCATGAAAGAAAAAAGTAGTCCTCCTATAATATGATTAAAGATTACATCTTAATAATAATGGGAGAATATTTTCATCTTTCATCAATCAATCCCAAACTTTCCTCACCCTCTATATATTTATTTCTTAATGATTATAATTTAAACAATGTCCAAAGTAATGTATCATGGTATAATACTTGTTGAAGTAAAACACTGAGAACTGAATGCAATGATTTCCAAATGTTTGGCACACTAGTTAATTTATCTATTTATATTATTTTTATTAAGTAGAGGAGAGGATAAAACTGTTTAATTGGGTACATTTTCAGAACTAAGTGCAACTCATTTCATCATAATATATAAATTATATTTTTGTGACCTTTAAAAATTATTCTGTAAGCTATGATTTAGCTGTGCCTCAACACTCTATGTGTATGTGCATGAATGTGTGTGGCATATAAAAATAAACCTTTAGCGGCAAATATCACTGCACAAAAGGAAACCATTCATTTTCATGTTTTATGCATCTTTCCACAAGAGGTATCCTGTGGTTCTTTGGATAATGCTACAAATATCGATCAATCAATTGGTGAAGATGTGGGATGGGAGAGGGCCATTTATAGATTAGAAATTAATTATAATAACCCTATCAAATTTGATCACAATTGAGCCTAGCAGGGCAGGCTATGAAGAGATCATTTCACAAACAAATTTTCCAAAGCATACAAAGTTAATCCATGTGCTGCTGAGATGAGGCACAATAATAAAGAAGCATCACTGCGGTAATCTATGGCTACAATGATGGTGTATGACTTATGATTAAGCTTCATTACCTGCAGAGCAAGGGGCTTCCATCTCATATTTTTCAGTAAAGCTGGTGCTGAGGTAAGCATGCTCTGAGGTCGCTTTTTCAAAGTTAAGATAACACCACTCGGGTCCTCTCGTAGAGCATTCACCAAATTTTTCAACTGCCACCCCACCTGGTAACCAGCAAAATCATCACAATAAAATTGAGGTACAGCATTCAAGATTCCATGTTTTCCCCCTTTAATAAGATTAGTAAAAATGACATCATAGGCGTACCATCATAAACATTTAAAGAATATAAACTCAAGGAAACAACAACAACAGTGAATCTTTGAATTGATTAACCAAGTTATCCCAATAGAGTCTGTTCCCAGGGAACACAAAAAGCATTTACCATAACGATCCAAAGGCTACAACAGACATTTTATATGTAACACAATAAATTACAAAGGAAAATAGTGCTACAGTTGAGATTGTTCTTCTCTCTAGGCCAAGATGTGAGCTTCATTTTAAAATTAAGTACTAATTTTTCTTTGGAGAGAAGTAGGTTTTATTTATTAGTGTAGGGAATTCCCTATGGGAAAACTCTGTCTCCCAGTGCAGAACTCATCTGTTCCAACTTTCAGTCAGTTACACGGGGCATGAAGAGGTTAAATAACTTGTCCAGAGTCACACAGTAAGTATGTGCCAGAGGTAAGAACTTGAACCCAGATCTTCCTGATCTGGCGCTCTCTTTAAGCACTGAGACGTTAGGAAAGTCATTATTGCACAGGTTTAAAAAACAGTCTGAATTTAGAGTCATTGTTTTCCTTCCTCATCTTCTTTTAAATCTATGTGGCTCCTTTGTCTCTACTCCCAAATGGGGTTTATGTTATACTCTCAGTAACTGGTACTTGACACCAGTACATTCTGATGGATGGAAGAAAGCTTCAATAAAATAAACCTTTTACTGGGCTATAAAACTTTAAAAAAAGACAAGGTAATAGTGCTTCCATGCAACAGCTACTGCAAATATATGCCAAATGAGCCCATAAACTTCAGATATACTATGCAGGATTTAATGAAGCTATACTGTTTGAATATCATCGCCAAACATATTATCCAATTACAATGAAGTAGTTGAAAAACCCTCCAAAATCTGGCTTTACTATTAGACTTCCTAAATTACTTCACTCATTATCCATTTTTTTCTCTAAAAAATAGGCAGCATTATTTCCATTCAATTGTTTTATGCATTTATTTATGATGGAGTGTCAAATAGCTGAAATCCTGAAACATGGTTGTATAGGTGGGGCTGACAACATATACCACATTTTCCCTTATCTTGGAGTCTGTTGAAAACATTGGACTTAGAAATGATATTTTTAAAATTCTCTCCACAAATATAATCACAATTGTCAGAATTTCTTTTGAAAAGTACCTTAGGACCCAAATTAGTTTGGATAGAGAGTAGAACTTAAAACCTTCATTCATTAGTCTGCCTAATTCTTTCCTAGTCATAAGGAAAATATAAGAAGGAGGTTCTTTCTGTTAGCTAGGTGCAGACAAGAAAAGACTGTTCCCTTCTCTTAGGTTGTCTGGTTTCATCCAACAAAAGCAGCAGAGACCACTCAGAAGTTGAGATGAGAAAGTAACTCAGGAAGGAGTTAGTATAGGATGATGCAAGACTGTACTGTATGATGGGTTTTCAATAATTTCTTCCTCTGTAGTAGGTGCTTACTAATGTTTAATGATTGATGTTGCTTGATTTCAGTTTAGAATTCTACCTATAAGATAGAAATCTGGAAGGGATAGTAGTGGAACCATATTCTATAGTTAAATTAACTTATTATAGGATTAAGTTCTTATACAGCTATAAATCTCAATTATATCTGATTTAAGAGGGAAGATAGAGGAAGAAGGCAAGAAATTGAGATTCCAAGAAGGATAGTCAATGGAAATTTTTGTATATGAAGTCAGAATACCTGACTTTAATTCCTAGCTTTGTCACTTATTAGCTGTGTGACTATGCATTAGTGATGTTATCTCTGTGGCCCTTTTAGTCTTTTCAATGATTAAATGAGAGGATAGAACTATATTCCTTGGTGGTCTAAACTTAAATCCAAAGTAGGACTAGCTGGGTAATTCAAAGTTTGATGGTAATTATTATTCCACTAAATGTTTGCTGTAACAAGCTTTTCATTTTTCAAAGTATTTTTGATAATCTGATAATAAAATTTGATAATAAAATTAGTTTGGTAATTTGGAAATAAAATTAATAAGGATCAGCTACAGCGAAGGCATGATAGCATATTACACTGATGCATTTGTTAATCAAGATGTCATAGAAGCCATTTCTGTCCTGGAAGAATAAACAATAATTTTGAAGGTGTTCTGCACTGTTTAATAGCTGAGGAAAGAAAGATAGGCAAAACCAAAGAAGAAACAAACAAAAGACATAGTATTCAGTAGAAGTTTTGCGATTTATCCTTTGTTCCCCAAAGAGAATCAGTATATGAAGGAAGCAGGTTTTTTAGATGCCATTAGTTGAAAAACAGATAAATTCTAAGTGAGAGGCATTTTGACTAGAAGAGACCTTAGAAATTTTCCTGGTTCAGCCCTTTGATTTTACAGATGTGAAAACTGAGCCTATAGAAGTTAAATTACTTGCGGAATGTCATATGAAGTAGCAGAGCAAGAAGCTGAACTCAGGTTCAAAGGACTTTTTCCTCTTATAACATTCTTTTAAAAATGGGGGTGAAGGGAGGGTGGGAAGGAGGCAGATTTTAAGGATAATGAGCGATTTGGCAAAGGTGTATAGAATTCATGGAAAGCTGGCTCTTAGATAACCAGTGGATAATCTTGTTATTGGTATCTAAAAATAGACAGGAAAGATCAAAATGGATATGATTACTTAAGAGTTGTGACACAAGATAAGCAAGGAGAGAGTAAGAAAGCACCTGACTGCAAGTGCCCAAGCCCAAAACTGAGAGATGTGGTTGCTGAGCCTCTGTCATTGAACTTGAGAGTATATGGAAAGGAATTAATCAAGGTTAGTTTCTATTATTGACAAAATTCCAGTACACAAGCTATAAAAATATGGTTTATGAAGGTTCACAGAAATGGTAATTGCCCAGAGTCTGTATGGCTTCATCAAAAGGAATTTTTCCTTCGGAGACTCCAACTGGAAAGTCTAGTAATGTGATTATGACAGGTGATTATGCATTGGGTGTATTCAAAGACTTCGTTTCATAGAAAGAAGCCTGTTTAGGAAATGGACAGGTAATTATATTTGGATACAATGACCAGGATTTTTCTTTTGAAGAGTATTTGAAGCAAATTTGCTTTTAGGGTTCTAAGAGTTCCAAGTTTCATGTATTTATTTAAATTAAACTATGGGTCTAATGGTCTGATTTAAAACACGTGGATATGCTCACAGAAAATATGCCACTGCCTTAGCAATTTAATAAAATGTAACATTATTTATTTAGGGCAAGATCTAAGCCATAAACTTAGGAATATCAAAATCACCATCATTTATTAATTATATTTCATATCACTTTTAGAGTCGTAGAACAGTATCTTAGCACCAAAAGAGACTCTGAAAAGTGATCTGGTGTACAATTCTACTCAACACAGCAATCAACTCTTCACATGAGTGATGTGTGTTCTTCTAAAAACTTCAAATGACTCTCGCCCCCAAATTTACAAAAACTCATACATGATAAAGAAACGGATTCTATTTTCAGATAGCTTTACTTGATATGAAGTCTTTTATATCATTGAGCTGAAATCTCCATATTAGGAGTCACTCACTTTTTGAGTTACTAGGGAATTTCATGTGATGGTCACGCACATGCAGTCATGCACAAATGGAAACTTACAGACGTCTCCATCTTTACAGATACTGTCCAATTTGGACTTAGTAAGAGGCATCCTCCATGGCAAGGGCAACTACCTTTGGTGGGCACGTGTGTTCTTATTTTCTACTTCACTTGATATTAATAATTAGGAGATTAACAAATAAGATTATCTGTTGATACATTGCCCTTTCTTTTCCACAATGTCAGCCTTCGGCTAAAAGACATAATGAAAGCATCATGTGTGAGCTTAAGTCCTTCATTTTATTTCCTAGGACTTCATAATCCCTTTGTACCATCTTAAGAATTTTGGCAAATTCGTGAGTCGCTAAAAGCAGGTAGTGGCAAGAACATTTGATAAGTTTTGAAGGTTTGATTTTGGTCATGTTTCAAATATAATTACCTGGAAAACAGAGCACCCACTGTTTAACCCACATGTACATATGTGTGTAGTCACATTTGTCCAACAGGAGCTACTAAAGACCACTAAGTATCTTTTTATTTGGGCAAGTAATAGGTTTCCCTGAACCTTCTAGTACCTGTGAGTACTTTCTCTTTCCATGAAATATAGAATTGTGATTCCTTTTCAGAAAATCCAGATCTATATGTGTAATAGAATTATAGGGATTCAAAATTCATTCTTCTATACTTGTCCCATATTTTATGTTTCCTGACTTCCTCTATGGATGAATTCCGCCCTCTCCCCCCCGCCCCCCACCTTTTTGTCTAGGAAGTCTACATTCTTTGTCATAAGCTTAGAACGGAGATGGTCTTTAAGGTCATTCACCTGTTACTCTCCCTGGAAAAACTGCCTGTATTTAATTTATACATATTTATACTTGGTTTCTGATAGAAAAAAATGAATATAGTACATGTACTTAAGTTACTACTACTTTTATTCAGTTTTAATATCTTGTTATACAAAAGTTAGGATTCCCACATAGATAGCTCTTCCAGAAAAGTTCCACATAATTGGCCTAATTGTTATGCCTATTAGCTGCTGTTAATAATCAGAGATGAAATTGATAAAGGATAATGGAATATTAAATGTCAGGATGAGGAGTAACATTTTGTCTTGGACAAGCCCTATACAAGTACAAGAAGGGGAAAAGAGTAACTTGGCACAAATACAGTAGAAGAAGCCTGTGGGGTGTCATAATGGATAACAAGTTTAAAATATGTTATTAATATCTCACTAGAATACCAACTAAAAGCTAAAGAATTAAAAAGAGAGAGTTCAATGTCAACTATCCCTAAAGGATGAGGAAAATCATTCTTTTTGTTTTCACATAGAATTAGTTGTGGTCTTAAAATGTCTATATGGTCTATAATCAAGGTCACCATTAAGAGAGATGTGGAAAATTGGTCATTATAGAGACAACGATTATTAAGAGGATATTAAACAAGTCATAGCATTTAGAGCTAGAGGAGGACTGAAAATCCCTCATTTTACAGATGAGAAAACTGAAGCCAAATGACTTAGCCAAGGTTGAAATGGAAATACACAAAGAACTGGGATTTAAAGCTATATTTTCTGACTCTAAATTCAATGGCCTTTCAACCACACCTTGGTGCCAGGCATGATGTGGCCTGGCAGAAGGAAATAGGAATACCCATACTAAAAATCAGAAGGTCCACCAAATGTCTTCAAATGAATGAAATGATTATGAAATGGGAATTAACCATGTTGTGTTCTTTACCAAGGATTGAATAACACAAAACAGATTGAAGGATTAGAGATTTTTCACAGAGCATAAAGATCTCTTTGATCTTACAGTGACTAAATGTTGGATATACACATTATTTCTTCACTATGGGTACTTCCTCCACTGATGCAGATGTCATCTATGTCTTAGAAGATGGTCTTTAAATATCGCTGTGAGCAAGAAATGAATCACCCTGGGCCACTCCGGTGATGAGTCTCACTCAAATTAGCAAAGTTGGTTTTTGAATGACAAACTACATGGTCTATCAGTATGGTTGTATTTCAAACCTAGAGGTTTTTCTAATTTTATTTTTCAAAAAATCTTATTTTTATGAATAGCTTATAAATAGATAACATCGATCCCAACCTCCTAATAAGCCATCCCTTGTAACAAAGATTAATGTAAAAAAAAGAATTCTGTAAAACTAACTGACCCATCAAGTGTATACTGTACTATATTAAATATCCCACACCCATAGTTCATGGCTTCTAGAAATAATTTCCTTAATTTGCTTGGTTTATTTTTAAGGAAATGTTTCAAGCATGGAGGATCCTAGAAGGAGCTGGTGAGTATGATGCCTATATTTAATTCCCTAATTATATGATGTAGGTAAGGTTCAGTGTAGAAGAACCATAACATCCCCTGTGGGGTCATGGATTGAAGAAAATAGGTTCTGTCTAACTCACCCTGGATGCTCCCCTCACTCCTTTTTAGGGGCACGGCACACATTGGAACATTTCCACAGGGCAGCATAACATTCTCTGTCCCCATAGGGAAAATTATAGATCCTCCCTTTGTTCCAATAAAGTAGAGAATAAGGTTTGCCATCAATGTAGCTAGACATGTAGATACAATACACATACACTAGAAGTTGTAGCCAATGTGAAGCTAAAATATCCTGAGAAGTAAAATTTTTAAAAGGAAGATTTTTAAAAGGGATATATCTCGCCATATGTGTTGGTATTATTCATCCTTGGAAGAATATCCTTTTGCTCCTTTTGAAAGCAATGAAAAAACTTAACATAAAACTCTTCTGCTAAAGCTGGTAAATGGTGCCTGTAGCAGATGTTTCAAGTGAAGACATATTTTCTGCAGAATTCTATTCCTTTGCAACATTACAAAGACAATTTAAAAGTGCGTAATAGAAACAACATTTTTTTCTCTCTAATGCATGCCCCTCTTACCACATTTTAACTGGTTGATACAAGCTGATGTGTAGAAAATTTCATGCAAATTTCAACTTAAAACTAACAAATTATAATACATTTGTGTCTTCTGAAGAGGTTATTAACACCAAAGACCTTGCAGTGCTTAATGATTTATACTTTTGAGACTTTAATCAGCATTGCCAGTCAAAGACATTTGCCTATTTCCCCCCATTTGCTACAATATTAATGAACAAGGTCTACAATATTAAATGATAGTTCGTTTGGAAGAATCCTCATTTGGCCCCTTCTACAATCATTCATTCATTGCACTGAAAGAGGTAAGTCATGAATTATGCATGTGTCAAATGCATTAAAGAATAGCCTTCATAGAATACTCATTCCACTGACTAGCTAGAACTTTAAATCCTACTGTATCATGAACCTATGTAATTAAGATTAGCCAGAAATCATCCATGGTTCACTCACATTAAATAAAATTGTAGTATTGGCATTTCATCAAGACATAAGACTAAAAAAAAAGATTTCCTTGAGAAAAGATTATAAAACCAGTTATGTGAAAACAATAAAAATTTAAAGATTTCATTTCATTTGTACTAGGAAAAAAACCACACCAAAAACAACCTGGCTACTCTAATTCATGCACTCTAATTCAAAAGGACACTGACTGAAGGTAATTGGTTTGGGCCCTACCCATCAGTTATTGGTTGATTAAACCTAAGATTAAAGTTAATTTTATGTCATAAATGAATTTATATAAAATTGTCTTACTCTTTTATATTCTAATAGACAAAGGTATAGTGAAGAAAGAGTTAAGCTACTCTTAATGGAAGACATCATAATTTCCTACTGCTAATGGGTAAAATACACAGATGTACAGAAGAGAAAGAGTCAAGAGTACTGTGATAGGATTATGCAAAATGATCATTGTGGGAAGCCAATGCTTTTTCCAATAATTGTAAACTTTCATTGGAGTTCTTTCTATTCCATCAAAAGTCTCAACATCTGAACTGGCACCCTCTGATGGATTTCTTAAAGCATGAACTGTCTGAAAGGTGAGCTACAAACCACCATTGTTTTCCCCGCATTTCCCTAAATTGCCCAGGTCAAATCAAACAGTGACAGACCTTCATTAGCCTACCCTTCATCTCCAGCAGGTATAAACTATGCTTTCAAAAATTTTCTATGACTTATTAACATATACACCTGACTCTCAATAAGTTAATCCGTAGAATCAATAGGGCCAGTTTGGTGGTATCCCTTCTTTCTGCTGTTTTAAATATGAGACTACATGTGTATGTGTTTATATAATTCATAACACATATGCACATATATACATATATACTGATTTCTCTATATTGCGTATATAAATATATGTATGTAAACACATATATGATTATACATATAATGATTTCTTCTGTTTTTCCTTTTGGCTTCATAGTATGCATGACTAATATAACTCTGAAAAGTTAAAACTGATTTTGCTTTCATTACCTGGACATTTATAATGTATACTAATTCCTCAAAGGCATAGGCTACCCTAAAAGGAGGTGAAAGGGTTTATTAAGGAGTGTAAAAGCACCACCAGGGAAGGGAAAGGTCTGGAAAACTTTACTAATTCAATGAACTCTTTGGGTAGACCTTTCATAATGCTAAAGAAAATGATAACCGTCTCTTTCACAAAGTTGTAACTAATCTGTGTTAAGATATATCCCCCCCAGTAATTAATTTTTGTCAAGAATGAAAATAAAGTAGGTTGAGAATGAAATTTTCTAATATTTAGATTTCCTTTAAGTAAAAATTTTTAAAATTCCTATTCTTTTATGAAATGTAAAATATAAAATTTCTCTCTTGATTTCCTTATTCATTTTGTACCTGGAAGAAGTACAGGTATATGTTCATACATTTATAAAGTAATAATCTCCTCTAACCCCAACCTCAAGGACAGAAACAATATATGTTCATATAAAGACCTCCCATTAAGTATTCTGAGAAAGAGCAAAACATGCATGCATATGTACATGTATATTTCTATAAAAATTTTACTTTAACATAATATAGAAACCAAGAAAATTTAAACATTAAAAAAATCAAAACTCATTCAAAAACTGTCATATTTTACATTTTTGTTATTTTGCTAAAATAAAAAAAGTCATGTTACTGTTAAAGTGAACAATTAGGCAACGAACAAAGGCGCAAACATTTTGCACATGTGAATTACAAAGCAATGGTACCTTTGTTAAAGAAAATATAAAACAAAGATGCACTTTGCTAGAGTCACAGAATGTAGTAACATTCAAAGAATTATGGTAAAACTGCAAACACTTTCACAGTTTAAAATGATTTCCTCACATCTTCAGTCAGCCTGGAGATGAAGATGAAGATGAAGATAAATTGTCATACCCAATTTACCACGTCTTTAATTTTTTTCTTAAAAGAAAAAATCCATGACCTGGCTTGTAAGAAAGGATTCTGGGAAAAAGAGAGAAAAAATGTCAGGGGTAATGTGTGACTTACTACCTTGTATAAAACGTCCCCTTACGAAAATAGTTCCAGTGATCATGTTGATGGACAGAAATAGATGTTTGAATCATAGGTAACTAGAAAGAACTAGATGTCCATTGTCATTGATTATAGAATTTACTTCTCTTTTATAATGCTCTAAATAAATTTACTTTTAAATCAATAATTTTTCATTTTTCCTTGCAGATAGTGATAACTATCTAGAATTGCCCACTCTTCCTATCTTCTGTCCTAAGTGTGTTACTCCCTTAGGGACTGGTCTTTATCTCTCTCTTTCTCTTTTGGAGTAGGGCAATTTTGGAAGTATAGACATAACTGCATCTTTTTTTTTTTTTATAAATTGGAATGTACATAGTCCTTAGGATCTAGGGCAACATTTAAAAGAAGTAATTTCTCATATCTGGAAACCTTTCCAATAAAATCACTATGCTAGATTATAAAATTCACTTCAAATATTAGAATGCATGCTATAATATATTTTTATACAAACTATTTTATTACATTGGGATAATCAGAGCATACTGCGTATTGGTTCCAAGGCAGAAGGGCAGCAATGGCTAGGCAATGGTGGTAAGTGACCTTCCCAGGGTTACACAGCTAGGAAGTGCCTGAGGCCATATTTGAGCCTAGGGACTCCCATGTGTAGGCCTTGTTCTTAAACCATTGAACCACCTAGCTGCCCCTGAGTGGTCATTTAAAAAAAAAACAGTTCTAATTTATGTCATGAGTATATGATTTAACATGTTATGTAATTCATAAACTAAAAGAACTATTTAAAAAAAGTAATATGCATTATACTCTGGTGATCCTAACATAAGGATTGGACATACTAGTGGTAATTCATATTAATGTTTCATGAGTAACTATGAACACATTAAAAGTTAAAGAGTTGCATATAGTCTAAACAGTTATTAAGAGATTAATATTAGGCATTCACATCTTTGCGGCCTTTAGTCACCAGGAATTCCTTCTGTTTCTAAAGTAGCTCATTGGAAGGATTTCATCTAATAATCTTAAAGCAACTGAATCATACAGTAATGTGGATGATGAGATGAAAGGGATAGATAGGATCTCTGAGCCAGTGTAATTGTATTAAAGCATATGTCAGATTCCAGTCCGAAAAAATTACTCCTTTTTATATATCTATAGAGATACTATGTTAAATGTAAACTATTATTTAAAGAAGAATGCCTGTGACTTTAAAAAACCTCTATCAGATATTAATCATCTCAAGGAATTTGAAAGCAATTTGCAGTTAGTGGAGTTGAAATAATTAGCCAAGAAGAAACTGCACTTATTGCCCTACTGCCTAACATGAGTCTCTGTTCAGACTCCTGTTATCCTCATTTCCCTCCTTATCAACTAACTCCTGTTGCTAATCTTTAAAGGAGCTGGGCAAATGGGAATGAAAGAGAAGAAACTGAACTTTCTTCCCAATTAGCTAATGACATACTGTATAGTCTGTGTGCTATTGCCATGTTCTTAATTATCTGTTCTCAGTTTGTTGGGAGCCAAGGATTGTTAATCCTTGATAAAAGCACTGGTTCTTCAACTAGAGAAGTCATCTGGATGCTTATATAAATACATACATACACATACATATATATTATATATACATACATATATACTATTAGAACTCAGTAATGTAAAAAGACAATTTTCAAAACTTGTGATTTAGTTAAGAAAGTATATGAACAGAATTCACAGTTCAAAAAAACATAAAAATTAATGGCAATAACAACTAGGAAAGTTATTGACTCTTGCTTTCAGAATATTTCCCAAACAATTACATTATCTATAAATGATCTTTTCAATTAAATAACCTCTGAAAGTTCAAATAGAGCAGATGATCCAAACTATGGGGTAGTGATAGCTTCCTACAGCAGAAGACTGAGTGGTCAAAGTTTTAGGAATGCCAGTGCTGCATAGGAACTAAATCTTCTTGTCAGATGTAGGATGTGGTTCTCATCTCCTTGGATTGGTTATTTACACATCCTTTTTCTTCTTCTTTTTCTTCTTCTCTTTCTTCCTCTTCCTGAGGCAGTAACAGCATCCTATGTGTGTTTAACTTTGCTGTTTTGAAAACTCAAAAGTCACATTTAATTAAAAAAAAGAAATATTAAAAAAGACTTAAATTTTATGGTTTCATTTCCAAGAAGAAAATGAAAAAAAAGAAACTAAAATTAGAACCAAACAATTCAGCTCGACAACTTCAAGTCAGTCTTCTAGCAAGTCCAAAATCTAATTTTAAATTATTCTATGGCTCATACAACTTTCCAAGACTTTTGGGTGAAACATTATTATGTCATCCCTTTATAGTGTATTTAAAAGATGAAAAGATCCCATATTTTATAGTGAATTAGCATCTATAAGGGCTTTTTTAAACTGAAGATTTTACATTTCTCCCTTTAAAGTTAGAATGTAATAATAATGACCAGATGTTAATATTATGTGCAATGGATTAATGGATATAAGGAACTAGGATTAAATGTGCATTTCAATTTTAAGATTTTAATTTAACATAAGCATCTTATCCAAGCATAGAGCCAACTCTATTATCCATTAGAAAGAGACAAAGAAATAGAAAGGTTAATTGTAAAACTTAATTTAACAACTTCATTTTAACCAAATGTCTCAACCACATCTTTTATCAGAGCTGCAACAGTATCCAAATCAGTTTTTAAAAATTTCACTTTCTCTTTGTTCTTGCACAGTGCAGGTTTATAAAAATAAAAAATAAGCAGTCATCCAACAATTTAATTCTTTATATTATTAAGCATCTATTATGTGAGAGTGCTGTGTAGGGAGAGAAAAATAAAGGAAGACAAAGTCCCTGCTCTCATGGAGCTTACAGTCTAGAATTAAGATGGCAAAGGGATAGTCAGGGAATTTGAATAACATACTCTATAAATGTGAAATTTAGCTATATATAAGTTGGAAAATGAACATTATTGCCTTTCTGACTCAACTTAGATTAGTTACAGTAATTAAGATTAAGAAATGTATTGATTTATACACTGTGCCTATATCCAAAGAATTCCATACATTTTACATATGTGTATTTTTGCTCTGTGATGGCTTTCCCAAGCAGTTTCCTAAGCACAATATACAATATCTGAATCTGTCCTCAGTGAGGCTGAGATTAGGGGTGATGAGTAGTGACAGGTAAAGAACTTCTAGCAGGGATTTTCCTACTAGAATCAAGAAACAAGTGGCAACATAATTAATCACGTCAAAGTCTTTTCTAGATTGTGCAATGAAAAGGTTAGAATTTGAGTCACAGAATCTGAGTTCAAATCCAAGGTCTGCCACTTATTTATCTATGTGACCTTGAGCAAGATGCTTAACTTCTCTGGGTCTCAGTTTCCTCATCTGCTAAATGAGGATATTGGAATTAAGTGCTATGTAATCTCCCTCCTGGCTCCAAGGCTATTGATAGTTTCCTCAGTTAAATTCATTTCCAGTTTCCATTTAATTTTTTATCCTCTTTTGCTTTTCTAAGGACTCTCTGTTTTTACCTGCCTTCCCAGTTTATCTTTTCTTGATTTATCAATTATCCTTATTCCCTCAACAGGGGTAAGGTGTCACCTGAGGAAACTGTGGCCAAGAAAGGTTTAATTACTTATTTAATTAGCTATTATCAATCCATTAGAGTCAGGACTGGAACCCAAATCTCCTGACCTTGAGAAAATATCCTATAGATTATTCTTTCTGCTTCTTATTATATGCAAACATTCACAAACATATTGTAAAAAAGGTATATTAAAATCTAATCTTCATTGAATTATTTACAAGTGGCTAATCCACATTGATTTTCCTAATTAACTCATAGCTGCTACTGAAAACCTCATATATTTGATAATATAGTATACTTTTATTTTCACTGAATTTTATGCACAACAATAATCACAGCCTTCAAAAGCAATGCAAACATTATTCCTCATCATTACTTTCTGTCCTCCTGAATTCCACTAACTACACTCACACATTGGAAATATCAAATAAGAGTTTATACTTGTTAAAAAATAAATTCAAATAAGAAAAGGGTATGGACTTCTTAAGTAGCCAAGGCAGAAAATCACTCAAGAAGAGACTTCCCCCTTCCTCCCGCTCATGACCACATTCTGAAGAAGATACCATGAACTTCTACATGGTTTGACTGAGGAGTAATTTTCAAAATAGTGGCTACCTCCCTGAAGACTAGCTCTTGACACTTTATTGGAAAAGCTATTTTCTACCCCCACTGA
This sequence comes from Gracilinanus agilis, assembly GCF_016433145.1. Lineage (NCBI taxonomy): Eukaryota > Metazoa > Chordata > Mammalia > Didelphimorphia > Didelphidae > Gracilinanus > Gracilinanus agilis. Next base: position 376,756,384 of record NC_058132.1, on the reverse strand, counting down.
TCCATGCATTCACATCCACAATGCAGAAGGTATGATGCTCCGGTCTGTGTACATACTTTCTATATTATTGAGTGAGACAGTTTTCCAGCCACTGAAAAAATTTCAATTTCCATGTGAAAGGCTTTGTCTGTCAGCAATCTTCTGTGCTATTCAGTCCCCTCCTCACACCCACAGACTTCACTTTTTAAGCTTTTATTAACTTTTACTGTACTTGGATAATGAGCACATCAAAGAAAATACCATGACTTTAATTATTAGTGTCTAGGTGCCTTTGCAACATCTCATCGACTCTCAGTTTCTCAAGTGAAAGCTAAATGGGTTGGTTCATCCAGGAGATATGAACTACTGAAAAATATTAACTATGCCTCAGACTGTTTTTACAATATGGTGATTAAAAGTTTCCCAGTCCTCCAAATGAGTTTTTCTTCCAGAATATTTCTGATACCAACATTATGCTCAATATCAAAAGATGTGATTGTATATTAGGATAACCTTCAACGAGCTGATTGACTTGATAAATGGAATTCTTGTAGAAGGTATACATTTTACAAATGAGGATTATTGAATTAATACTCGAGGGTTTTAAATTTTGCTTCTTGTAGTTGGCTTTTTGCTGTTCCTCATTTTGAGATGTGCTCATTTTTTTAGAAACAGCGAACTTACTGATATTCCAAATGGAAAGGGTCTATAATTATCAAGAATTACAATTTTAAAATTTTCTAAAAATTAAATATTAGAACACCCTGAGAAAATATTTTTGAATAGCACTAGTGTACATATATAAATAAACTATGGAAGCCCATTAAAAACCACAATTAGTGAGTTAATGCTAATGCAAGACTTCATAGGATTAATGCTTTTATATAGCAAAACATGCTATATAAAATGCTATTATTATAATGCTATTGTAAACCATGTCTACATTTTCTGTATCATCATTTAGTTACCAAAAGGTCAGGATAAAGGTCAGCCATAGTATGAAACAAACAATAGTATGTCATCCTATTTTGATTTCTTTTGCAATTGTGATTACCCTGTTTCATTATAATTTAAAGACTGTATGTTCTAGTTCATACCAGAGAATTAACAAGTCTAATTACAAATACTATAATTTTTTCATAGTTTTGTGGTTCATGCTTGGTACATCATCAAACAGTTTAGAAGAATAAAGTAGTTATCCACCTCTAATGTAGGTTACTTGATTTTTTTTTTTTGCTTATGGGCTCATTGTACTCTCATTCCTTCATGTTTTATCAAATAGTAAAACCATTTTCCCCCACTGACACTTAATGTAATCATACATACCACAGTTTGGTGATTGACTTGAATCACTTCATCGCCAGCATGGATTTTCTTGCACCGATCTGCAGGTGACTAAATTAAAAATAAAAGAAATGATAACATGATTCTAATTGAATGTTATTTTTCCCAATGAAAAAAACACTTCTTTTTCTTTTTTTTGGAGGATATGGGAGACTTGTGACTTCCCTGAAGAACCCCTTCTTTCACTCTGAATTATCACCTCTTCTGTATCATATAGTCTTAGAAAGTTGTCTGGGGCAATTCGGTTCAGTTACTTGTGTAGGCTTATATAGACAGTATGTGTCAGAGGCTAGACTTAAAACCAAGACTTGAAACCTCATAGCCACATCTCTATTCACTACATCCTTTTCTTCTTGCCAAAAGAATGAAAATAAACCTCTCTTTTCACTAATTAGACTATATAAACATAGCTATACTAACCTTTAAAAATTATTTTATTGCCTATTTCTACTCTAAGCAAAGTATTCACTTTGTACTGCTGACAGGAAGCAAAAATGCCAAATGAGGAGTATTTGTTATCAAAGATAATCAAATTTCTTAGTGTTCTTTTCTAGTATAAAAATGGTTATCAGTATTATTATTTGAAAATTTTACAAATTCAACATTCCAAGGTTCTACAGCAAAAGTATAATATAAATCTATTTCAAAACAGTCTTTTATATTCTTTGAAACTTGTTATTTAGCATAAATAATTCAAGTGAATTTCATCAAATCAGTATTTTCAAAGGTACCTACATGCATGAGCAGAACCCAGGCTTTGGAGATGAGATAATTAAATTACTAACTTATTGCATCATTAATAACACCAGTACTGAAAAACCTAGTGGAAATAAATTAAAAATGAAGAGACAGGCTTAGATCCCTACCTTTGAGATGAGCTCAAAGCTAAACTTTGTATTGTACAATATTTTCTTCCTAAATGTCTAATTACAAGTTATATTATTCCTTAAACCTTTTATGTTTTTAATATATTAGCAAACAAAACAGAATTAAAATAACATTTCCACTAGATTCAGCAATCTCTTACCTTTCCTCCCTATTCTTAGGTGTAGTAAGAAAAAGAAGACTAATAACTAACAAATTTATTGAGCAGGGGTTCTTGTCCTATTTCATTTTATGAACACCTTTGGAAGTATGGGATCATGTCAGAATAATATTTGTTACCTTCATTCATGATTGAAGGAAATATTAAAGTTTAGTTAGAGATTATTGGGAAAAGATATACTTTTTTTCATTGTTTTGTGTGATCCCTTCTCTGGAAAATAAACATAAAAATAAATGCAGAATTTAGTACATGAACTTTGTAATCTTGTAAACTCAGTGGATTGAGATAGATCTACAGAGTTCTAGTCTCATCCATAACTTTGAGGTTATTTGATATTAACTGGGTAACAGATATTAAAATGTGGTTTTTTATATTGTTGTGATACTTAAAAAAATATATATATATCCTTATTTTCCACTTTAGAATCAAAATTGTGTATTGGTTCCAAGGCAGAAGCATGATAAGAACTAGGCAGTGGGAGATAAATGACTTGCCTAAGATCACACTGCAGGGAAGTATCTGAGGCTAGATTTGAACTCAGGACCTCTGGTGTCTAGATCTAGCTCTCAGTCAACTGAGCCACCTATCTGCCCCTTATTGTTTGGATTCTTTGATATTTATATACTTTAATTTGCATAAGAAAATGTCAGTATCCACTATCTCAAATACCTTCAAGGAACAATGTTGGTAGCATTATTCATTAGAGTATTTTAAAAATGTATGACTGCTTCATATTTAACATTAAAGAAGTAGGTGACTTAGTGGATAAGTGATTGGTCTCAGGGTCAAGGAAACTTTGGTTCAAGTCTTATCTCTGAAAGACACTGGTTAAGTGACCAATTATAAATCATACAACCTGTAGGGCTCCAGTCAATTCTTCATGACTGAACTTCCAAAGAACTACCTCCCCCTTAGTTGGGGAGGGTATCTTCATAACAGGAAGTTCACCACATAGTCAAAAAAGTCATTACTACTTGAAAAACAAAGTGCTAATCAATGTATAATATTTAGACATTTTCCCTCTTCAGATTAGCTCAATAGGTCTTAACTTGGGCTCACTGAAATCATAAAATGTTTTAATAACTATTTCAATATCATTGCTTTCTTTGTAATCTTGTGTATTTTATTTTATTCATTTAAAAACATTCTCATAAGAGGTCCATAGGCTTCTCTAGACTGCCCATATCATTTAAAATGGTTAAGAACTCCTTGCTATAGATAAGCAAGGTTTTAGAATGGAAGTTCTTCACCTAGGCACAGAGACCTAATGATCACGGAGAGATTTCTGGGAAGAGTAACCCATCAATTGGAAGGGAAAATCTCCACAAATTAATTTTCATTGATCTCTAATTGAAAATTTCCATTTCCTTCAATTATTTAAACACATCATTTTGTGAAGGAACCAATAGACTTCATCAAATTGCCAAAGGGATCCATGACACAAATTAGCTTAATAAGTCTTTATGAAATAAAAATAAAAAATACAGAGAATATTGTGAGTAGAGGTGAGTGATTGCTATAACTTAAAAAAATTAATACTTATTAAAAGACATGTTAGTGTGAGATATCTTTTGAAGTCTCTAGTTATCTGTTTCAACCTCCAAAGAAAGCAATTTTAATTCATCAAATATCATGAATAAGTATCATGAAATTCCCTGTAAGTTATTTACCTTGTATATGAGACCTTATTAAAATTTTTTTGATCTTGAAATATTCATATTGTTTATTTACAAAGTAATTTCACCTAAAAGATGATCTCAACTTTCTGGAGGGTAAGAGACAAGTTGCTTTGAGGAGTTAGCTTTGCAAAATTAAATTTTCAAGGAGAGATGACACAACTCTGAAAAAGTTGGTACAACTATTCAACTAATGGGAGACTGAGTTTTATGTTGGTTCCTTTGCTAATATCTCTTGTAAGGAGGCTTTCCTTTAAGGAAAATAAAAACTGAAAGGAACAAAAAAAATTAAACAAATGATCTGAGCTGTAACAGCAAAAACCAACTCTACCCCCAGAAATGGGGGTGTGGTGATGGTGGAAAGGTCCTGTCAAAGGATAGAACCAATGTATTAAAGTGAATGAATGAATGCAAATGAATGTCTTAAGCTACCAAGAAGTCATTACATTTTCTGTAAAGCAATATGATTTATTTCCAAATTGGGAGAGCAAGGAGGTGGGAACTATCCAGTAAGGGGCAATACATACCTTCGTGACATCACACACACACACACAAACACCCTCCCCACACACAACAGAAGAGGCACTGCAGAATCAGAATAGACAGGAGTAGAAACTGAAATATCTTCCCCAAAATGTCCATGTTTAACTAGAAGGGTGTTATATTGCACAAATTGCTTTAAAAAATAAAATAGTTAGCTTTCTTCTCATGAGACATATCAATCAGTGTTACAAAATTAAAACCAAATCTTGAAGATATGAACATAATTAAACTGCTCTAAAACCATATTATATATTGTATGAATAAGAAATGGGAAATGTAAAAAAATCATATATAAAATATAAAACATATGAAAATTAATATAATACATCAAAATCTTATGAGACTATAACTCAAAATAATAAAATCTGGAAAATGTTGAGGAAATAACTAACCTGAGATCTTAATATGTATGTCTTAATATGGCTGCATAAATATTTTTAGTGATTTAGTAAAATTTTAAGGGAAAAATAAAAACTTAACTTTAAAAGAAAACTCTTTATTATAAAGGGAGGAAATGGAATGAAGTAAAAAAATGTACCTCAGTAGGTGCATCACCCCACTGACACTGATATTACAAGGATATAGAAAATAATATATGAATATTTTTAACAAAGTTTACTCTGAAATTTCCATTTGACCTCTAGTTACTGATTCACTTCTACTATGTACTGTCACTTATTTTCTTGCACTTATATTCAGATGTTTGAGTTACCTGATATTTTTTCTTGCATAAATTGTCTTATCACAGTATTAATACATTTTATAGAATTAAAAATCAGAAATTGTTATTGTCATTTTCTAAGTCATACTAATCTATAACACATATCAAAGCCAAGTCACACCATGGAAGAAATGTATTTGCTTCGATTTAAATAAATTACAGGGCTAGATTGGGATGAAAAATAGTTGAACTGGGACTAACATCAATTACCTGGGACTAACATCAATTCAGTAAAACATTTTTTGGTTTACTTAATCTATTCTATTATTTAAAAGCTGGCTCCAGTTCATAGCAATTTATTTAATAACAGAAAAGAAAAAAAAAGAAATGTTTCTGGGCCTGGACAAATTATACAATACTTACATTTTCAGTGGTTCCAGTAATTACATGGAGGCCATCATATGTTGATTTAATGTACATTCCCTAAAGAAAAAAACATCATCAGAAACCCTTTTTGAAGTATTTGGAAAATGCCCATGCAAAACATAACTTCACATATGAAAAAAATCAGTAACATAATAAAAATTGTCACCTGCCTTATTGATTCCACATGAGTATTATTAAAATGATGAAGGAACCCTGTTTATGCATTCTCAGATCTCTAGAATTCATTAGAATGAATGAGAGAAGACTCCATGTTAGCAGAGATAGCCACTTGACTTAAATTTCATTTGTTATAAATTACTTTTTTTATGGTAGAATTAGAAGGTTATCACCACATGGGTTTTCAAAAACCAACAGGGTCATATATTTCTGTAGGAAGAAAGCTAATTACTTAATAAGGAGATGAATATCTGTCTTATTTACAAATATATTCATATACTTTGGCAAAGTAAATGAGACAATGGGAGTTGCTAAAAGCTATTTACTTATCAACTTGGTATACCAGGGAAGTCAGTTATAGAATCTTACAGGAATGCTCCCTGTAAGCAACAGTTCTTGCTCCCTAGTGATGCTTTAATAGTAGTTAGCGAGAGATAAATGGGTACTTCAAGGACCCGTAGACATACCATTTACTTCTTTTTTCCATTTTCCCCCTTCTGTCATATTGTTGCATCTCCATATAACAAATGTCATTCATAAATTTTTTAATAAATCTCCAAAAAAGTGCGATTCCAGTGAATGATGATGGCATCGAAAGGATCTTAGGTTCTCAAAGGCTGTAGCCAAAAGAACTCAAGCTCATGAAACTCTTGCAAAGATCTCAAGATTTTAGGTAAAGCCCCTGGAGGCTGAGTTCTAAAAAGAATTTCAATCTATTAGTTGAGGGACAGCTTAGCTATGGTGAAGTGGGTCATTAGCAGACTGTCTGGAAGATGATGGTTTCTGTCAGTCATAGAAACTTTTGAAGAACATATGCTAAGTCATAGAGAAGCTGCAATCTGTACTGGTGAAGGGATTATCCAGACCAATGAGTGATAATATACAATTTTATCTAATAAAAGCCAGAAGGTGAAATTCCACTGATGATAGGTGAAGAAATTTGATTAAGATTCGGTTTGAAATGAAACTATAGTGTATAACAAAAACAACATTGGAAAGATGAGTCCAAAAGATTTTATAGAAAATTAACTTTGTAAGGAACTTGTTAGGAAAAGATAAAATTAAAAAGTACAGCTGATAATGAAATCTTTTAAAGATATATTGAGGTTATTAACATTTGAAATGTGGAAAGAAGGAACACATGATTTGCTTCTTTTCACATTTTAATTAAGTATTCTCATTTTAAATTATTTTAATTATCAGGGTTATTAAAGGTTTATTAGAAAAAGAAAGAATAGTTTTTTCTTCCAGTGGAGATCTCATTACTTGAAATTAATTTCTTCTTAAAGAAATGCCATATGATTCCTACATAAATAAACTGATTATACTTCTAGTCACTTATAAATAATAAAGAATCTTCAAGAATACTTAAAAACTGACAGAAAAGGAACAATTTTTCAATAAAAGTTATGTATTTAGTTATTCTGAAAAAAGCAAATAATAACAAATACATATTTTCAAATCTCTAAAACGAAAGATAGTTTTAACTCCCCTTGACCTGTGATTTCATCTGATTAGGAGTTCCAGATGAGAGCTCCTCTCTTATCAATGAAGGTCAGTCCCTTCTATTTTGTTAGTTATAGTTATTTCAGTCATTTTCAGTTTTCATGACTCCATTTGGGGTTTTCTTGGCAAAGATATGGGAGTGGCTTGCTATTTCTTTCTTCAGCTTTTTTTGCAGATTAGGAAACTGAGGCAGTTAAGTGACTTGCCCAGGATCACATTGCTAGTAAGTGTCTGAAGCTATCTGAATTCAGGAAGATGTCTTCCTAACTCCAGATCCAGCACACTATCCACTGTATCAACTAGCTGCCTAGACCTTCTCTAAGAAATGTCTTTAATAATCTGTTCTACCTACTTTGAATCACCTGAGGCAACTGAGAGATTAAGTGACTTGCCTAGGGCCACTGAGTCAACAAGTGACAAAAGAAAACCTTGAACTCAGGTTCTTTGAACTCTGTCCTTTGTGCTACACTACTGAAAATGCTACAGACTATTTTAAGCTTTGGGATAATATAATGGCTTCTTAAGTCTGCATATTTCCTATTTCTTGAGGGTTTATATTAATTGAAAAGTTAGGAATACAATCACAGTTGTTCAGAGACCCCAGTTGGTAAAATTCCTAACATTAAGGTAGAGGTTCAGTTCTCTGTCTTAATTTAAATTTGTATTCATCACTAGCTAAACTGTGACTTCTTTGGGGTTGAGGAAAAATCCAGGTTACTGGAAACATTTAGGTAAAAAACGTTAGCAGAGTATATTCCAGTGTCTATTAATAAATAGGTACCAAGAGGAGAAAGCTGGGAGAGAGATATTTTTTTTCTTGAAACTATTCTCAGTCCTTGAAGATATGAATATAACTGTGGCTTGAGCCTGAGGGTTCGGTGGCAAGGTGCCTGTAAGGACTGATGACCTTCCTCAATCCCTCCATTCTCTGTCACAGTAAATTCTACTGTTTCTTTTTCTCTTTGTCTGTAGCCTCAGTGTTACTGATTTTTTCCAGCTCAATTCCTGCTCCTGTACTCCAAATTAAATATTTCCCCCCACTAAGTTATGATTCCAAATTAACCTGTTGCTTTTATATACATTTGTCAAAGCATGACCAAATCCCTGAACCCATCTAGACAAACTTCCTACTATAGTGAGAGATTTTTCCAGAACTTGTTCAAATCTAGTTTACAAATCTTAATCCAGTCAAAATATGCTATCATTTGACAAAGACATTAAGTCAAGATCAATCAACTCTCACATTAAATATAATTATTTTGTGATTCTAGACCTTTAAAACCCTACAACTGTAATAAAAAAGAACATTCTGATGATATTAGAGAGCTGCTAAAAGAAACTTTTTAATAACAAGTCTGTCTATGCTAGGGAACTGAAGATGTTTCATTTGGAGAAGAGAAGACTCAGGAGACAGGATAGAGGTCTTTAAATATGTGATGAAAGATTGATTAACTTGGTCTTTTTGGCATTAGAGAGAAGAACCAAGAGAAATAAACGAAGGTTCCTGTCAGTTCAATTGATGGGGTGGGGGATCAACCTAAGAGACAATGAGACCAGAATAAGGAGAATCTCAGTGTTCTGTTAGTTTTACGGAGGAAATTTAGGCTTGATTTAAGGATATTCTTCTTTAAGTTAGAGCTATTTAAAATAGAATAGGCTGTCTTGGGAGGAAGTGGTTTTCTCTCTTCTCATGCAGAGACTAGTTATCCTCATTGTTTCAGTTAGAGTAGATATTCTTTTTCAGGTAGCTATTGAAGTAGATGGCTGAGTGTTAGTTGCCTTGGGAATCCGCATATAATTATCAGTCCAGAAAGTGGTTTGGGTATTAAAGGATGCTGGTTTAATTTTGTTTATCTTCATGGAGTAGAATAGACTAGTTAAAAATAAAACAAACATACTCATATGGATTAATACTATTTTTGTACTTACATATAAGCTTCCATTTGCCCAAATCCAGAGATCTTTTCTGATGTGAGAACAATGTGAAATGGCCAATTTTTTCCAAACTTTTTTTTATACCAAACATTTCCCCAGCACTTAGCACAGTGCCTGGCCTGACTGATTGGCAAACTGGGGAAATCAAAAAATCACTAGGTCAATCATCATCTTCTGAGACTGTCACATTAAACTATTGTTAGCTACACTATTGTTGTTCTATTCCTCTTATAAATTACCAAACTGCTTAAGGAGGATTCGTTTTTCTAACAATTGCGTACTTCTTACCAGCCCTTCACTTGGCTTGATGTTTGCTAGCTGGATCACTTCCAGGTGAGCAGACTGTGAAACCAAGGGATCAGATGAAAGGGAGATAATGTGATCACAGACTCCAGAGAGAGTTTTACACTGGAAGCGAAAAGAAAGATTAGGATAAATATCTAAAATAAATGATAAAACATATCAAATAACTGCTTACCAAGTTGATTTTTTTCAAGAAAAAAACAGAAGCATCAAAAAAGATAGCAAATATCATAAATCCATCTTTCAAAGTCAAATTGTTTATGTACAAAGTTATTCAGGGAGTATTGACTGTACATTATATTGTTGTATAATATAGGGTAGCATTAAAGAGGACTATGGCAGTTTTACTAAATAAACTCAACTGTTTAGCTAGTTATTTTCTCTGGTTAGAAGGCAGTCAAAATGCTGTCTTCTAAGAACTTCCTCTCTAATATTTCTTTATAACCCTTGCAAAATAAATTTATTGACCTCAAAAACCAATGCCAATTTTACTACGATGTTCAATAATCTCTATCTTGTTCCCTTTGAACAGGACAATTACTAGGAATTTTTGTATAAGGATAAACATAGATAATAATAATAATAAATGTCTAAAGTATGTACAACTGCATAATATAGGCTATGAAGATTTAGTATCCTCTGAGCCAGTATGATGTGAGACTTACCAAATCTAGTAAATGTCTGAGGCTAGATTTGAATCGAGGTGCTCCTGCCTTAAGGATCAACATATTATTTATGCCACCTAGTGCATCTAGACAACTAAGCGAAATAAAGGAGTTCTATGTGGAAGAAAGGACTTCTGAAAGCAGAGTCACTTTTATAACAATATTATAATTGGTACTTAGGGGAAATTTTCAGTTCTTCCTATTGGTAGTTTCCTGGTCTTATGCCTACTAGCAAATTCCTAATTCCTTTAATTCATCTGATTCAGAAATACATTTTACCTAGAAGAAAACTTTAACCTCATACCTTCCTTTACTCCCACCCTTATTTAGGTTAGTCCTACCCCTCTCCAGTTCCTATCATTTCTGCTTCTCTCCTATTCCACTTTGCCCTTTAGAACATTAACTCTGTTTTTTGTGGCAACACTTGACATACAAAATTAATTGATGAAAAAAATTATTGACAGAAAATGCAATTGTTTATTCCAGCTTCACTACCAAGCTAAATCTTGTTCTATCATCTCTTCTCTAAAGACTAAACTGAGTCATTGAAATTAATTTGAATTTGCTGACCTTAATATTTTCTTTTATGTTATTGTAGTCATTATATATAGTGTTTTCTTGGTTCTACTAACTTCATTTTGCATCAGTTCAAAATATCTTCCTAAATAAATAAATCTTCTCTAAATCCCTTCTATCTGCTTTCTTTTACTATGTAATAGCACTCCTTAAATTCATATGATTTCTTCAGCTATTCTATAATTAGCAGGATTATATGATTATATTTTATTTCCTGGCTTTTTGCCACCCCCCAAAAAATCTCCCCTCCTAATTGTTAATTGAATTTTTACTAGAATTCTTTTTTGTACCCTTTTCATTTTTTCACAGTGCTTATTAGATTTCTTCCCAAGACAACACATCTCTGCCACTCCTTTCAGTACTGGCTACTCCTGTTGCCCATACTACTCAACAAAGAGGACAAGGAGGAGGAATCAGCATGCTCCCCTTAACCACCAACATTTCTAAACTATTTCTCTCTGTTACTTCTATTACTTTGAAGTTCATGTCATTTAATTATATCATTCAATCTAAGTTGTTGCTAACCTCCAGTTCACTCTCCTTCTGGATCAACAAGTACAGTCCTTGACACAATCTTCCTTTCCACTTTAGCATCCATCAATGGCAATTTCCAGCTCATAAATTAGCTCCACTTCTATGACTTCCTTATCTACCCTACCTAAGATAAGTTACAAACGAGCTTAACAAATAATAATAATAATGAAAATATTAACAATAAATATAATGATTTATTCATGGATTAAATGTTTTGCAATGAAAAAGAAAAGAAATAATATGGAAATTAATTTTAGCAAAGCATCATCAATTTAAAGAAATATTGTTTTGGTGAATTTTATTCAGTTTGAAAACTTCTAAGTCATAACAGAAAATATTGTACTTTTTAGGTGATAGGTAACAAACAGAATAATTATGGTAGAGTCAGGGACAGCTAGGTGGCTCAGACCTGGAGACAGGAGGTCTTGGGTTCACATCTGGATTCAAATTTTCTTAGCTTTGTGACCCATTGAAAATCATTTTCTCAATTGTCTATCCTTTGTTGCTCTTCTGCCTTGGAACTGATATTTAGTATCAATTCTAGGACAGAAGATAAGAGTTAAAAAATTATAGCAGAGCCTCTTAAGAGAACAGCTCAGAATTCCACTCAAGCTAGGAGAGTATTTCTTCCTTATTTCTGTCTCTTAGAATCCCTAGGTCCTTTAAAATTCAGCTCAGATGCCATCTTTCAGGCTATTAATATCTCCCTCTTCCTATCCTCTGACTAGATTATTTCGCATTTATTTTTTATAGATTTTAGCTATATGTACACATACATATGTACAATGATCCCATACCTATCATAGGAGTTATGTTCCAGAAACCCCTCCTCCATAGGTGAAAATCTGCGAAGTAGTGGTGTTATGTTTATTTTGTTATTTACAAACATTTTAAGGATTTATAAACCCTTTGCACTCTCCTATAAATCTTTTCCACAGGCTTATAAACACTGAGCCAATCAGCACCCAGGATATAGAACACAGAGCTGTGGTTGGTTGCCTTTCATTCCATCAGCCAATAGCATGCCGTGTACAATCTCATGTGGGCAAACTTGCACAAACTGTAGTAGTGTACTACATTTCCATTGTTACGGTATAGTATTCATCTGCAAAATCCCAAGATATAGTAAAAACTCCGTGATACAGAATTAGGTAGATTTTTTTTTAAAAACCCGCAATATAGTGAAGCCACAATAAGTGAACTGTGACATAGTGAGGGATGACTGTACATTCATACATACATAGATACAGTATATATGTATATAGAGTTTTCTTCTATAGAACCTAAGCCCTTTGAGGGCAATGTCTTGTGCTCTGAGACTTTGTATTCCTAGCATTTAGCCCAGTGCTTTGCACAGGGTGGGTGCTTAATAAATGTTTGTTTATTGATTTAGTTCCATTCCATAGCTGAGATGGGGCATTTCCACTGAAGAATGCCTGGAAAGAGATAGAGGCATTTTGAAGGGGCTTTGGGGTGAGAAGTGAAGCAATTCTAAAATAAGTTAGAACTAGAGGTTCCTTGTGGTTGAAAGTAATCTCTTGATCCTATTAGGTTAATATACCAATATTTAAATAGAATGAGGAATGTAAGTGAAGAATCCTGGAACCTGGACAGATGACATTCACATGAAGAATGACTGAGGATCTTTGGCCAAATAACATTAATTGTAAGAAAGGGATTTCCAAGGTAACTAAGAAATTGATCAGAAATAGAAGATGACTGTTTTGGAACAATTTCGATGTCACTTTGTGATCATTTGTCCTAAGAATTTCAAATTCATTAAATGGTGTTAATTGGTGTTATTGTTAACAGATAATAGGAATTTTGCTTAAAAAACAATTCTAATTGATTATCTTTCTTTATCTTGTTTATTCCGAATGTGAGAAATGTTGTAGCTTCTCAGACCTGAGCTGAGATGAAAACCTATGGGTTGAGATTAAATTTTGAATGGCTAATTAAACATTTCATTTTAAAGACAAAAATAAAAGTGATAGTGAATGATGCACATGGAGGTTTAAGTGTTAAATACTGTGACATTCACCTCTTTTAAATTAAAAAAAAAAAGTTCAGCTTGGCCCAGTAAACTTTTACTTTCATATTACTGGTGATACTGATAGATTTAGAATTTGAAGGGGGCATAGTTAATCTAAGAGTTCTTGCAGGCCAATTGTTTGTAATTGTGAGCAGAATATGAGTTAATATGTGTTGCTATTTTGAAACAAACAGCAATGTGCCTTTGGGTCTTAGAGAAAATATCATGATTTACCAGGCCTTGATAATATTTTTTCCTCTATAATCTGCTTTAGTCATATTCTCTTTAGTGTGTCAGGACCAACTTAAGCCACAAAAGGCTGTGGAAATAATAGTTCAAGAAAGAGTAACAAAGATATTTCAGAAGAAAATATCAAATGATGAGAACAATTTAAGCTATTAGGATTGTTTAGTTTTGACAAAAGAATACTCAAGTGTGATTTGATTAAAGTCTGCAAATACATGAATTTGTTTTTTTTTTAGGTCAAGATAAAAATGGATTCTTGAGCTTATCCCAGGATATGATTTCTAGCATAGGGATGGTAAAGTTAAGGGACTCCAGGGTGACAGTTATTAATTTAATTAATGTTCAGTCCAGATACAGTAATAAGTGATATACATTACAGATCTAAAAATGGAGCAGAAAGATTGACAGAATGTGGAGAGGCTGAGCAATCAGGAGTCATAAAAACAAAGAATAAAGAGTAGGTTCATTGGGTGTGAGGAAGCAAAAGAAGGACAGCAGGTTGCCAGTTGGGAGTATAATTTTAAAATTCAAAGCTTTGGGACTGATATAGCTTCAGGTGATAATGAGGCCTAAAATGTCTAGTCATCTTGGTGTCTGGCTAAAGTAGCTTAGAAATGAAATTCAATTTAGCCTACAATTGAGTCTCTGAGCTAAATCAGGATTTTAACTTGGGAACATTTAATCAGCAGTTTGTCTTATCAGTATTTGAAAGTAATAGAAGTACATTTCTTTATAAAATAAGATTTTACTCAGACTTTTTAGATTAAAACTTTCTTCCTAATTAATATTAGATTTAAAGACCAGGAGTTGGAAAGAACCTCAGAGATCATCTACTCCTGAAATCCTCATTTTTCAGCTCACTGAGCATAGAGATACTAAATGACTTGCTCAATATAACTTACTTCTATTTTGTCCCAAGTTTCCTTAAGAAAAAGTGTTGCTTTTTCTTTCTAGAAACAACCAAAAAATAAACTACATATCTGTGGACATCTTTTTCAAGCGTAAGATTTTGTGTCTCTCATTTGAAATTAAATAATGCCTCTTCAATCTGCCATTTCAAAGCAGCCTTTTCTTATAATGCAAAAACTGTAGCAGAGTGCTTGGCACAGCCCAGGTGCTTGATAAATGTTTGTTTAGTGACTGATTAGACTGATACCAATGCATCACTTGGATTGTTTATCTCATAGCTTTTATTCTTGTCACATGGCTGACATATATTCTTAATAAAGTCTTTTACGGCATTTCTTACATTTAATTCACTTTAATCTTTCATGGGCTTTCACCTGTAAGGGTATTCCTTCCATGGTGTGGATTGTCATCGATCAAAATCTTCTCAGTTTATGTGATTCATATTCATGCCCTCTCATAAATTTTCCACAAATTACCCATCTCATATATGTCAGAGGCTTTTTTTCCCTAAGAAATTTCACATATATGACTACTAGGACAGCATTCAGGCTACCTGACATTCTTTGCTATAACCATTACATGGCCCACATGAAATTCATCATTACCAATCTGCTGAATTTTCCCATTCCCTTTTAGAATAATTACAAAATCTGATTATTATTTTAAGATCATAGTTTCCCAAAATTCACACCCATACACATATTTGCATCACAATGAAACCACTAGTATTAAGGCAGGAAGGTTTCATGGAATCAAGTAGATCATCAGAGATGAGCCAGTCCAATCTTATTTAATTCTGGACCAACCCAGCTCATCGTTCTTACATGATACATTTCTAAAATTCATATATCCTAATTGATTAATGCAGTGGTATGTCCATGATCCAGGCAATGACCATTTTCATAATTTTTTTCTTTCCGGTGTGGATGGCTTAAAGCAATCTCTTTTGGATGATAATGGATTTCAGTGAAGAAGTATTATAGTATTTTGGAGTTCATTAGAATTAGTACAATGTTGACCTCAAATAGGAACAACTAGAGATTTGTGACAGGCATGAATCCCTCTTATATTTGTAGGATTTTCTCCAAGATCCTGGCAGACATTTTTTGTGAAATTATATACATTCAATAGTATGCACTATCATCTAAAGACAACCTCTGACTTCTCATCATGGAGAGGAGATACCACTTGGGTTCTGGAGAGCTATGTCAATAGAATGAAAGTTTTGTTCAGTCCTATCAAGATATTAAGGCTTCAAATACAGGCTCCCTAATGAAATGTATTCCTGTCTTCTAAATATTATCCTTTTCTGGTATGGTGAAGTTCTTCAATAGAAAGTTTGGCCTAAGTGAAAAATTAAAATAAAAAATAATATAAACACAACATATCCATAATTCATGAAACCAGTCTAGTAAGGCAGAAAGGGTTCAAAATCTGCATCGGGGAAGGTATATCCATATCATTGTAGTAATGCACTCTCCAAAAAATGAGGCAAAAGATAGTCTTCTTAGACCATATTTGGAATCTTGTATCCAGAATTGGTCAACATTTGAAAATATTGACAAACTTCCTTAGTTAAGAGCATGAGTTCTTAATTTGCCATTCATGATTAAAAATATTTGGATAATTGTATTTCAATATAATGTTTTCTTTATAAATGGCATGTATTTTGTTTATTACATTTGAAAGCATTATTCTGAGTAGGGATATATAGGCTTTACCTTACTGTCAGTGGGGTACATGGCACAAAAAATTAAGAATTATTGGTGATAATATAAAGAGAGAACATTGTACACATTAACAGCTAGTAGTATGCAATGAACAACTATGAATGACTTAGCAATTCTTAGCAATACTATTATCTAAGATAATTCCAAAGGATTCATGAAGAAAAGTGCTATCTCCCTCCAGAGAAAGAACTGATGTAGTCTGAAAGCTGATCAAAGCATACTATTTTTCACTTTATTGTCTTCATTTTTATCTATTTTGTTTTGTGAGTATTCTTCCACAACATGACCAATATGGAAATATGCTTTGTACAACTACACATTTATGTATAACCTATATCAATTTGCTTACCATCTCAAGGCAGGAGGAGAACAGAGAGGAAGGGAGAGAATTTTGAACTCAACATTTTAGAAAATGAAAGTTAAAATTGTTATTCTATGTAATTCTGAAAAAATATTATATTAAAATGGCTGGTATAGAGTTACAGAGCGGATTGTATTTTTTACTCTCCTTGTCTCTCAAATTATAGAACTAGTTGCAAAAAGATACAAGTTGCAGAAGTAGATTCCTGTACAGTATAAAGAGAAACTAACAATTAGTGCCATCTAAAAGGGGAGTAGATTGTCTAAGGAGACAGTTTTCTATCTCAGTGGAGACTGGGGAAGTGGAGGTTGTAAGAACACATGTCAGAGATGTTGAGCACAGGATTTATGCTTTGGATAGGGATTAGCCTACATCAAAGGAGTCAATAATATAGGCCACAACACTCCAGAGTGAAACCCTAACCAAATTAAAATATAATTGGAAAATACTTAACAAAATAAATCAAATTATGATAAAACATAGAAACATTAAAATTTAAAACTAAATCAAAATGCAGCCCACATGATCTTTTATGTACAGATTGTTATTTAACTGTTTTTCAGTTGTGTATGACTTTGTGACCTCATTTTGGGGACTTCTTGGGAAAGAGCCTAGCATAGTTTATCATTTTCTTCTCTGGATCATTTTAAAGATGAGGAAACTGAGGTATCCTGTTTAGAGTCACACACAACTAGTAAATGTCTGAGGTCAGCTTTAAATTCCAGAAGATGAATCTTTCTGTCTTTAGGTCTGGCACTCTATCCACTGTACTACCTAGCTGTCTTATGTATAGACTAATGGCCCCTGTTTCTATTTGAGTTTGATATCACTGACCTAGACCACCTCTAAGGTTCATTTTAATTCTAAAAAACATATCCTAATTGTTATTTTTTCCATCCAAAAATAAAAGTTAGTACAGCAATCAATGTAGTGCAACTGAGCTGTGGAGGTGAAAAAATAGTAACATTGCTTCTTAGTTCATAATATTCTACTGATCATATTCAAGAATTAACTGTTCAAAGCTATTCAGTGTTTCACACTAATTCAGTTCAACAATTCTAGTCTTCTTTGTTTTCTGGCTTAAATTAAAAAAAAAAGACAAAGGTTATCATTATCAGGATTGATATAATTAAAATAATTAAGGCAGCAGCTAGGTGGCTTAATGGATTGAGAGCCAGACCTAGATAGGAAAGGGCACAGGCACTTACTAGCTATGTGACCCTGGGCAAGTCACTTAACCCCCATTGCCTAGTCCTTATTGATCTTCTGCCTTAGAACCAATACGCAGTATTGATCCTAAGTTGGAAGGTAAGGTTTTAAAAAAAATTAAAATACTGAAGGGAGGATGCAAAACTCTGTTCACAGTATTTTTTCAAAGAACAATCACTTAAACAATATACTTGTAGGAAATAAAAACACAAGGAGAGAATGGAAAATATGAATTGTGCAAACATGTTCCATCTGGTTTCAGTTTTAATTCATCAATTCATGTAAGTTGTGTGAAATCATATCTGTCTCACATATTGTAAACCATTATTCAGCATTTCCTCTACTATTTAAAATAAAAATAGGCCTTGGTTGCTCTTCAAAAGGATAATATCAACTCCACAAAAGTAAGACTTTTGCCATATTTCTTCTGTTTAAGTGTGCAAAGAATACTTATATGAAAAAGATTCTTCCAATTCTGCCACATGACAATAAATTGTTTATTCTAAAAAACCTGTACTGGAATAAAAATTTCCTTTAGAAAAAAATGCCCCATGGTTCTTGGTTCTGTGGTCCCAAAGATTTAATTTTCGTGACATTTTTATGCTTCTTTTGTTCACATTTAAATATCTGGTTTTTGCATTTATTAACCTACCTCAGATATTCTCATCATATGAAAGTTTTTATGACTAGAGTGAGTGAAGTTAAGTATTATCGAGGAGTTGGAACTTCCTGGCATTTCATAAATGAAATAGTATCTTGCCAGATTCTATTATTAATATCACCAGAAGAGATATATGAATGACTCTTTATTTTGTATTGACGAGGGATAGAGCTTTATCTATTTCTCCCGGTCCTCAATTCAGAATCTTTATTGAGCAGTAGAAACAAAACACATCATTTTTTTCAATGTTTGTTTAAGCAGAAATCTGTATGCTTTGAGAATGAAGTGATTTGCTGAATAAATATATTGCTCTATTTCTCCAGTGAAGCCCAAGTGCGTGGGTAGAGGGTCAAAACTGCAATTAAAAGCGTAACGCAGTAAAGAGAAATTCTCTTAGGTCTTGTAAATGATTTGTGCTGTGAAAATGAGAGCCATTTTAATATTGTTTTGCCTCATTAAATAGCCTTTAAAAACTAGAACAAGCAAGTTGCATTAGAATTGACTATTGCATTATCATTCATGGACAATGAAGTTATTAACTGAACTTACTAAGATTAACTAACATTTTGTTGTTCAGTCATTTTCTGTCATGCCCAATTCTTTGTGACCTCATTTGGGGTTTTCTTGGCAAAGATCCTGGAGTGGTTTGCCATTTTATTCTTTAGCTTATTTTTTAGATTAGGAAACCGAAGCAAACAAAGTTAAGTTACTTGCCCGATATCACAAATTTAGGAAATGTCTGAGATTAGATTTGAACTCAGGAAGATGAGATTTCTGTCAGGTTGGCACTCTATCCACTGTGCTACCTACCTGTCCTTAACTCATACTAAGATGCTTTAAATAATTAAGTATTGCATTTTCTTAGTCTTGCTGATGCTGGTAAATTTATATTATAAGATTTAAAACTGACCACTTCTAAATTAAAAAAAAAATCCTTACCTTCTGTTATAGAACTGACACTAAGTATTGGTTCCAAGGAGGAAGAGCATTAAAGACCAAGCAATTGTGTAGGGTCACATAGCTAGGAAGTGTCAGAGACCAGATTTGAACCCAGGTCCTCTATCCACTCTGCTACCTAGCTGCCCCTGGCCAATTCTAAATCAATCCCCATATACATCAGTTACCCACTTTCATTCTTTGTTTTTTTTTTTTTGATAGTCAAACTACCTCGTAAGGAGCAAACTAACCTTAACTACAAAGGATATATTTTCCCCTAATCTTAAAAAGATGAAAAAAAAAGATTTTTGAATCAAATTTTACTTTACTTTTACTTTATGAACAAATTTTCCTTTACTTTTAACTTTATTTTACAAAATGTTACTTTGTGTCATCAAATTTCATAGAAGATCTAATTTTAAAATGCTTGATATTTTATAAAAAATAGATGATGAGAGGAAGCATGATCTATTAGATAAAGAGCTGGTCTGGTCTGGTCATTAGGAAAATCTGGGTGAAAGCCCAGTTTTTGATGCATCCTGGTTGTATGGCCTTCTCTCAACGCTACGGAGAAATTTCTAAAGGCTCTGGGAAACTCTGTAAAACTGTAAGTTACAGAGAATATACTAGGAGATTCCTACCCTGATGAAATTATGAAGCCAAGTTTAAAAAGTTATAAAGGACTTCCATTTATCATTATTCTTGATGGTATAATTTTGAGTAATAGTAATGACATCACTTTATATACTATGAATTTTAGAACACTTTTTCATGTGATTATTGATATTTTTGATTTCTTTATCTGAAAATTGACTATTCATGTCCCTTGCACATCTATAAATTGGGGAATAGCTTGATTTTTTGTACAATTGACTTAGCTCCTTATAAATTTGAGAAATTAAACCTTTGTCAGAAGTTTTTGTTATAAAGACTTTTCCTAATTTGTTGCTTCCCTTCTAATTTTGGTTACATTGGATAAACCATGAATTTATAAAGTTTTCTATTAATCACTATGGGGAAGGGAGTAGTATATCTTTTACACTAGTGATTCAAAATTTATTTTTAAGCCCCTCTTAGTAAAGCCACTGTTTTAAATTCCAAGGATACACAAAAGGTTTTTTTTTTTTTTAAAGAAGACAGTATCAAGTATCATACTAGCCATATGTCTTGGGTGACCTTGTACATGTCACTTCTATTTACTTAACTACAAAATGAAGGGTTTAGACTAGATAATTTATGGTCCCTTCCAGATCGAGTTACATGACCTAGTAAGTTTCTAGGATCTTGGGGAGGTTTCACAACTTGATCTTGGTTCTGTGGGTGATAAGAACTATTATTGATTCTATCTTCTAGATGGGAGAATTTAGAAACAATGTAAGTGATAAGCTACCATTTTTTTCCTATAGAGAAAATCAATGTTGAAGCAAGTACTCAAATTAGAACCCTTTCTCTCCCCTACTGTCCTTCAAGAACCTACTTCAATTATTTTAATATCTATCAAATAAGACAATAAATGTGAGATTGTACAAGGTTTTTATGCATCTCATTTGAAAAACAAAACCTCATTGAAAAAAACAAAAAAGATTGAAATCTCATGTGGGAATTAATATTCCTTTAGTTATGGAGATGATGATATCTCTACATGTGGTGTACTTTTGCACATTTGTGGCTTTATTGGGTCTACTAAGTACCATACCCAATGGTTGCAACTACCTTAGTAAAGAAAGGTAGAAATGCTGTTACAGTCTCTTAAAAATAAGGCTAACAAACAAAAGAAGACAAAAAATGACTGCTATCTAGTTAGATGGAAAATATGCTGCTCAGAAACACATTAATTCATTTGTCTTCTCAAGGAAATAGACATGGAAAGCACTTAAAATTAAAAAAAACCCTATCTTTACATAGACAATTTAAGAAAAAAGCCTCACCCATCATCTCCCAAAAAGAAGAATTTATGTTATTAGAACTAAGTAAGAGAATTTGGCTGATAGATTTTTCATTGCTATGTATTTCCAGCTCTTGAAGTGAAAAAAATCCTCAGGAATTATCCAGCACCTTTTTTATCTTTTGTTATATTTGACAAACAACTATTCATGTTACCTTATAGAAGAAATTTTTTTCAGTGATTTTTCCATCATGACCTACTGTTCTTGATCACATTTTGGGACTTTCTTGGAAAAGATACTGGAGTGGTGTGCCATTTCCTTCTCCACATCATTTTATAGATGAGGAAACTGAGGGAAATAGGGTTAAGTGACTTACCCAGGGTCATACAGCTAGTAAGTTTCTGAGGCTAAATTTGAATCCATGAAGATGAGCCTTCGTGACTTCATGGTGGCACTCTGGCATACTTACTAACCTTGGTTGACACTGCAACACTTAGCAACCCAGAGGAAACTTTAGTTCATGTCTAAATTGGGCATCTTAGCCTCCTGTTTTTGTTTTTAATTTGACATTTAATTTATATTAGGTCTTTGTAATATACATTTTATAAGTAAAAAATTACAAATTTGGAGAGGGCTGGTGGATGAAATGGAAAAAAGAGAACATTTATAGTGAATATAGGTAAGAATGAAGAAGCATTTCTTTAGGTCATAGTGTATCATCATAAAATATGTATTAATCTTTGTTAGGTTACATTGTAAGGAATAAAATTTACTGATTTTGTTGATAGATTTTTTGGGTGACATTACTTATAGGATCTGCAGTCTTAGACCTAGTTATTTTGTAATAAAAATGAAATATTATTTAATGAATAAGTATACTCACCACATGAAGAATTTTATTCTCTGTTTCATATACTGTGCAGTCCTGAAGGAAAAGAAATAAATATTAAGTTAAAAAATCCTGCATCACTTAAGAATTTTTTGATAGTTCATGTTATTTCAATTAGAGAGAATCTTAAAAAACAAACTCAAAAAATGTAGGAAAAGATTCTGTGTAACCATTTATACTTAAAAATTTTGCTAGTGACAAGTGTATGTTGTGGTCAAACTCCATTTAAGATATATATGCAGTTTTGGGTATCACTTTTTGGAAAGGGATGGGTAAGTTCGAGAATATCTCTAGAAGGACAGTCAGGATAGTGCAGGACTTCACAATCTAGCCATATGGGGATCAGATGAAGGAAGTGGGCGAGGGAGGATGTTTTATCTTGAGCAGAGAAGCCTCAGGATGGGACTAATTAAGTCGTTCTCAATTATTTGTGATTGTCATGGAAAAGAGGGATTATATTTCCTTTCTTGGCTTTCATGGAGGAAGCAGAATTAAGAGTAATGGGTGGTGGGAGTTGTAATCAGGTTTAATGTGAGGAAAAACTTCTTAAAAATTAGAGTAGTCCAAAAGTGGAGTAAGCTGCCATGACAGATTTGTTCTCATGGAGGTCTTTAAGTAAAATTTACATGGCCACTTGTGGGGTATCCTGTAGCAAAGACTCTTGTTCAGGTACTTGTTGGACTAATTGGCTCTTTGGGTCCATCCTGACTCTGTGACTCTGTGATTTGCCAAGTAAACAGAGGGTTATTACTATATTAACAAAGCATATATTGTGCTTAGCATAGTGCCTGGCAGAAAAGAAGCACTTAATCTATGTTTATTGAATTGAATGGAATATATGTTAATAGCCTTTTATGAGGATGACTGTGTGTAACCTAAATCTATCTGAAGGGTTGGGAACCTACATTAATTGAAAAATGCTGCTGAATTGTCTGGCACAAAGTTGACACTTAATAATAGCTTGTTGAATGAAGGAATGAAATGTCCAAGTACTTCAGGTCCTTGAAGAATCCTTCAAGTTTTCATTTGGAGACTAGTTACCTTTTTTACACCAACATCCTACCTATATGACTTAGTTATGTTGCCATAGGAGATTAAATGTACCAAACCAGATGGTGAGAGCAGGTGGATATGAAGGAAGATATATCTAAAGCTAAATGCTAAGAAATATGGTTTGAATAACTAAAGGGTTTTATGGTACCTATTTTTAAAAAACTTTACCTTTTTCCGTCTTAGTGCCAATTCTAAGAGAAAAGTGATAAGGCCTAAACAATGGGGATTAAGTGATTTACTCAGGGTCACACATCTAGAAGAGTTTGAGGCTAGATTTGAACTCTGGACTTTCTGACTCCAGATCTGGCACTATCCAGTGTTCTACCTAGCTGTCCCTATGGATTCCTATTTTCAAATATAGGGAGAGTAATAGGAGCATGATGACTTTAATCCATGACATTGTATTTCAATGATAATTTTTATTTTAATTTGAGCTTTAAGTTGAAATGCCGAAATTAAAATAACTCTCATACTCGGTAATGACATTTCTGGTATATTTAAAACAGTATTATTAATAGCGACTAGTTATATTGTTTCATTGACATAGATAGTTCCCAGAGATAGAAACTCCCTTTACTAACAGAAGAGGGCACTTCGTCTACAACTAAGAGTCTCATAGAATTGCCCATTATACAGAAGGACTAAGAGACTTGACCAGGAGTCATACATCCATTGTAGGTCAGAGACAGGGTTGAAATCTAGGTCTCTTTAGTTTCAAAACAAATTCTCTAACTACTATATGATATTCCTCATTTATTATGAATAGTCTATAAAATGTTTGCAGTGAGTTCAAAAGATTTGTTGCATTCTTAAGTATTTTTATGACAGGCCAATTTTTCCTGAACTACAGTTTTTACAAGGAAATTTAATAGGAAGATAGGATTATTATGAATAAATTTAGCTTAAAGAAAACTTTTTGCATACACAATAATGCTATATAAAGAGAGGCACACATTTACTATTCAGAGATGTCTCAATACAACATAATTTGAACTTAGAAATTCTATTGAATTAAAACTAGAGGCATTCTGGAATTATTTCTGAAAAACATGTTTACACTCTACTGAAAAATTAATTTTATTTCTTTTCTATAATATTTAGCAATACAATCTTGACTAGTATATAGGGATGGCCAGGAAGCCCTGGCTTTAAGTTCTGCCTCCTTTGATACATACTGACCGTGTACTCCTGGGAAAGTCCCTTAAGTTTAAGTGTCTCCAGTAAGGGTCTAAGACTTTAAATTGAAGGAAGGTGCTGCTAACTTCCATTAGTATTGATAGAGGAAATTTCTTATACCAATGAAATTATGGGACCATCTCAAGCTTATCTTTGGAAAAAACTCGGTTCCCTTCCCTGAAAATAAACTTGATTTTGTAACCAAAAACAAAAACAAAAACAAAACCAGTTAAGCAAAAACACCCTTCACAGGGACATCACCTGATAGTGGACATACCACATTCTGCCTTAGTAATAACTTCTGTTCAAAAGGAAGACATTTCACTATGTGTTCTCTGGAACTATTGCTAGTTTTTTAATTATTCAGTTTGGCTCCAAGTTAGAAATCTTTCCCTTTACATTGTGTAGTCATTATTGACAACTCTTCCATTTTATGATAAAATATTTTTCTTCCAAAACTTCAACTAGCTACATTTTAGTACTCTGAGCATCACTCCTTGAACTTTTTTGCAAAATCTTAATATGTATTGTTTCCTCTTTGAGTAATTTTGTTTTAGGATTTTTTGTCTTTCCTTTCCTCAATCCACCCCAAACAATTGCTGGAATATGGATCTTGATTGTTCTTTCCTGCACACACACATACACATAGACTCACACACATGTGGACATATATGCTCATCTTCCATAGATTACTATTTCTTTTAGGATGAAATATAGAATCTTCAGTTCATCTTTTAAGGTATTTGATAATTTATCTCCCACCTGTCTCTGTAGTGTTATCCCATGTTATTTCTCTTACACATCTTCCATTCCAGCTGTTTTTTTGTACCCAGCCACCCTCCATGCTTGTGCATCAGTGGTCCTCCATGTCAGCAGACAGCTGCTTTCTCTCTTTTATCTCATGAAACTCAAATCTAAGTGGTTATCAAGCCGCTTATTCCTTGCCAAAAGGACTCATAACATACCAAACAGTTAAATTGGCCACACAATGATTGCCATGAGAATCAGGAGACTCACTTGTGTGCAATTTCCCTTCAGTAAGAGCAGTCATTAGTGTTGAGTTCTTCATGAATTCTAGATCTGAACAGTTTTGAAGTTAATGAACATATTTAATGACACATGTGTAATAGACATTTGTTTTTTAGTCAGTGTTATACTTACCATACCACATATGATGATTAAGTAAAAAGTAAACTAAAATTATTTTAAAATGTTGAACTTAATTCCAAATTCCAGTGTATACCTAATGAAGCTCACAGCATGTCATTTATTTCTTTTAAGACACAACTTTGATATTTCCTGTAGCAGACCTTCCTCATCTTCATATTTTCATAAGATTTTCTCGATATTGAAATTGCTTGGTCTATTCTCTTACATATATGCAGTCAGCTATGGTGTGATACCCTAAATATTAGAGGGAATTAATTATATCACAGATGTATTGGAATATTTTAGTATTTTGAGTACGTGTTAACTGTCCCTCTCCCATTCAGTAGAATGTAAGCTATTTGAGGGGAAAAACTATTTCATTTTGGGGTTTTGTATCTATAATCATGCTGAATAGAGAATAAGTATTGAATTATTGCACTAGATTAAATATTTCTAAATAGTTTCATTATCTGTTGATGAGTTATGTACCTATTTCTCTTCAGTTGAACAAAATCATCATTCTTAAGAGGTCAGCCATTGCTAATAAAATAACCAGAAGTAGAGAATCATTTTCCATTCGATGTCCTAAAAACTGAAAAATTCTTCTTTTCCTAGTCATTTTCTCTATCATTTTCCATTAAATTCTTTTCTAAACCATGCAATACACTTCCAAGTCACTGAGTTAGTTAAAAAGCAGATCATGTTTTAAGTTTTTTAAAGAACTTTTCCCTTTTCAGCAAAGTAAGTATGCAGAGAAACTGCCACCCACTGCCTAGCTATACTCCCACACAAGATCATAATCAGTTATCCTCTCTGTGAAACAATGACAGTATTATTTTGCTCACCAGAATTGAGAGAAGGTTTTCTTCCTACGTGTTAACACTCTGTGTTCCTTATTTTTTGATGCATAGATTTTATGTAAGCTTGGTGTACCTGAGGTATATATCATTAAATGTAAGTAATATTTCTCATGAAAAATGCATACAGTCATAACCTCAGCAAATAGGAAGATAATGTAGCATAAAAAGCAAGTTATGCCTTTTGCATTATTAAGGAATTTATCTCTAAAGTGTTAGATACTGCTAAGGCTCATGTAAATATAATTCCAAATTCAGCTTCAGAATATTTATTTTAAGCTCTTAAAGAAGTAACCTTTTCAAATAAATAAACAGAATAAATTACTCTGCTAGAAATATATATATATATATACACATATATTTATTAAATTGATCAATGTAGAGTTGAGGATTAAAATTTAGAAATTTTACAGTTTTAATCATCTTAAAGTTATTCTTCATAATAATCCATAATGCTTGCTATTATAAGCTTCCTATTACACTGCCCCAACCTGTTTTAAACTCCACAGTCACAAATGCATGATATGGGAAAGATCAGAATTCTGATTCTTGGTGTCTATTTCTATATTGATTTGTTTAATATTGAGAGAAGAGAGACTTTTGTAGGACAGATAGTTAAGTACCACACTCAATATTTCTGCAGCCATCAAATTGTGCTTGGCAAATGATTAGAGTGAATTAAAGTTTCATTTTGGTTTTGTGAGGGTAAAATGACTTATTTGGAAATTCACATAATGTCTTTTCTGGAATTGTCTTCATTATTAGTTAAGACTGCATCTTATATACAAATTATATGTAAACATGTATTTATTCACATATAATGCTGTAGTTTATTTTCTCCCAGAAAAGAGGAAAACTTATTTTGGGGGAGTAAAAGGATGGCAAAAATTCATCCTATAACCATTCATTTTTAGTCTCATTACTTTTCATCTTTGGTTCCTACAGTCATACAACATGTTGTATTGATTGGTAACATCTGAGAGAATAACTCCCAAATCATGTCTTATTACTCATACATACCTTAATGGTCTAGAGGTAAATATTGCAGTCAATCTACTAGGTACAAAGCAAAGTAATCATTCAACAAAAATTCCAGATGTTGCTTATTCCCAGTATAGCAGCCAGAAGCTTCCTTGTGAGTCACTGATGAAGAGCAAGTTCTAGCCTATTATTACACCCACAGCCTCACAGAAGAATGACAAACTGAACCTCCCCATATGCCAATATCAGGAAAATGGTCAAGATAGAAGGTTCAATAGTACATTGCATAGGTACTGGGGGCAGAAAATGTTCTTGCAAAGGTTACCATGACCCTCAACTAAATTTAAATACATCAAATAAGGCTATTTGTCCTGAAGGGCATGAATGAATGATCAAGGTAAAAAAATGGCAACCAACTTGTTAACACAGAAGCATGACTGTTCAGTTCTCACTTCATCATTATCTTGGTACTCCTGGGGTACTAATCAGATGCATTTTTACTTAATGTATTCTAAATATACTTCTCAGGCAGCTCGTACAAATGTCACCCCTTTGAAAGTCTCAAGAGCCCACAAATCTGTAGGTATTCTTCCTTTTTTGTACCTGCTATTTCAAGAGATTTTTGTAGAAATAAAAGTATAGGCAATTTACATGGGACTTCATAGTTATATTTGTTTAATGGGATTACAACTAGGGAAAGAAAAGGAAAAGATCTTGAGTAGGTTCAAATAATCAAAGATATCAGCTAGTCAATCAATCATCATTTTCTAGATGAAAAACCGCATCACAGAAAGGCAAAGTAGTTTACCAAGTTAGTGGACAAACTGGGACTAGGTCCATGAATCCTAAGAGCTCGGTCTATTAAGTCCACAACTCACCTTCACCCCAACTCAGTAACCAAAAATGGCAACTTGTGCAGAGTAGGTGCTTAATAAATATTTTCTGAATTAAACTGAAACAAATCTACACCCAGCTTTCGGCCCATTCTTCTTTATTCAAATAAAAGCAATAAAAGGACTATCAGTTCCTTATAGGGGAGAGACTATGACTTTTTAATCTTTGCATTCTCAGCACCAAGGACAGTGTCATGCATTTGACTTATGGAATAAACACCGATTGATCATTTTGTGCAGAACTCTCAGTGAGGCTTTAGCAGTGGTATAGCTTTTTCAGTCAGTAGGAAACACCACCAAGTTTTAGTACATGAAGGATAATCAGCAGAATATTGGGTTAAAGAGGTCAGTGGTTCTCAAACTTTTTCGTCCAGGATCCCTTTACACTCATAAAAATTGAAGACTACAAAAAGCTTGTGTTAATGTGCTTTTACTGATTGATAATTGCAAGATTAGAAGTTAAAACATATTATTATTATGAAAGTAATTTTGGCCTTGTAGACCTCCTGAAAAGATTTTGGAAACCCCTAGTGGTCTTTATTTTGAGAATTGCTAAACTACATATTAGAATATTTGGTTATACTATTACTTTTGAAACCAAGTATATTTCCTTATTGTAATAACACTTCTCTATTTCTCTTTGTACTTCCATCCTTTATTCTATATTATAAGGAAACAGTACATTTTCTCTTATTTCTTATGGGAAATTCATCTCTTAATTAGTTTTTTGAGGTTATGATATTCATTTAACTTCCCTGAACTTTTCTCCAACTAGTTAGAGATGGGATGTGATGACACAATGGTAGTTAATCAATCTATCAATAGTTATTAAGTGCCCATGATGTGTCAAGCCTATGCTAGTTATGAGATATAAAAAATGTAACAATCTATATGCACAGTGAGCTTGCATAATTTTTTAAACTGAAGTTCATAAACTCCCAAGAAGTCTATGGATGGATTTCAGGGAGTCTATGAAATTGGATGGGAAATAGAGGGACTAAATATTTATAAAGCAACTTTTGGGTGTCTAGTCCTGTGCTAAGCATTTCTTAGAAATATTTCATGTGATCCTTACAATAATCCTAAAAGGTAGACACTATTATTATCTTTATTTTACGTTTGAGGAAAATGAGGCAGAGGTTAAATGACTCCAGGGTCACACAGTAAGTGCTTGAGGACAGATTGAATTTTGGTCTTCCTGACTCCAAACTCAGTATTCTATCTACTGTACTACTAGCTGTCATAGCGGGGGGAATGACATCTTTATTTCAATATAATTGCTTTCTAGTACAAACTTTTATATTTTACACGGAGTACCTGGTATATAATAAGCATACAAAATGCTTGATTACATGACTTATTTTATGGATTTAAAAGCATTTTGAGGAATTATTCAAAGGCTTTACCTGACATAGACTCCAAAGGAATTTTGTCCTGCAAAAGATTAAAAATGCTAATTCCAAAGGAAGGTTTCAATTTAGTATAGCTGCCCTACTCCAACTATGTCAATGAGATCTCTACAGTTATTTTTGATGCTGAAGATAACATAGATGCAGAATGCTTTTTAAAATGTTATTTATTTATTATTAAACACTGCATGCATTTATTAAGCTCTTCATAAACTTCTTCAAAGTACCTTTCCACATTCAAAATTGTAAAGTGGGAATCTTAAAAAATAATGTAAAAATGTACAGCTCTATCGAATTATAAATGATATTTTTGGATGCTAGTTTCAGTAAATTCAAAAGTTAGTTTTTTATTTTTTCTTGCTGATATCCTAGTTCAAGGCTTTACCCTTTTAACAGAAAATGAAAAACTAGATCATCATTAATGCTTCTGATGATGTCAGCAGTAAATAGAGAGCAGAAAAATTAGATGTCAGGGCTCAAAGACAGAGGAGTAAGTAGTTGGTGATCTGACACCTGTGAGGCATTAATTAACTGTGAGTTATTTAGAAATATATTGGTATTAATAAACTAGACAATGCCATTCTGCAAGAGCAGACTTCATTATTACCATGAAAGTACAAGGAAGAATAGTTAGGAACTTCCCATGCAAACAAAGAAAGAAATTTAGACTTTGTTCAGAAGTTTGACCTTGTTGAAAAGGATATATGGGGATTGGTCTGGTATTCTGTGGTGCCTTACTGTCTCCAAACTGATTTGCATGTTCGTTTTCAGTGAGGTATGAATAATAAAGACCATTTATAGAGTACTTTAAAGTGTACAAAGCTTGTTATTGGCATGATCTCATTTGAGTCTTACAAAACCCTATTTGAAATAGTCCCCAAAGCAATCACTATCTCCCCCTTTTTAATGAATAAAGAAATGGAGGTTCACTGAGGTTTAGGGATGTGTCTATGGTCACAGAACTGATATAGGTGAGAGAAAAGGATTTGAATCGACATTTTGTTTTCCCCCAGCACTTTTCCCACTGGGCTACAAAACATCCTTGTTTTGGGAGGGAAGTGGAATAAAGGGGGCACAAGTTGTCAGACTTAGATGTCTGCTCTAATGTCTAACTCTGGATGGACTGGAATCTTTTACTTTTACTGATATTGTTGGTCTAGGAGGTCTTGGCCTCTGATAGCCTGAAAGATGAATACAATATTTTCTCAGCTGTGTACAATTCTGAGGTCAGTATCCAGACTGACCAACTCATGCTTCAAAGGTGATGTTAAAAGAAGAGAAAATTGCTGGGATTTTACCATTTAAATCTGCTTACTATCTAGGTAGAACAGAGTAGATGTCAGAGGATCTGTGAATTCTGGATAGGGAAAAAATGAAACAAAACTTTATCTTCCTATAATCTTTCACTAAAAATTATGTTTCCTTCAATTATGAATTTAAAATATTCGGAGAAGGTCCCATAGCCTTCACCAAACTGTCAGAGGTCCATGAAACAAAAAATGTTAAGAAGCCCCAAGATAGATGGTACATGGAATTGATTGCCCCTTTGCACTATAGTCATCTTTAACAATTATTTGCATTACCATTAGTGAACCAAATGAAATTTTCAATAGTAGAACTCTCTCAGTATTCACAATAAACTGGCTTATATGTTCTTATGTAGAGAGTTATTTTTTCATGTTTATTATTGAAAGCAAGGCTCTATTGAGGTTTCCCCCAGATATGAAGGCCCTTTATCACCCTATAATGTTACTTTGCAGACATATGAATTCAAAGTTTTTTAGCTATATTATTAAGAGAGGACTTAAGAGACTGCTCCAGGTCTTCTACTGAATTTGCAATTCCATATTTTTTTCACTGACTAAATACTGACAAGTAGACCAACATATAAAGCCTAAAGGAATATCAGCTACTTTGAATACCTCATAGTACTTTTTTAGTGTTCACCTAAACCCAAATTGTATTTGTTTTCATTCCTGACAGAAAAAAGAAAAACTTCTGAGGCTATAATTTGCGAAACAGAAACTCTCTTATTACAGACACTAACATTTCCAATTTGTTTAGATTTTATTTTTATTCTTAACTTCACAAACACCAAACAAAACGAGCATTTCCATATATACACACAAGAGAAACAACAATAGAACACAATAAAACACAATAGAAAGAGGATTATACATGACATGGTGAATCACTATTACATGCAATTTTTTAAAATATTAAATTAATTCAATGTATTACGTTCAAAGCTGTCTTGCTTATCTATGATTCTTTCTGGCCTCCCTTCTGTGTCTTCTGTGCATTTAAAAATTACTTCAGTGACCCTCTTTTCTTTATTTCTTTTTTTTTGGGGAAATATACTATTCCCAGCCCCGCTCCCAACCACCTCCCAAATGAAAAAAAAACAATTTTTGTGACACACATGCATATATATTCAAGAAAGACAAATTCCCACATTAGTCATGTGGGAATCTTGATTCCATCACCTCTCTGTCAGGAGGTGGGTAGCATGCTTCATCATTGGTCCTCTGGAATCATAGTTGGTCATGGCACTGATCACAGTTCTTAAGTCTTTCAAAGGAGTTTTTCTTTATAATGCTGTTGTTACTGTGTTTATTGTTCTTCTGGTTTTGCTCACTTCACTCTGCATCAGTTCATATAAGTATTCTCAGGTTTCTCTGATACTCTCCCTTTTGCCATTTCTTATGTTGCAATAATATTCCGTTACATTCATATACCATAATTTGTTCAGCCATTCCCAACTGATGGTCATCCCCTTAGTTTCGAGAGAGTCGCTATAATAAAAAAGAGCTACTATAAATATTTTTGCAAATATGGGCTCTTTTCCACTTTGATCTTTCTAAATTATAGGTTTTGTAGTGGTATCTCTGGGTCAAAAAGGTTATGCATAGTTTATGAATTTCTGGGTATAGTTTCCAATTGCTTTCTTTAATAACTAGAGCAATCTATAGTCTCATCAATAGTGCAATATTGTGCTTTTTAAATTCTGAATGGATTTTCAACAGTTGTTATTCCAATTTTTGATCCTATTTGCCAAATCGATAGGGTTAATACAGAAGGGCAGAGGTGTTAATTTCCAATTCTTTTGTTTTTAGTGATTTGGGGCATTTTTGTCACATACTTGCTGAAAGACTGGATTCCTTACTTGTAAAACTGCTCATTTTATTTATTGAGATTAAAACTAATTCTTATTAATTTGTGTCTGTTCATTATATAGCTTAGAGATGTAATTATTTTTTAGCTTAGACATGAGGAATTTGCAGGAAAACCTTTTCTTTTAGCCAATGGTTTCCCTTCCAAATTTTAACTGCATTGATTTCAGTTTTGTTCAAATCTTTTAAGATTCCATCCATAAGATGAAAATTGTTCATTTTTATCTTCTATGATCCTCTCTGGACTTTGTTCAGTCATGAACAATACATTACCCTATTTATTGTTGTAAAAGATATTTTCTTT
This sequence comes from Gracilinanus agilis, assembly GCF_016433145.1. NCBI lineage: Eukaryota > Metazoa > Chordata > Mammalia > Didelphimorphia > Didelphidae > Gracilinanus > Gracilinanus agilis. Next base: position 376,723,160 of record NC_058132.1, on the reverse strand, counting down.
CTTTCTTTCTCCCTTTTTTCTTATGATGTGGCTTTTTATATTTAAGTCACATATTCATTCATGTTGAATTTGTGAATGTCTGGTCTATACCCAATTTCTGCCAAATTTCTTTAACATTTAAAAATTAACAAACTAGTGCCTTACACTTTGTATTCTACTCTCTACTATTTCATGAGATTCAGAATTTTTCAAAGTATAGTTTAAATGTGTGTTTTTAAAAAACAAATCTGTGTGTTCTTAGCCTAGATATTTGGAACACAAGAACTTACTCCTTTCTCTATAATCCCCTCCTATGGCTAAATTATAGCTGAATTTAATCTTCATAGCCTGTAATTACAACAAAGATTGATAATTTAGGAGAAAATATGGATTTAATTCAATACAAAAAATCCATTGGATTTCAGAAACATTGTGAAGATTTCTAGCTTTCATGTGGTCAAAATTTCCTAATCTAAAGACTTTTAATAAATCTACTTTGACCAGATAATAGGATCATAGATTCAGAGCTGGAAGATACCTCTGTCCTACTCAATTTCAAACAAGCAATGAATGGCAGAACCAGTAGTGAACCCATATTCTTTGAGAACAAGTAAAGAGCCATTGCTCTTCACAGTAAGGAAATTCTAAGATTTACAAAAGGAACACGATGGGAAAGTAGGCTTGCTGTGTGAATAAAATCAATTAAAGATTTAATGCAGAACATATTTATTTAGTTTTATGCCACATAAACCAAAAACTGAAAGAACAAATAAAAAAGAATCTTAATCTCAAGACTGACTGACTACATGACTGGCAAAAAGTCAGATACTAAGACAAATATGGAATAAACTTCTAGGAGAACCAGAAAATTCTTTGGTCTACATGTCTTTGCCTATCTCCTCTATTTAGAATGCAGTCTCTTGGTCAAAAGGAGCCAACTCATTTTAGTAACTATGCATAAGATATGGTATTTCAGTAAGTCTCATTAGGAGATTAATAATGCCATTGTGGTAAATAACATTTTCTAATAAATTTAAAAATTGTACAGGAAAGTGCACTATTAAGTCAGCATCCAGAAAGAGAGTCATAGGCAAACAAACAGCCTCATAAACCACTTACTCTGCCTTTAGACAACAGAAAACCTAAACTATCTATTTTTTATCCTTTTAAAAACAGATTTTTAGGGAAAATCATTTAACCTCTACCTTTAAAATCACCAAGTTGTTGCTGTTGTTTTTCATCTGCTATTTTAAAAATCTTTCTTCCTTCGGTTGAAACTCTCTGTCACTTTTGTGGAATAATGAGTCAAGTACCCTCTGGTCTTGGCATCAGGAAGATTTGGATTCAAATTCTGCCTCAGACATTTATTAGCTGTGTGACCTTGGTTGTTCAGTCATATCAGTCACGTCTGTCTCTTCATGACACCATTTAGGGTTTTCTTAGCAAAGATATTGGAACGGATTGCCATTTCCTTAACCAGATCATTTTTTTTCACATGAGGAAACTGAAGCAAACAAGATTAAGTGACTTGTCCAGGGTCACACAACTAGTAAATGTGGAGGTCATATTTGAAATCAGGAAGATGAATCTTCCTGACTCCAGGCTGGCACTCTAACCATTATGCCATCTAGCTGCCTGGACAAGATACATAATCACTCAGTTTCTTCAACTATAAAATGGGGATAACTGTAGTACCTATTACACAAAGTTGTCATGAAGACTAATTATGAGATGTTATATAAAGCACTTTGCAAATCTTAAAGAGCTTTATAAATGTGAGTTATTATAATTTTGTTCCTATGAAACAGAAGTAGAATTGTTATCCTTTGATCTCTTTACTCTATTTGAGCAAAAGGTATCTCCCCCCTTCTAAGTAACCAACCAGTTTGTTTCAATCTATACTTACCCTACTTTTGTCTATTTGCCTAATTCCTTTAACAAGAAGTGAATTTGACATCCACTTTTCTGAGTTTCTATTTCTTCATTTTTTAAATGAGAAGGTTGGACTTGATAATATCTAAAAGGAACTTTCAGTCCTAAATCTTGTGCTCCAATGACCTCGAAAATTCCTTGCAATTCTAAAATTTGGGGTTTTCAGTGCCTTTCCTCAGAGAGTCTACTGTTTAGTTGGTGTCTTTGGCACTGCCAAGCTTCTCACATTTTACCTATGGTTCAAAGCCCCCAAGATAAGTATACAAACTCAAATGAAAGTCTAACTAAGGCTGTGTCTAGTGGAAAGATGAATTTCATTATTTCTGCATGCTTAATCTCTCATCCCAAAAACTCTAGTGACTTTTTTCATAGCACAACACTAAAATTTATACTTCCTTTCTGGCCTGTTGCCAAGTTTGGATAATTTCCTTCTCTTATGCTCAGGCAGATTTTCATTCTGTGCATATTTTTCATTTTGATTGACCAATGTAACAGAGTATACAATTCACCCTTCAATTTGCCATTGCCCCTTCAAATTTCTCTCTTATTCCCCTTGTATTCATATCTACATGACCTATACACCTTGACCCTTAACTGGACTTTCTAAGCTCATTGTTTGGTCTCATGTAATGGTACTTGCCATCCATAATACTGCTTGAGAACTGAATTGAGGGTCAAATCTGCCTTCAAAAGATGGTAGAAAGTCCTGTGCCCTGTGTGCTAACATTAGCTTATTACTTTAGTTCTGATGAGCTGCTTTATCCTGCCTTGTTCCCCCACTCTTCTAACTTGCTTGAAACTTCATATTTTATTTGATTAGATGTTAATTTTAACTTACTGTTTGGGATTCTGTAGTTTAGTGATTCCATCTCTTAGTTAATGCTCTGGTACTGACTATTAACATTTCAATTTCTCTTCTTCTTGTTAATTTGAATAATTCTACCAATTTTGACCTTGGATGTTGTGTTTATTATCCAATTTAGCCTTGCCTAATTATACTGGTTCCAGTTACAACATTGGATGCCAGCCTTAGCAGTTGTCAGGCCATGTTCTTCCTCCTGTCCTTTTTTCAACTGTACTGAATTTCATCCAAATCTTGTTTTTGTTAGTGATTGGCACTGTTCGAAGACAATATTTTGTAGGACCTGACTCTGGACCCCACTTCTGTGAAACTGCATTCATTATACCCGTGCAAATTGACAATGAGCTGCAGATAATTAAAGATACTGAAAATGGTAATCAGTCTTCTGCTCATGCAATGGCATGTCATGGAAAGAACATTGGTTTGCAATCAGAGGGTCTAGGCTTGAATATCATCTCCCTCCATTGTGTGATCTTAGGCAAATTACTTAGCTCCTATGGGTTTGAGTTTTGACATATGCAAAATGTAGGGAGAATTGGACTAGATGATTTCTAAAGTCCCTTCCAGCTCTAAATCTAAGCTTGATACTATATTAATTTCTGGTAAATTATAACCAATAAAATTTTTGGTTTAGTATTCACTGAACTATGATTTCATTGCTAGAGTTTTAAATGCATTTTTGTTTTATATCCAGGTTTTATTTTCAAATCTTTCTTGAATATTAGATATTCCAGGTGATCAAAAATTGCACCGGGGAACTTGGGATTGAAACTGGGGCAGTTAGGACCCAAACTAGGACAAGCTCTAGGTTCAATACTGTTCATTATAAACATCTTATTACTAAACACACCATAGATAGTATTAAGACAATTATATATACATATATATTTACTAATTTAATTTCTATTTAGTTAATTCTCTTTAATTTAGATTATCTAGAAATGAATGCTTTAATCAAAATCACATGTGATCTTGAGTCTCTCTATAAAATAGAATTTAAAATTGAGTTTGATGCATTGAAGCCATAGGACTCTAGTCTGTGGATAAAACAACATATAATTCAGGAGGGTATATTTGAACCTTGTGAGATGGTCCCATTAAGGAACTCTAAATTTGAAAGTGAATGAACTTGTGTAATTATTTCCATGTTTTTAAAGGCTAAGGTCACAGACATATTCCATCATAACACAGGGGTACAAACATTATTCTAGAGTGAGTTCTTAAGTTTAGGTCTACAGATTTGTTTTAAAAAATTGATAACTGTTTTTCATTAGAATTGACTTCCTTTGTAATTTTATGTATCTTATTTTGTACATTTTAAAACATTATAATAAGGAGAGATCCTCTTCTGCTTTCACCAGACTGCCAAAGGGGTTCATGGTACAAAAAATCCCCACTAATAACTCTTCTTTCTAGAGCTAGATAAAAATAATAGAATTCATAGGTAGAAACAAAAAGTCTAGTGCTGTGGTTCTTAACCTTCAATTCATGATCATTTTCTCCTTCAATATTCTGGTAAATGGATTTCAGTATAATTAGTTTCCTTTGTTGTCCTAATTATTTTATTTTATACATTTAAAAATATTATTCAGTGAAGGGAAGGCAGCCCATAGGCTTCACCAGGTTGCCAGAGAGCCACGACAAACATAAAGTTTAAGCACCTTTGAAATTCATCCTTTAGTAACAGTATCAAAATGCTTTGTGTTAGCAAATTTGAATACCAGTAATATTAAAGAAATATTAATAATAATAATGAGAAAGAAAGCTGACATTTGTGTAGTACTTAAAGTTTACAAAAGAATAGTCTAAGAAGTATGCATAAATGCTACAAATATTACTATTTACATTTTATAAATGGTTAAATTAAATGATTAGCTCATGGTCATCCAGCTAATGAGTCAGATAAAATATTTGAGTCCAGTTCTTTTCTAAGTACAAGTACAATATCCTTATCAGTAGGGTCATATTTTATGATTAGAATAAAAAACTTTGGTGGAGAAACTATAGTGAAATTATTATATTAAGTCAGCATTTTTAGCATTAGGAAATCCAGAATTAATATTTGATCCATTGGGCTTCTCTACTGACTCTCAGGTAAGCATTTTATTAGTGAGCTGGTGCCCATCTTATGAATATGGATAGTGAACAAATTTATTTTTATAAAGATGTCTTTAGGATCCCAGATCAGCTGGTAGACATTATCTCAGAACTCCTTCTAAAATCCTCTTGAAGTTTTTGTGAAACTAGTTTCTTGATCTAAAAAACAGAGTCAGTTATTCTTTAGAAAGTGAAATGGTGATTCAGCTGTATTTATTCAGGTATTCAGTGTGGGATCTCACATTTAATCCTTTTACCATATTTTCCTCATAAACAAAAAGCCCCATTTATTTTAGTAAGTCACATCTCTCTCCTTATTAACATTCCTGTAAGTTCTAAAGTACCCAAGACTATATCCATAAAGATCTTGCATGTTTATATCCCTTTGTTTTAATAATTTCTACAGAATAACTTGGGTGAAAAAGGAACCATTATATTAATTTTACAGATGGGGAAACCGAAACACAAAATGTTAAGAAACTATTTGGCATTCATATGATCATAGATCTAGAAGGACCTCCGAGGTCATTTCATCTCCCATTTTGCAGGTGAAGAAATTGAGACTCAGTGAATTATCCAAGTTCACTGTCACACAAGTAGCAAGTGTCACATAGATCCTTTGACTCTAAAGCTTATGACCTTTCCACTATACCAAGCTGCTTCTCTTGATATCTCTCCAAGGAAAAGAAGATTTAAAAAAATGACCTCATCTCTATGTACAAGCCTTGGTAATAGTACAGGGTACATTGTGTTCAAGAAATTGTTATTATTAAGTGGACAATGAACAAACCTTACATGAGTGTATCTTAAAAGTTAACTTAGTTGTTTTGTGAAACAAATGTCACTGTGCTTTTTGGCTAAAAAAAGTTGGATTCAGAGCAAGTGATGTCATAGTTACACGCACATGGAAACCATTTTTAACATTTCTAAGAGCTTAAATATTTATATTGGGCAAGAACTCTGTTAATACTATTGTCAGTAGTGTATACACTGGGACCTCTGACATTGACACTAGCATTCTATTTCAGATAAATCTATATTTGTTTCATAAAGTGTTAAAGTTAAGATGGATCTTCAATATCAAATGAATAATAATGTGGTGTAATAGAGAGAGCGTTTGGATTTTGAGTTAGGAAAACTTAAGTTCAAATTCCCCCTTCCCACTTACTTATGTGATTTGTGACACTGGATAAATCATTTATTCTTTCTGAGCTTCAGTTTCCTTATTTATAAAGAGGGGATAATACTTTCAGCAATTACACAGGGTTGTTATGATCAAATGAATCAATGCATTTAAAGCATTTTCCAAACCTCAAAGTGGAAGGAAGGAAATAAATATTTATTAAATGCCTATTATCTGTTAGGTGCCATGCTGAACATTTAAAAAATATTACTGCATTTGAACCTCATAATGACCCTGAAAGGGTTGCAAAGGTCAGTGCTATTATTATCCCCATTTGATAACTGAGGAAATTGAAGCAGAGAGAGGTTCAGTGAATAGCCCAGGATTGCACAGCTAGTGTCTGGGATTGGATTTGAACTCAGGTCTTCCTGACTATAGGCCCAGCACCCTATCTGTTGTACCATCTAGTGGACTCTGGGAGCTATAATTGTCTATCAAGGATTTTGCAGTGGATTATGAATTAAAAATAATAACTACATTTTAATATAATTGTTTTCTTTTATAAACCTGTGTATTTTACTTTATTTATTTAAGAACATTATTCTGATAAGGGATTTATTGACTTCATCAAATTACCAAAGGGATATATCTCATACAACAAATTAATAGGCTACAACACCTTTTTTTAAAAGAGAGCTGAGATTCAGACTTTGCTAAGGTCATATAACTAGTTAATTACAAAGCTAGAACACAAACCTAGGTCCTTGACTCCTAATCTACTCTTCTTTCTATCACACTCTCTGAAAATTAGAATAGGCAAAAGAAAAACACTGACTCCATAAGACAACAAGAAATATTAAAACAAAGTCAAAAAGTTAAAAAAAAAGAAGGAAATGGAAGCTATCTCAGAGAAAACAAAAGATCTGGAATACTGATTAAAGAGAGTTAACTTAAGAAATATTGGACTACATGAAAAACATAAGCAAAAAAAGGCTTCAGACATCATATTTCAAGAAATCATAAAAGAAAAAATATTCAGATGTCTTAGAAGTATAAGACCAAGTGCAAAGAGAATCCATTTTCCATTTCCTGAAAAAATATCCCCAAATGAAATCTCCTAGGATCATTGTAGCCAAAATCCAGAGACTCCAGGTCTTAGAATCAATATTGGTTCCTGAATTGAAGAGCAATAAAGTCTACTCAGTGGGGCTAAGTGACTTGCCTTGGGTCACACAGCCAGGAAGTGTCTGAGGTCATATTTGAACCAAGGATTTTCTCACCTCTAGGCTTGACTCTCAATGCATTGAGTCCCCTAGCTGCCCCCCTCCATGATCATACATTTTAGCAGTCATAATTATAAAAAATGAGCAAACTCGTAATATCATATTCCCCAAAGTAAAGACTATAGATTCATAGTCAAGATTAATTTATCCAGAAACACTGAGTATAATCCTACAATACAAAAAAATGGACCTCTAATAAAAAAGACCTCCAAGTACTCCTAGTAGAACTGCATAGAAACTTCCTGTTTGACATGTAAATACATGAGTCAAGAGAGGCATAAAAGGGTAAAAATTAGTGAAACTTACTTCATAAGGGACTAAACACAGATGAACTTTATATTCTAGTATGAAGAAATGACTTTCCCTCTTAACTCTCAATCCACTGAGTCCCCTAACTGCAACCCCATGATCACACATTTTTAGCAGCTGTAAATATAAAAAATGAGCAAACTTGTAATATATTCCCAAAAGAAAAGACTATAGACTCATTTGTTCCTTCAGAATTCTATCATCAGGTGTCATAGAAAGTGTCTAATTAGATGGAGGTTTTTGAAGTGGTTCTACTATGTTTTGATGATTTTAAAGGAAGAATGTAAAAGTAGGGGAAGAAGAATAGGGAATTATAATCAAAGTATGAAGGAGAGGAGGGAATAAGTAACACGTGAATCTCTCTCTCATCCGGATTTGGGAAAAGGAGGGAAAAATACACACATATACCAGTTAGATACCTATTTCAGTTGATAGAAAAATGAGGAAAAGGGGAGAAGAAAGGAATGTTAAGAAGGAATGTAGATTGATGGAGCTATTTATATTAAGTAAAATAAACTCTAACTAAGGATGTACAAAATATTCATAGCAGAACCTTTTACAATGGTAAAAAACTGGAAACAGAGGTGTTGCCCATCAAATGAAGAATCGCTGAATAAGTTATGACATAAAAATTGACAGAACATTATTATGGTGTAAAAATTATGAAGATAGTTTCAGAGAGTGAGTGGAGGCAGAATAAAATGAGAAGAACTAGGAAAAGCAGTTTTTATGATGACAATAATATTTTAAAGACCACCAACTCTGAAAGACTTTAGCACTCTAATCAGAGTGATCAACATTCTAATCAGTGGTCAACATTAGTCCAGAGGATTCATGATGAAATATGTTACCTACCCCTCACTTTAAAGGTAAGGGATTCAAAGCGTCAACTACAACATATGTATACACACATAATATAGCCAATTCAGGAATTTGTATTGCTTGAATATAATTTTTTAATTATAAGAGGTTTTTTTTTGTTTCTTTCAGTTGGAGGTGGTGATAAAAATGAGAAAATATGGATTTTTGCTGAGTGAAAAAATTCACTTTAAAAAAAATAGGTAAAACTCGGGTGAGTTCTAGATATATCTACTAGAAAAAAATGTACATAGTCTGCATTATAATGTTATAAGGGTAAGATAGGGGCCAGGCTATATATTTCCTTCTCTATTCCTGGAACAGTCAGCATATCACTGGATCCAAAGTTGACTCTCAACAAAGTTCTTTAAATTGTTTGCCATTTTGTGAAAATGTTATAATTAGAAATTAAAATTAGAGTGGTTATAGATATTCAGTGGAATATCCATTCCTTGAGGTTCAGGGCTGGTTTCTTTTTTGTCTTATGCCAAGGGCCTCCAACAATGTCTTATGCATATAGAAGGCACTTAGTAAATGTTTGCTGAATTGAATTGAATTTTATCTGTGCTATCTGAGGAACAAGTATTTTACCAAAACTGTCTTCCTTCTTAAAAGCAATCCAATGTGCTTTTGCAAAAACTAGTCTGAAGATATTTAAAGACTTTGGGAATGACTTCCAGCTGGTTATGTAAAAGTTAGTATTCCAGACTTCATTTTGACTGCCAACGAAACACTTGCAATCAGAAAAGAGTTTTTGGGGTGAGCGAAGATGGAAAAAAGGGAAGAAGTTTGGTATAAGTAAAATTTGGAGGAGACTATTTTAGTTGAATTTGGAGAAATCATTTTTCTTATGGAGAATAACCTAATAATTTAAAACTTCATTTAATCTTTTCATGAACTGTCTGCGTTGGATTTTTCTCACATAGATTTGTTATAAGTTTTGCTGGCTTGTGCCATTTCTAGAAGGAACTCTGCTGAAGAAAGCCAATTCAGAACTAATTGAGTGCAAAGAGAAATCATCTTGATGGGGCCATTATTTAAGAGAAAATTCCTCTCTGCCTCCTGTCTTCCCTCTGTTCAGGCCCCCTCTACATTTCTCATATCCTCTTTATATAAGCAGATACATTGTTTTGTACTCAGTTAGAATCTGGTCATATTTTAAATCTCTCTTTTTTTCATTTAAGGTGGAAAGTATAAAAAATGGCTCAGAATAATTTGAGGTTGAGCTGGTACACTCTTATGGAAATCATGGCAATTATTTTGACACTGACAAGAAATGTGTGGGCATAAATCTCTCTTTCTTGCCTTACCTACTGACAGTGTTCTAAATGAGACCTCAGCTTTCAAGAAAGAGTCTCTTAGCTAAGTTTTTATTCTTAATTCATAATTAAAATGTCTCCTCTTAAAGGACTATTTTGGGGAGGGGAAAGGGAAGGACTAGCAGGAAAAGAAGTATTGCATTTTTTTTCTGAAGAACCTACAAAACTATTCACTCACATCAAAACTGAAACCAAATATTCTGACTTTTGGTCCAAATTTGTGATTTTGCTGGTGAGAAATTTTCTTTAAGATGTCTTATGACCCTTTCAGCTTTCTTATGCTGCCACCCATTACTTGCAAAGGAAAAGAAAAGTCATTCATGATGGTGTATTTTTAGATATTGACCACCTTACCTTGTTGCAAAGGGAATAAAAATAATTAAATCGGAGTGAACCATAATTTGAAACAGAACAGATTTCAAAGCATAGCTATCATCATAAATGTTCAGATGAGATTTATTGAAAGTCTGGTAATGAATCCATGCCCTAGATTGTTTTAAAAAAAGAAATCTACACCTTGCTTATATAAATTGGCCTCATTTACTGGTAATTTAAGCATAATTTCTTCCCTCAGACATTCCCATACAATTCCCAATGACGGCACTGGGTGCTGTGTATAAGTTATGTGATAGCTGAATTAGGCTATTAGATGACACAGTTCGTCTGCCGATAATATAAGCAATTTATTTAAAGTATATTTGGTATTCATCTGTGTGGTGTGCTTCCAAAAGTACTAAAAATTCAACCTGATCTATAACATTTTGGATCTCATGAAGATTTCTCAACTTATGTGCTAAATCATTTTTATACCAACATTTTCCTTAAGTATCTTGAAAAAATTTATCCACAAAGCAATTAAGTATATTCCTTGTCAGCAATTTAATTAGATTCAACAAGTTTATGTGGATAAAAAAAGTTTACTGTGAAAGTACTAGACAGTGTGTAAGGTACTGGGGAAGTATTAAAATTAAAAAAAAAAAGCATTCCTGCCCTTAAGGAGAATACCAATTTTTGTGGTGATAAGACATGTGCAATATAGGTACAAATACTACAATAAACAAGGAAAATAATAAGGGCACAAGTGATATGTGGGGATAGAGGGAGTTTCATACACAGTAATGTTTTAGCTGCAACTCTGGAAATGATTAGTATTTCAAAGGTGAATACAGGGATAAAGAAGACAATCCAGTTGGAGAGAATGGCATGGATAAGGATATGGAGGTCAAGAAGAAGGCAATAAGTGCTATCATGTAGAAGAGGATTTAGACTTCTTATCTCCAGAAGTAAGAACTAGGACCAAAGAAAACATTCTACAAAGAGATAGAGTTCACCTTATTATAAGGAATAATTTCCTAACAATTAGAGATAATTGAAAATAGAATGATTGCTTAGGAAAGTCCCTCATTGATTTAAGATTTCAAGTAGGGGCTAAATGATCATTTATGAGGTGGGGGAGATTCATCTATTTAGGGGACAGCTAGATTAGATAATCTTTCAACTTCCTTCCAGGTTTAGTGTTCAATGATCCCAAGTTTAGGGAATGGCAAATGGTCTAATTTGGCTGAATGAAATGAAACATGTTTAGATTAGGCCAGGAAGGAGGATGAGAATCAGATTTGGGTTGGTCATGAATGAAAGGAAATTAAATTAATTTGGGGCATCATATATCAGATATAGGAAGGTCTTAATATGTATTTGTTGAATCGAATGAAATTGAATTAGAAGGCAATGGGGAGAAGTACATCCAATATTCCATTACTTTTGCTATTGACATGAAGATGAAGAACCTTCAAGAATCATACTCATAGTGCCTCACTTTCTATACTGGTAAAATGAGAATATTGATTCTTTTTCACATTTTAAGGGTTTCTAAAGCAAACTACAAATATATAATTCTTTAAAAATGTGTTGTAGGAAGGATTTGAATCATCATCATCACTGCCTATCACGAATCTGTGCTTTCATCAGCACAAGAACTTTTTCCATGGAATTCTATTCATAAATCCTCCATGCTTTAAAATATTCTTTCATGTGGTCAGAAAAAATATCATCTTAGGTACTTTCTGGTGATGCCAGTCTATTGACTGCTATGTAGATCCTTAGATGGCTGAAATACATTCCTATACTCAAAACTAATCTAGCTTGCTGATCATTTAGCTATGATTCAAATAAAACAATGGGATTAAGTCTCACAATGAGAATATCTTCACTTTTAATAATAAAAGGCTAATTTACAAGGAAAACATAAATAAAACTTAGTGTAAACTTTGTTTATTCTTTTTTTAATCTTAAATATAGCTTAAATTTAGAATTACCAGGGCTACAATTTATATTCCCAAATCATAACACTTATCTTACAGTAAAATTTTTTATTAGAAAGTTCATATCAGAAGAAAAATATAAACCAAAGACATGATGGTTTTGATTCAGTTTTTCCTGTAGGAGATAATATTTTAAGATAACTTTCAGACTCATAATTCTAAAAAATATATTCAATTAATAAATACTAAGGAGACAAAACCATCTTCATGAGACTATTTTCCTGCCCCCAATCTTCAGTAGTCATTCTCTGGGATGGCTCCCAGCTTTTCATTTATCTCACAGCTGACCACACATTCTTTCTCACACATGTGCAAGCAGCAAGATCCAATTTTCTTGGTTAGGGAAGAGAAAATGAATGGATTGAGGACGGTTAAGCATTTATTAAATATTGACTATGTTCTAGGCAGTATACAAATAGAAACAGGATAATAGATTGTTCCCTCAAGGAGTTTATATTCTGATGTAGAAAGACACATATAGAAAAATGGTGCAAGAAGGAGTATTTTCATACTGTTGGTCTGATTACTGTTCTCAGAACTAAAATAGAGATACAAGGCAAGAAGATGGAAGATGGGCGTGTGACATGCCCTAAAGAATGGCTGGGGAAAAGCTAAATGGGTCTGGGTCCAAACTACATGTTATAAATGCTCACCAATCAGCCAGGCATTCGGGGCTAAGAAATTGGTTAGATACAAAAGGAAAACCATTACAAGAAAGCCTTAAGTCCTATTTTTTAAATTAAGTGATTTGATGCAAGAGATAATAAGACAATATAAAGCTTCTTACGGAATGGTATAATAAAGCAAAGGATGGAGGGGATGTGGCAAAATTGGGACATTTATACACTACTAGTCAAGTTGTGAATTAATCCAACATTCTGGATGGAAATTTGGAATTATGCGGAAAGGGCTTTAAAAGAATGTTTACCCTTTGATCCAGTCATACCACTTCTGGGTTTGTATCCCAAAGAAATAAAGAAAAATTCTTGTACAAAAATATTTATAGCCACGCTCTTTGTGGTAGCAAACAATTGGAAAATGAGGGGGTGTCCACTGATTGAGGAATGACTGAACAAATTGTGGTATCTGATGGTGATGGAATACTATTGTGCTGAAAGGAATGATGAACCAGAGGATTTCCATGTGAACTGGAAAGACCTCTAGGAATTGATGCAGAGTGAAAGGATCAGAACCAGAACCAGACCATTGTACACAGAGACTGATACATTATGGCATAATCAAATGTAATGGACTTTTCTACTAGAAGCAATGTAATGACCAGGACAATCCAGAGGAACTTATGAGAAAGAATGATATCCACATGCAGAGAAAGAATCGCAGAAGTAAAAATACAGAAGAAAAACATATGATTGATCACATGGTTTGATAGGGACATGATTGGGATTTTGGCATTAAAAGATCACTCTATTGCAAATATGAATAATATGAAAATAGGTTTTGAACAATGTACATGTATAACTCAATGGAACTGCTTCTCAGCCCGGGGGGGGGGGGGGAAAGCAAGGGGGCGAGAAAGAACATGAATCATGTAACCATGGAAAAATATTCTAAATAAAGTAAAAAAAAAGAATTGGAAAAAAGAAAATGGCATAATTAGAATTTCTCTAAAAAAGTATCCATCTATCTCAAGAAGATAATATGTGAGAGTTTATTTGGTCCATGTTCTGTTGAAAAAGACAAGAGAGAATTGTCTAAAGAATCTTATATGCAAGTCACTTAACCCCAATTGCCTAGGCCTTTCTGCTCTTCTTTCTTGGAACCAGTATCTTAGTATTGATTCTAAAATGGAAGATGAGGACTAAAAAAAGAATTCTATTTAGACCCATAGGGATGTATGTTGGTTTCATATATGAATGAGTGAATTAAAAACCATTTATTATACACATTATGTTCCTTAAAAATAATTTTACTTTTTGCCCTAGAACTTCTATTGGTTCCTAGGCAGAAAAGTGATAAGAATTAGGCAATTAGGGTTGAATGACTTGCCTAGGGTCACAGAGTCACAAAATATCTAAGGTCAGATTTAAACCCAGAATCTCCTGTATCCAGGACTGGCTCTCTATTCACTGGGCCATTTTAGCTGCCCCTACATTATTATGTTCTAAGGGCCAATATGCTATGTACTAATAGGACTGAGGATGCCAATAGAAAAGCAGGAACATTTTTGCTCAGATCTTCCTGCTTCTATGTCCAATAGTTTAACCACTGAGACACCTAGCTGTTTAAAGCATACCTAAATTAAAGGTATGAGTTATATAAGAAATATTAAAACACAGTGAAAGAATGGCTCATCTTGGTGTCAGGAAGACCTGGACTTAAGTTTTGCCTCTGATGTGTATTAGCTATGCTATGCTGTGGACAAATCATCTAATCTTGAAATTTGCCAAAGAGCAAATCTTTGAGAATAAAGTAGTACTTATTTGTGGAGGAATTTTTCCATACTGAGGATTCAATATCTTGATGAAATTGTTGCTTCAGACTTTTTTAAAAAAATCAAGGCTATCAAAGTTAAGATGTCATATAAATAGCAGGAAATATGGGACATTTCTCTCCAACATGACTCATCTCTTGCACTATATCAAAGGATGTGAGAGATGAATCAACAAATCAATCACTTAATTGGCAGAACATTTATTCTCAGCATTTACTTCAGAGAAATGAGAGCAGAATGAGCTAGAGTTCTGCAAATTCAGTGAGACTGAGTCAGTAGGTGAATTAAGTGAAGTTGTTTGAAAAAAAAAGAAATTTGTTTAAATTAATTTCCGTGAAGTATAGGGAGAAAGGATGTTTGGGAGAGGAGAATTAATATTGAATGGTTTACTGCTGAATGGGAGAAAAGATGTAGCTTGGAGGTCGGGTATGCTCTTGAGGTGAAGTACATCTAGTAGTAGTAGATACCATTTAGGAATGGATTTAAATGCACCAAAAGCCATAATGTCACAGGCAGGATGTTTTACCCTTCAAAACTGACTGCAAAAGGGAGGAGTCAGCAAAATAATGCTCTTTCTTGAGTGAAGAAAGACATGCTTTTCTTTTTTCTTCTTTTCTCCCTCCCTCACTCAATTGCTCTCTTCCTTCTTTCCTTCCTTTTATCCTTCATTCCTTCCTTCCTTCCTTCCCTGCTCCCTCTCTCCCCCTCACTAACTCCTTCCCTTCCTTTTTTTAATATAGGATCTCCCTATCTTGCCCCGACTGGAAATAGAGTGGCCATTCACAAGTCTGATCTTACTACTGATAGCATGGAAGCTTTGA
The DNA here is from genome assembly GCF_016433145.1 of Gracilinanus agilis. Classification (NCBI taxonomy): domain Eukaryota; kingdom Metazoa; phylum Chordata; class Mammalia; order Didelphimorphia; family Didelphidae; genus Gracilinanus; species Gracilinanus agilis. The sequence continues at coordinate 376,707,804 of NC_058132.1, read as the reverse complement.
CTTTCTCAGTTTCCAACATGTTTGCCTCTCCTTTTAGGTAGTTGAGTTGGTGCTGCCCCTGTAGGTTCACTATGTTGATGCCAGACTTAGTATACACTTTAGCTATACTGAAGCTCAGAATTCCAAAGCTTAAGCAATCTCTCAGTTTTGGCCTCCCTAGTAGCAAGTACTATAGACCTGTACACCAAGCCCGGAAGAAATCCAGAACTATTTAATATCCACAGTAAATAAGAGAACAAAGAAGACAAATGGTTTTCGAAAGAAGAAATGAAACTAATTACCTAAAAAACTATCTAATTATCTAAAAAACTCTTAAAGATCACTAATAACGAGAGAATTAAATGTTGTTTCCTCAGATCTCATCCTTATTTATCTTTTAGTAATTGTAGTTATTGTTGGTCTTTCTCTGAGACAGACTTTATTATAATAGCTTCCTACTTTTCCCTCTGATTTATCTTTCCCCACTTTAGTCCATCTTACACAAAGTGACTTTCCAATTTTCCTGAAGTAGATTCTGACCATATTCTTCTACTTAATAAAGTCCCATAATCACTCATTACCTCTAGAACAGACTACAAACTCCTTGGTTTGTCATTTAAAGAATATCACAAAATTATGAGCCTACTTTTCCGGTCTTATCACAAATCAGTCTCTTTCATACTCTAATCCACCCAAAATGGCCTTCTGACTATTCATTGCATTTGACACTACCTCTCCAATACTCTTCACCTCTGATTCTTAGAATGCCTTACTTTTCAGGATATCATTGACTTTGAGTTCCTCAATCACTTTTCTGGATAATAATCCATTTTTCTCTCTGTCTCTCCGTCTGTCTCTCTGTCCTTCCCTCCCTCTCCTTCTTCCTCTCCCTCTCCCTCTTCCTCCTCCTCCTCTCTCCGTCTCTGTCTCTGTCTCTCTCTTTCTCTCTCTCTGTGTCTCTCTCTTACATACACCTACTCATATATCTCATGTGAAGCACCGCTTTCCAAGTTCAGGGCCTCATCACCTTTTGCCTGGTCTCCTTGCTTCTAGGCTTTTTCTCTTTCCAACTCATCCTCCACACAGTTGCCAAAATAATCTTCTTAAGGCTTCAGTCATATTATGTAAACCTTCTGTTCAAAAATCCGTCAGTGGCTCTCTATTCTCTACAAAATGATAATTTAAGCTTTCATTTAGGACCCATTTCAATCTAACTGCCACCTTCTTTTTCATCTCCTTCATGAATTCTCTATTCCATCAAAAAGGAACAAATAGCCATTCCCTCAAACTGTTACTGTTTTCTACTTCTTTGATAATCATGCAGCAAGTTATAACAGAATTTGAACACAGATCTTCCTAACTCCAATATCTGCCCTTTATCTAATAGCATGCTGCCATTAAGGAAAGCGTAGTACAGTAAAAAGAGTACTGGCTACAAGGGAGGGCTTTTGGGAGGAAATGAGAGGGGAAAATTAGGAAGAGAATGGGAAGGTTGTGATAGGAATGGAAAAATGAAGAAAAAAGAAAAAAGTGTGAATGAAGCATTTAAAAATACATAGAAAAGAATGGCAATATTGTTACTACTAAGTTAAATTTAACATATTAAAATGTATTTTAAACAAACCAAACTGAATGCAATAGTTTTGCAATTGCATTAGTAATCTTCTTTTTCCAAACTTTGTATATGGAAATATTATTTTTAGACAATTTCCTAGTTGATGATATAAAAGAAAGAAGGTAAAAGAGTACTGGCTCTGGATTTAAACCCCATCAAACCACTAAGAAGCTCATGACCTGTGTAACTATGTACAAAACTCTTTAGTTTCCCTGGACCTCAGTATCCCTGGAAGGGAGTAAAGTAGATTGAGCAGAGCACTGGCCTGGATTTAAATCCTGTCTCTGATGCTCGATACTTGTGTGACACTCAGCAAGTTACTTAATCTCACTATTTTTTTAAAAAGAGGACATTGGACTAGATAGATTCAGATCTCTTCCAGCTCTAGTTTGTGTTCTCTCATCCCATAATCTGCTCTGAAATCACATTTTTAAAGGGAACATACTTCATTGGAAAGGTGATTTGGATGTTTGCTGGGCAGCATCTCCATTGAGTCAAAACAAAACATATCATTTAAACAATATATACATGTTAATGGAGAGAAAAACACAAAACATATTGTGCTAGTTTAGGGCCAAATAGGCTTGTAGCCTGATTGATGTTTGGCCACAAAACAATCTTCCCTCTACATGAAACATTTCCTAAAGTGTATATCGCAAAACCTAAACTGGCTGCTGTCCTGCTCAGAGTTCCTAAAGAAAAACACTATGCCAAGTAGTGCAGCTGTTAGGAGTTCCTGTAGGGAGTGTAAATAACCCTCCATGGGCAAGAATATAATGTGCTTTGTTCTCTATGGAGTGGCTGTCAATAGCAGGTGTCCATATCTGTGGGAAACAAACAAAAACTGAACTGCTTCTTCGTTCCAGATGGTGGGGGCTCAAAATAGCAAATGGGTACAGTAACTGATACAAACTGTGTTTTTTACCACCACATGGATCTTTCTATGACATAAGTTTACATTTGCTACAAATTATTTCAGAACTTCTTTTTTTACTCAGTGCAATATTCAGAGTTGTTTTTCAATGGCATGATAATGAATCTCCAAGCCCTACTGGTAACATCTGGTGCTCTCCAATTCTAACATTATTACTTCACATTAAAAAAGAGAGGGGTTTCATTCCTTCAAGAAAAATACATTGGCTTTATTTCTCCCTTCTGTTAGGAGCAGGCATATTAGGCACAGTGGTTTTATGGGGGAGAAACATCTCTTATTACCCAAGGCTCTGATTTTTTAGAGGATGTTATTGTTACCATATGAAGCCATATTCACGACTACATGTTGGCCAAAGAAGAATTGAGATTCTCTAAATTTACATCTTAACTCTCATACAACTCCAGATGTTTGGGAGAAACAGAATAAGAATCGGGCACATTCATTCACAATTAAGCAGGCCCTTTTTTTTTTTAAGTTTAAGAATTGCTTTTTCCTATATCGCCATAGGCATGCTTAAAATTTTATACATACCTATGTAAGATACTTACAGAATTCAAATTAATGAAGGCTTTTTTCAATGGCAAATTTTTTATCTTAAAAACATTCTTCAAATGCTGGATTTTAAGTTACTGGTTTTAATTTACATTACTTCGATATCTTAAGACTGATTATATTAAACATTTAAGAAGTTCGTTACTTAAGAGAAATTTAAAAATTAGAAAATCTTGCAAAAAAGCCAGATATGAGTTTTTTATTGGCATTATTAAGTAAAATTATAGGCTATTGACAGTACCTTCTTTTTAAAAAAATTAAGCATATGCATACATACATATTAGCTGGAACTGTTAAAGTCTCAAAAATATAGTGCTCACCAGGAAAAAGGTGATGAATACAATTCTTTGAAAGGTTCAGATAACAAAGAAAAGATATGAAAAGACCTTTCCATTTACTTTGCACTGGTAAGAGGTCTAAAGATATGGAATAGTTCATATATTTTCAGATTTTTTTTGTGGATTTACAGGATTAGCTGATTGTGTTTTCTCTTATTTACTTAAAATTTTTTTTATGGAGTTACTTCTTTGGAGGAGGGGCAAGGAAGTATATGGAAAAATTTTGATAATATGAAAATTTCTTTTTAAAAAGGTTAAATTTAAAAAAAGAAAGATTTGAGCAATCCTAAACTCCTACTATATGTGTATATATGTTCAATGAAAAAATTCATTTGAGAAAACTTCAAAGGTACAAAAGAGCCAAAATCATGAAACTTATAAGCACTAGCTTTTAATACATTGGCATATCCCATTTTAAAAATGTGTCTAAAGTTTCCTCATCTGACAAATGAAGAAGGGATAGATGATATGTAAGACTTCCCCCCAATGCTAAAGTAATAATGTTTAAATATTTTAAATGTTCTAGGAACACAATTTTAAAAATGTGGACTGTGGACCCATAAGAATCCTTAAGACCCTTTTAAGAGGACTCCAAGTTCAAGACTATTTTCATAATATTAAGTGATTTTATTTTCTTTCAGTTGATTTATTGTGTTTAACTCTTCATGTTCCTTTTCATGGTTTTCATGGCAAAGAAAATGGAGTAGTTTGCTATTTCCTTTCTCAGTGGATTAAAGTAAACAGAGGTTAGGTAACTTGCTCTGGGTCACACACAGCTGGTAAGGTGTTTTAGGCCAAATTTGAACTTATTTCTTCCTGACTCCAGGCCCAGTGCTCCAACCACAGAACCATATAGCTACTCAATTAAGTCATTATTTGCTTATTAATGTACTTCTTCCTTTTCAGCAACATATTTGGGTAAGGCTAGATTCTCTTCATATACTTCAAGGAAAATCACAATAGATTTGAGTCTAATAGCAGATATAAAATCTACTTATATTCCAGGGATTCCCAAAGTGGGTGCTACTGCCACCGAGTGGGTGCTGCAGTGATCTAGGAGAGTGGTGATGGTCACGCTTTTTTTTGTATTACATTCTATTCTGAGTTCAATAAATAGTTTCATAATTTCCAGGGGGCGCTAAGTAATATTTTTTCTGGAAATGGGGCGGTAGGCCAAAAAAGTTTGGGAACCACTGCTATATTCTATTAAGACATACATTAGATTTGCAAAAACATGTAAATAATGCAAAACTTCCCATTAATTTTTGTTTTGTTTTTGGAAAATATTGTTATTTTTAATAAAATGTGTTATGTATATTCATATGTAATAGACTATTTTAAAATGAATTGATAAATATTTTAAAACACTTGTCAGTTTTAATTTTTAATACGGTGACTATTGGTAGATATAAACAAAAGCCAAATGAGGTATTTAATAATTTTTAAGAGTATAAAGTAGTCCTGAAACAAAAAAAAGCTGGAGAAGTACTTTTTAAGTACTTCTTATATCTATGAGACTATTCACAGATTCCCACTGAACAAATGAGCAATACCAGAAGAATGATTTATACAATAAAAATAACACTGCAAAGAACAATTGGGGAGGTTTAAGAACTCAGATCATTGTAAGGACCTAACCATCCACAATTCCACAGGGCTAATGTTGAAGTGTGCTGGCCACCTTCTGATAGTGACATTAGGGACATAAAATCCAGAATGTGATGAAGATTTTTGGACATCGTTGGTATAGGAATTTATTTTTTCTTGCCTATGCATATTTGTAGTAAGTTTTACTTTACATTTCTTTTTTTACTTTTCTAAAGGAAGTAGAGGTGGGGGCAGGAAGGAGAGGAGGGTTGTGGATGGTACTTCAAAAAATAAAAACTGAGAACAGAAGGAAAGCCAGAAGGAATCAACAGACAAGCAGAGCAGCCTTGGAAGTTCAGGTTGAGCTCATTATATAAAAGAAAAGCAAGCTATACATAATAGAAATCTGCAGTTCCATTTACAAGCCATCCTTGCTCTTCACTATATATGGAAATGGTCACTTTATTTGATATTTGTTAAGTTCAGAATTAAAAAAAATTAAACAATTGAAAACTAAAAGCACAGGCAACAAACCAACACAGAAAGACTGAAACTGTGTCTTTACCAATCTCATATTATTATTAATGTACATTTGACCATTTAAAAAGTCAGAAACAGTCTTTTCCCATCCATAGCATATTGGAAGTCATTCAGATGTCTGTTACGTACCTTCATTCTACTCTTAAGACTAAAACAATCTCCTTCAAAAATATGGAGATTATCAAGAGGGATTTCTGAGGGAAATCCTTTTGCTCACTAATAATAGAGGACATGGTATGCCTAGATCAACCATAAGCCCAGAAAAAAATGCAACTCTGTTTCTTCTGCTCTAATTGTATTTTATACAAATAGAAATTATCTTTCTATTTTAGAATTTAAAATTAATATACAATATTCTAATTATTACATTTAAAAGGTTTATTAATAATAAGAGACCTAGCTATTCAGTCTTGACACCAGAGTGAAAGAGGGAGGTGGAGCTTCAGAATTTATACACAGGTGATCACGCAAATGTGGACAAAAGGAAAAACATTCTAGGTAATACAGAAAGGAAGTTTGGGTAATATAGTTTTTGTGATTCAAGATATTCCAACTATACACTATTTGTATGTTCTCTTGCTGGAAGATCTGAGTTCCAATCTTATCTCTAATACTTATTAGTTGCATTACCCTCAGCAAGTCACTTAAATATCTTTCATCTCTGTTTCCCCATCTGTATAATGGGGAATGATAAGAACACCATGCCTAACAGGATTGTCATTGATGATTAAATGAGCTAATATGTAAAAAGTATTTTGTAAAGTACTATAGATATTAGCAACTACTGTCAGTTATAGAAATTATCATTATTAATACTGATATATTGAGGTGGCAGCATGATATAGTGCCGTTAAGTTCTAATGAACATCATATATTTTATTAGCAAAAGTAAAAATGTTTGCCTTCAATAATGTAACCTAAAAAGAAAATGAAAAGAAAAAAATTTGGGGGAGGCAGTGGTGCCAAGAAAATCTCTAGAATTCTAGCACAAAATAGTTGGAAGGTTTTTATTTAAAATTTTATATTTCATATAAATTATTTTTTGTGAGAAAATCCTTGACAAAACACAAAATTATTTTCAGGGTGAGAATTGGCAGTGTAATAAATTAAATCCATCAATAATGATTTGATGACTTTATTTGCCTGTTTCAACCTCCTCCCTCACATATCTCACTTTTTCTGCCTTTCTCTGGAAAGGATCATATCCAAGGATAATCAGCAAGAGACAAACAATTTGGGAGGGAAAGGGGCTGGAAATGTTAGGTGGTGTCCAGAGAAATGGGTTCATAGGTACTTTAAAAACAAGAAAATCCCTCAATCTTTAGAGCATGTGTGGTTTACACACATAAGTTTGCTCTTCCACCGGAACAATTGTCAAGCTAAGTAATTCATTTGCTGTATAACTTCAGGAAATTAAAAAATTATGGGATACTTAATGCTTATTTTCCAAAGATCTTTAGTTAATCCTGCCCATTATTTGAACTTATCACCATTTGCTCATTAAGCTGGCACTTGTGTATTTTATGGGAAACATTAGATTTTTTTTATAATGAAATGTTAAACAATATCTTCCCCCTTCATTCTCATGTGCATTTGTGTGCCTGTGTATATTCACAAATGTATACAGGCATGCAGACACCCATAATATGTTTTATGTATCTATGGTTGTATGTGTTTATATACATATAATAAATGAGTAGAAAATGAGTACTATCCATATTATGACATGAAGTTGGTTCAGAGTTAGTGTCATGAGAAACTTATTTGAGACAGGTACTGAAGATGGAAAATGAATTGGCCCTAGAACTGAATAGGAATAAAAAAAAACTAGATGGTTTATTTACATTTGAGAAATTTTTTTAAAGAATACTCAGCTACTTTTCAATGTATAGATGTCTATCTTCAAAACAAATGATCTTTTAATGTTACTCTTCACTTGAAATCTTAAAATATTCCAGTCTCCGTGGTATTCAAGTAGTGGCTAATACAAAAAGCAGAATATCCTTTAAGAAATGTAGAAATGGAGGAGATGAACTGGTCACAGAGTAGACTAAGAACTCCTAAAGAAAGGAAGATATTAAGTATATTTGCAGTATCTCTGAAGCATTTTTGGAAAATGTGAACAAAAATGGAATAAGATAAGAAAATAGGTATGGTTTGGGATCTGAGGAATAGCCAATTCAATAAGATCAAACGGCCATTGAAGTACCTTTCTATTTTATATATTTACTTAATCTATCATCTAGCTACTATGTGCATGCTTGCGTGTATGAGAGAGACAGATAAAGAAATAGAGACACACAGAGCGAGATGAATAGAGTAAAAGAGAGAAAGACTTTAAGATTCATCAAATTTTAGGATTCTATTATTTTGTTATAATTGAGAACTTTAGCCATTTGGACTGAGGGAGGTAGGGGAATCATACCTCTGGATCATGTCACTCTAAGGAAGCTAGTTGACAAAAGTTACAGTGCTAGATACAGAGTCTGGAAAACCAGTCTAAGATCCTTAAAAGTTGTGTGACTCAGTTTCTCGATATGAGGAAAATCAAGGAATTGAATTTAGTGGCCTCAATAATTTGTTCTTTCCAGCTCAAAATCTATGGTCCTATGAAATATTTTCTAGTACTTAAAAACAAATAAGCCCCTTTCACAGTGAGCTGAGCACAGCCCTTTCTAAGAAATATTTGCTTAATTTCTACTAATACCTAATATAAGCACCACGGACCTCCTCTACAAGTGAAGAATTTAGCATTAGTTAATGGTAAAATTTGGAATAAAGGACTAATCCCATTATGAGTGAATAGAACATAGCTAATAAATACGAAATAAGTAATGGGTTTATACCTGCTGAACAATTGTTGTTAACTCCAGGCAGAGCTGGATGACACTATTCCTGGTGAGTGAGTAGTCAGTCACAGCAGCAAAAGGAGATCTAGAAAAGGAAAAGAAAATTGGTTTGAGCAGGAATAGTTCTTTTAAAACTCCAGAACATACTTGCTACTGTATAGTGAGTGTATGTCACTGTACATTAAAGGCATTGCTTAGCTCTAGATACAGAATATAAATTTAAGGTAACAATCTTTCCCTTAAGCATGGGAAAAGTGATATTCAAATAAAAAAGTTTCAACAATAGTCACAGAGCACCAGTTAGTTGTATGCCAAGCATTTCATGAATGCACTGTTGCAGTAATCTGACCATGTCCCAAATCTTGTCCCAGTTGAGTCCATCCACCGCCCAGCTGTCAAGTTGAACTTCACCTCCTTACTCCAAACTCCACTGACTCCCTGTTGCCTTCAGGATCAAATGTAAAATTCTGTTTGGCTTTTCAAGCCATTTATAACCCACTGTTCTTGTTTTTCAGTCTTCTTACACCTTACTTTCATCAGCATATTATAGGATCCTCTTTGCTGTTCTTCCTGCAAGACATTCCATCTCCTGGTTTTTCATTGCATTTTCACTGGCTGTCTTTTGTGTCTGGAACTCTTTCCCTCCTATTCTCCACCTTCACGATTTCCTGGCTTCTTCTGAGTATCAACTAAAGTCTCTCTTTCTGCAAGAAGTCTTTCCTACTTGTTAATCTTAGGATCTTTCCTCTGGCATCTCAGATTTGTTCTGCATTTATGTTGTTTATACATGATAATAATGCCCATGTTGTTTTTCTCACTGAACTATGAGGCCCTTGATAGCAAGAACTGTTTTTGTGTTCATCTGTTTTTTGCTTTTCTTTGAATCTTCAATGTTTATTAGTACCCAGTTTAAAGAATTTTTGTTGATTTGATTTGACCTACTGTTGCAAAAGCCTCCTAACTCATGTCCCTCCTTGTCTTCAGTGTGGTCCATTCTCGACACAGTTGCTAATTAACCAAATAAGCTCTAGGGACTCCCTGTTGCTTTTAGGATAAAATCTAAACTCTTTTGTTTAACTCTTAAAAACTTTCACAATATGGCCTCAACCTACCTTTCCAACCTTTTGCCTCAACATATCTTTTCAATTTCTTTGTATAGCATTCTACCTCTCACATTCTACAAAAATCAAATTGGCCCTCTCTCTGTTTTTCACATAGTGTTCTTCATCTGCTCTCTTTGTGAGTTTGCACTGGCCATCCCTCTGCCTGGATATATTCCCTTCTCCATATAGGCTTAGAGTACCTTTCTTTCTTCAACATAAAATTCAAGCTTCAGTGAACTTCTTTGTGGAGTTGTTCCTGATCTTCCCAAATGCTAGAGTCCTCCCTCTTATTTTACCTTGTATATTTTTCTGTACATATTTGTTGATACACCTATTGATCTTTGAGAAGAAGGATTGGTTCATTCTTTCTACTTGTATTCCAGGCATCTCAAGGATATTGAATGATTTCTAAGTTCTTATTAATGAATCACTTGACCATTTCCTGTTTAATCTATCCTTTCATGGTATCTATCATTCTATGGAGGACAATTTCAAATATTGATGTATTTCTTGGTAGAAATAGATTAGGATCAGGAACAGATAATTCACCTTTAGAGATTTTAGGTCCTATGAAGTTAAGTTTACCATAACTCCAAAGTTACTAAACCATGCATATTCTCAGTCCCAGCAATATTATTACTAAACATATTTCCAAGGAGATTTTTTAAAGAAAAGGCAAAGGCCCTATATATCCAAGCTGAATATTATGAAGTCTCTGAATTATTTTATTTAAATTCAATTGATTATATTTTTTCAAGATCATATTTTATTTTTTCAGTTTTCAAATATTTTTTCTTCTTCTTCCCTCATCTTAAGAAAGAAAAATAAAGTAAAATCCTTGCAATAAATCTTTTTCAGCTAATTTCCTCATTGGCCATGTCCAAAAATGCAAAACTCAAAAATGTGGCTCTGTTTAGGGTGAAAAAGAACTGAAAAGTAAAGGCTTACCTATCAGTTGGGGAATAGCTTAACATTATGGAATATGAATGTGAGAGAATGGCATTGTAATATAAGAAATGATATAGGAAGTTTTAGAGTAACCTGGAAAGGCATATAAGCATAGAGTGAAGTGAACAGAGTCAGGAGGACAATTTATATTATAATATAAACATTGTAAAAACAATTTTGAAACACATAATAATTTTCATTTGTGTAGTCATCAATCATGATTCCAGGGGACTGCTTATTAAGAATGCTACTTATCTCTTAACAGATGATGGACTAATATGCTAAATAAGATACACATTTTTGGCCAGTGAAGGAATTAATTTTGCATCACTATGTTTATTTGTTGTAAGGATTTTATCTTTTTTCCCCTTCTCAGGGTAAAGAGGGAGAAACAATAAATATTTGAAAATGGAAAAAAATAAATTTAATTTTGCAAACATAGTAATTGAACTAGAATAAAATAATGTCTTAAAGCATTGATAATTTCCTATTGGTCAATAATGTACCAATAAACCTATTTTTAAAAAAAATTTGGAGACATGAGAGATTTGACCTTGGTATTAAAGTCCTTCAGAGAAGGAGATTCTACATCTCACAATAATCATTCCAATATTTATATGAAATTATTAAGTAATTATCAATTTTTGTCTAACAAATTCCTTGGTTTCATTAGTTCATTAAGGTTATTTCATATTTTCCCCAATCTTCTGCGGTCTGAGTGATTATTGGTCTACCCACTCAAATTCATTGGCATTTCATAGCCTACCGAGGAGTAAGTTTAGATCCAGTGTTTTCTAACATTAAATGTCTCAGTAACTGAAAAATGAAATGAGACATTAAGAAGCTACAAATTAATTAGAAATTTACATGGATATATTGTATGTATTTACATACACACATATGTATATATATATATGTATATATATATATATATATATATGTAAATATATAGTCTTCTATGGTCTCAGGTAATAGATTTAGAAATCTAAAAATAAGGTAGAGTTTTTTTTAAAGCAAATGAACAAAGCAATCATCAGATTTTGCAGTACTGAAGCATAAAAAATGGCACTTTAATTTAAGATCTGGAACTGTTCTGATCAAAATAGTATTTGAATTCCTGGATTTGAAAAGGTCCCTGTCTATAACATTTTAAAATTTTATTAAAAATGATGAGATCAAGCACAATATGAATTTCCTTATAAGTATTTCTAATAGTGTCAGTCAATCTTCAGTTATACGAAAAAGGAAAATCCATTTGCTATACAAAGCTTCTACCAAACCTAATTCTGGAGATAGTTTTTCACTTCTTTCTATTTCTATCCATATAAGAAGTATGAATTTTACTCTAAGAATTAAACTTTCAAACCAAAGAAGGAAAATATATTTCCCTAAGGGAAAATGCTTTCCCATTTGGGGTAGCATATTTCCAATGTAATTAAGAATTCTGTAGGTCAAGTTAAAATTTCTATACTGAATCTAAAAGCTGACCACAGAAACTTGGGCTCTTTCCAAAAAATCAGAATAGTATAAAGCCACAAGTTAACGTTATATTTTTGTTTTTAAGTAATTATCATAAAGACTAAAAGAATGGCTGCAATTTTGATGAGTCATTAAAAGTTACACAAAGATTCCCTAGTCGTTAGACTAGTTTAATATCTTTCAATTACGAGGAAAGAAAGTTAACCCCAGGGCAGAGTCAGATTATCCAGCTTCCAGTGTTAGAACAGTAAGCTGAAAGAACTCAGGTCAATACAGACCTCAGTTTAGCTTTTTCTCAGGTACCCTCTTTTGTTTTGGCCTGTGTATGTAAACCTCCAAGGGGTACTACTGCACACTGCTTACCCATACAAATTTTAGGGGGCAAAACTGCAAAGGAGTATCTACTGGCTTCCATCCTTTCCTCCCTCATCTCCTCCAAGACACACCACACACAGACACACACACACACACATACACACACACACACAAAGGCAAACACACACCGAGTCCCAGGGTTCCAGAGTCCCACAGCCATTCAAAAGAACAGCTTCTTTAAGCCTCATTTTGTCTCTGCTCCCACAGTCTCCCTAAACAATCCGTTCTAGCACCTCTCTGCATCCTTAAAGAGTACATCAATGCTACTGGCGTTTAAATACTTTCCTCATTGCAGCCCCAAAGACTTTTAACTTGTTTTCCTAGACTTCAAAGATGAAAGCTGTACAAGTGGGTGGAAATTCCAGAGAGGTAAATTTTGATTCAATATGAGGAGATTCTTTCTTCTAAAATTAGAGCTGTCTAAAATGGGAAAGTGCTGCCAGGGTGATGATTTTTATGTAATTAGAGGCCTTTAAATAGAACTAAAAGACCACTTATTAGAGCATGGGATTCATTATGTGAATAAATGTTGGACTAGGGTTTTAGGCTAAAAGACACCTTCGTCCAGTTCCTACATTTGACAAGTTCAGGAAATTGAGATTCAGAGAAGTCAATAAACTTGATTAATATAGCATAATGAGCAAGTAGTAGAGTCAAGATCTGATGTCCAGATAAAGTACTCTTGCCTCTATAGCATACACACACACACACACATACACATACACACACATACATCTTTTTAAAAAGTGTCGTGGTCCCCTTTGGTAGTCTGATGAAGCCTACTTTTTCAGAATAATGTATAAAACACATAGAATTTCGAAGGAAACTAATTATATTGAATACAATCATCAAAATATTGTATGTTCCAAGTTCATAAACACTTTGGATTTCAGGTTAAGAACTCCTGCTTTAAACCATGGCACCTCTGTAGATGACTTCAGAAGTCTCTTAAATTTCTGCTTCCAGGACTCATGATCTTTAGCCCTTTCCTTTTCATCTTCTCTGTTGGGACATTGCTCCAGCAATCTTTCCTTTTTTCTTTTGCATCTTTAATGTGCAATTGCATCTTTCCTCTCCACTGATTTATTTTTTTCTGACTATAGAATGCAAAATTTCCCTATTTTCCCTCTACCCACAAAAACTTTTCTTTTCACTTTGCTATTTCCTCAGTAGTTAGTGTCCTATCTCTGTCCACTATGACCAAATATTTTCTAGAAGATTAAAATGCTTATCTCTACTTCCTAATCAACAACTTAGTCTTCAACCATTTGCATTTGGACACTTCTTCCCAATACTTTACACTGAAATTGCTTTCTTGAAAATCACCACTTGTGTCCTGAAGGCTAAATCTAAAGACCTTTTTTCATTTCTCAATCTCCTCAAGTTTTCTGCAACATCTGATACTAATGCATTCATGGCATTTAACAAACTGATTATGCTTGGTTCTCCTGTCACTCCCTTGACTTAAATGTGGAGCTGCCATATAGGCATTCACTTCTTGGTCAACTGTGTTTATATACCCACCATATCATTGACACACAACAATGATCTTTGAAATTAGAGATGTCCTTTGCTTATCTTTGTATTTTCTTCAGGCCCTGGGATAGTGCTTTATTTATCAAGGAAAATTTGGTCAAGGATGATAAATTGAAAAAAACTACCTAGGGAAATTTCCGATTTCTTAACTACCCTCTGGGTTGGAATAATCTAAGCCTTATTAGATTATCCAGAAGCAGATGGATTAATATCAATGGTGCTGTTCTTTTTGGGGGTAAGAACAAGTACCAGTGCAGGATACTAAGCAGTGTAGCAAGGAAGTAAGACCTAAAAACAATCAATAAGCTTAAGCTTGCCAGTTTGGAGTATTTATGGTCCTTTTAAATAAATCATAGTTTTGGAAATTATTTTTGTCCTTCAAATTCTTTCCAGGCAGAGTACAGAATAGCAGCAGTTCCCTTGGTGAACAGTTTCAAAGAGGGAGAATTCAGTGTCTGGCAATTCAAAGAAAACCATGAAAGACCACATTGGTAACTCAATCTATTTTTAGATAGTTTTATTGGTGCTGGTGTGAGGCCATTGTATAAAAAGGTCTAAAATGTCCACACATAGATTGACAGTACAGATTCATAAAAATTTTTAAAGGAAGATGAGGTGTGAAGAACAGCAGGGTGTCGTTAAAAATAGAAGTGAACACACGCTGCAAATAAATTCCAAAGTTCCTGACTGCTTCAACTTCTAGGTTTTTTTCCTCTGGGAAAGGCTTCTAAGGAAATATTTCATTCAGTTCAGTGCTTAAAAGAGGAGGGAAAAATAATTAGCTTTAGACCTATTAACTAGTTTCAGAAAGGTAGTAGACTAGGTTTCTAGAAAAAGAGATATAATTATCTCCTTTTAAGCAACAATTTGTAGTTTTGTGAGCAAATTTAAAAAATATTCCTCTGAAGTTCTATCTCATTCTATAAACATTTAAAGCATATCAGTTTTCAATACTGTCAGTAGTTTTATTTTGCATATAGAAAAACAGGCTAATAAAGCACTTGGAAGACAAAAAAAGGTGAAAGTTAAGAATATCAATAGGCCTTGTGATTTTATTGGCCGAAAACTTCTAGATAAGGCAATTTCACCTACTTTTTCTCCAGTCTCAGGATGAGGTGGTTCTTCTTTCCTTTGAAAACTCTACTGATTGTGCCTTTGATACAATTTCCTTCCTTCTCTTCCAGAAGCTTGCTCCTTCAATCATCCCTTTCTTTCCCTACTTTTCAACCTCTTCTTAACCAATGTCTGTTTCCTTGCTCTCTACAAAGGTCCAGATTTTTCTTATGCGTAGGGGAAAAACCTTTTTCTTGATTCTGCTATCCTCACAAGATACTATGGATTCAGTTGTCATTTCTGTGCAGATTATTCCCAAATCTTTATCTCTAGACCCCATGTTTCTTCCAAGCTCTTCTCTCACATTTCTCTCACATCTCCAATTTCTTGCTCAGAGATCTGGAATTAGGAGACCCGAGTTTAATATTAACTTTACCATTTACTACGTGACCTTGGACAAGTGATGTAACCTTTCTAATCCTCAGTTTCTTCATGTGTGAATTAGGGAATTAGATTTAGTAACCTAAAGGTCCATTTATTCTAAACATCATCATCATCATAATAATAATAATAATAGCATTTATATAATGCTTTAAGTTTTGAAAAGTGTTTTAGAAATATTATCTCACTTTTTCTACTCAGCATCCCAGAAGACAAATGTTATTATTATCTTATTTTACAGATAAGGAAATTGAGTCTGACAGAGATTAAAAGACTTGCCCCGGATCACAAACTAGTAAATATCTGAAGCTGTATTTGAATTCGGGTCAGATCCAGGGGTCAATACACTGTAACACCTAATGATCTCCATTTATTTGTCCCAGAGACATCTCAAACTCATTATGTTTAACAAAGAAATTAATTATCTTTCCTATAACTCTTCCCCTTTCACTTCCTTACTTTCATTTGTTTGATACTACAAAATCTGTATATTCTTTCACAGTTTCATTTAGAAGATGACATACATATCTTAGTTCCTCTAGCAAATTATTCAATTCTATATTTTCCCTTTTCTTTGTAAGATCTGTCCCTCTGTGCTTTTTACTGTTACTGTCTATGCATTTCTATAATTTGGTTAGTTTTTTCTTTAAGAATTTATATGCTAAGGCACTTAGAGTATATATGTTTAATATTGATATCTTCTTGTCTATGGGTTCATTTGAACATAATGTAAATTTCTAGTTTGCCTCTATTGTATTATGATTTTCCCTTTTTATTTTCTTTGATAACAACTTCTCCTATGGTGTTACAAGATATATAACAAATTTTCTTCCATATTTTTATTCTGTGTATGTCTGATTTTTAGATGTTTCTTATGAGCAACAGATTGTGAGGTTTTGCTTCCTTATCCAATCTGTCATTATTTAATCCATTCAAATGTAAAGCTATACAAGGTTTACATTTTACTACATTTGTCTCCAATATCTCTTTATATATGTATATATATGTACACATACATATATATTCCTGAATCAATATTTTTTTTTAGTTTCTCTGCTCTATAAGAACAGTGTTTTGTTTCTTTAGTTCTTTTGATTTATCTTCTTTAAGGTAATCCTATTTCCACAGGCTCTCTCTCCAATATTCAAGTACCTCTTTCCATTTGTTATCCCTTTTCCTGGCTTTGGAGTTTTAATTATCTTAGTAATTCTTTATTTTATTTCTTCTTTTTATCTGGTAATCTAACTTCTACTGCTTTTCTCTTTCTGGTAAGTAGCTAATTAAATTTTTTTCCTTTTCTTTAATTTATTTTGTTAGTATTTTTTATTTTCTGCATCTTTTCCTATGAAGGATTTCTTTAGCTAATTTTCTTCATTAATTTTCTTCCCTTTTCATTTCTTCTAAATTTTTTAGTCCTTGATTCATGAGCCTTATACTTATTTATTGCTTTTATAAATCTCTGTGATCCTCATGGACTTAAAGCTTTTAAAGTACTTATTTTCAGTTCCATTCCAGACATTTTCTGTGTTACTATCTTGTATATCTTGTTTGTTCCAGCTTTTGGTGTTGTGCCTTACACTTATAAGTATTAGTTCCTTTGGGAGATGGAAGGAAATTAGTATTTCCTCAGAGTAGAAATTTCCCTGTATCCCTAATTGCACAATCTCATTTCTAAACCCTGCCCTTTTCATGATCGTATTAATTCCCATTTTCCATTAAATGTCCTTTATGGCTTCACATCCTCCCACCTGAAGGATGGTGGTTATCCCCAGGAGCACTGATTGCCTTTCTCTTGGGGCAAATTTCTGTTCATAGGAGGCACAACATTCCCTCAGATGTGGTTGCCTTTCTGAACATTGAATCCCAGCAGACTATTCCTATTATAAGTGTCCCTCTCTTTCCATTATACATCTCTTCCCCAGAAAAAGTTTGCTCTTCAGATGGGATGAATCATTCTCTTCACTATTTCAAATCTTTCCTTTGATACTTCATTGATTCCTCTTTAACCCTTCTTTCTGAGAGACTACAGGAGCTATTTTTATTTCACTGTTGACCATTGACTTGATTAATGTAAATAACATATCCTCCTCTATTTTCTATCTCCCCTCTCTCCTTTTATGCACCTCTTCATACCTGCATTTTCTTTTCACATACACAAAAATTCATTTATGCATTTGTAGAGGACTGTGTGGTTTAGTTTATGTTATTTCAGGCTCATTCTTCCACTATCACTTCACCTATTTAAATTTTGCTTTCTGCAGAATCTTGTGCACTTTTAGAAAGAAATATCTAAAGGGTGTTTCTGTTACATTTCTGTTGTTATAGTTTTTTTAATTGCTTAGGTATAATTCTCTTTCTTCTCTTTCTTATAGTCTCTAAATATGGGATAATTTATTTTCTTTTTGTTTTATGTAGCAGCTGTTACTTACTTTTTTTGCTTGCAAAGTGGATAATCTGCTCATGTCTTTCTTTTATGGGAAAATGTATCAAACATCTCTTTTATTGATAACTATTTTTTAATTGATGATTAAACTCATGTTTCAGGGTATGTAATTTTGAGTTACATCATAACTTTCATTTTAAAGGGTATATATTCTATTTTCTCCTGTGGTTTTTGTTAAGCTTATAATAGTATTGTGCTATTTAAATTTCCTTACTTTTATGTTAAAAGGTTTTTCTTCTGGCCCCTTGTAGACACAACTATACATACATATGTATATGTATGTATAGTTTTTATAAACTATATGCACACAATATATTTGTATGTACACACATACAGACACATACATATATAACTATATGTGTTTAACATTGGAATTGTTTAATTTAACTCCTTTGCAACATAGATTGTTTTATTTTTTTCCTTTTCTAGAGGTAGATTCTAGAAGAGAATCTAGTGGATTCTTTCAACTGGTATTTTGTTTTCAGAATTTTGGGGCAGCTTTCATGTATTTTTTCTTAAGTTATAATATTCAGTCTTTTTTGCCTTATGCTCTGGGAGAGCTATGATCTTCAAGTTGCCTTTATGTCTCCTTATCATTGAAATCCATATGTAGAGATCCTCATGTAGCGATTACATACCTTTTTTAAACATTATTACTTTTTTATCCTTATTTTCCAGATTATATTTCAATTAAGTATCTTTATGTTCTCTTCAAGGCTCAATTCAAGAGGCCTTTTCTAATTCTCTTAGTTGTAAGTGTCTGTCAACAAATCACTATTTATTTTATATGTCATGTATTTATCTTTGAAAATATCATATCCTGCTAGTAGAATGAAAGTTCTTTGAGGGAAAGATTTGTCTCACTTTTTTATTTGTATCATTCGCACTCAGCAGCATTGTTCTTGGAACATGATAAGCAATTAATAACTGTGTTTAATCAAATGATTGACAAGTTTCCCTACTTCATGACAACTTGTGTTTGTAGGAGCTATGTGTCTACATTTTTTTCTGCCACTACCAATTTCAAGGAAATGTACCTTTAATGAGAAATTGCAAAAAGCATATCCTTTGTCATATACCTTGAATCCTGATTTCAGAAAATAGCAACGAAATGTATGCAAGTGGACTAGACATTTTTTATTGTACTATTACATAATCATTTATATTAATGAGACTATTTTAGGAAATGTCTTTTGGACAAAATTTTAATTTCCAACTAAAATCACTTAAGAGCAAAGATGTTAGCAAAACTTCCACATATTTTCTCCCCCCAATTAATAAATCTATTTTACAGACATAAAAGATGTCACATATCTGCATGTATTTGTACTATAAAACATATATATGAGAGATTTTTTACCTGTCCAACCATGCCAGCAGACTTTTAGCTGCTCCAATCAGGTCCACAACAGAGGTCAGGAAGTCATTTGGCAATTTCCGGCTAGTCCTCCCATCATAGTGACCACTCCTCCTCCTTCCAATAATAAAATTCTGCAGATTTTTGGCAGATGCGTTTAACTTGTGAGAAAGGGTTTTGAGGTTTTCAGTTTCCAGGCCATAGTTCTGAATTTTGAAAAAAGTGACATTTAAGATCATCATCTCAGCATGTTGTCCTACAAAGTAGCAAGACTTCTATGACATAGTAACATGGATTTTCTTAGCAAAAGTTTATGTCTACTATCTATCTGTCTGTCTATCTATCTATCTATCTATCTATCTATCTATCTATCTATCTTTCACCTAATCTATTCATCAGTCTATCTACCTACCTATCTATCATCTATCTACACATCATTCTAGTATGAAGAATCAATCTCAAAAACAGATGACTGAAAGACATCTTGAGAGATCATAAACTTTTTCCTTTTCAATCAGGCCTTATTTAAATCATTTCAGGCATACAACATAGATCTGCATTCTATTCTGAGTTAGCAAAAGTAAACATTTGGAAAACTTTTCTCCATAAGCTTGACTGTTTAGAAGTTTTTAAGATTTCTTTCTTTCTCTTTTTAAAA
This sequence comes from Gracilinanus agilis, assembly GCF_016433145.1. Lineage (NCBI taxonomy): Eukaryota > Metazoa > Chordata > Mammalia > Didelphimorphia > Didelphidae > Gracilinanus > Gracilinanus agilis. Next base: position 376,688,017 of record NC_058132.1, on the reverse strand, counting down.
TCCTGACCTTCTGTTAGAGAATCAATACTGTTTATTGGTTCCAAGGCAGAATAGCAATAAGGGATAAAGGGTAGGCAATTGGGGTTTTGACTTTCTGAGGATCACACAGTTAGGAAGTGTATGAATCCAATTTTAAACTCAGGACCTCTTGTTTCTAGGCTTGGCTCTCTATTTATTGAGCCATCTAGCTGTCTCTAGTCTGGGAGATTTCTGGGGGTGGGGGGAGAAGCCTAGTGTAGGGGAAAGAACAATAGAATAAGAGATTTAGAAGATGATTAATGCTATGATAGGTTTATTATTAGGATGAGGGTGAGGCTTGAAGGATACATTGAAAGTAGACTTTTGTTCATGTGTCTCTACTCAGGCCAAAAGGAGTTGAGCTAGAACATTTTATGGAAATTGCCAAAACTTTTCTTACTGTACTTATGTCTAATGTTTTTACTCATATTCATTCATGTTCTGTAACAAATAGGCCATTCTACCAATAGTAGACTATTATGAATTAGTACATAAGAATATGGTATAAAATTAAACTATTACTAATAATTATGTATTATAATTGTCTTGGAATTCAGGGTGGGATAATTAGCTGAAATAAGGGAGAGAGTTCTAAGTGCATATTAGAAGGGAATGCTTTGGGGAATAGGTCCTCCATGCATATGTTGGGAGAGAAGGAGGTCACATTTCATTATCATGAAAGTCCTGTTGTTCATGACTATGCTGGGTCAAATGGGCAATACGACTTGCCTACAAAGGCAGCTTTAGTTTTGATCTATGTGACTTGTGACCCTAACTCTTTATACCAATCATCTCCAAAAAGGGGTATGTGGCAAGATCCCAAGGAATGTGAGAACAACTAATGGAGGGATAGAAGATGAGTCACATTTTCTTCTTCTTTCTCACCACCATTTGTGGAGCTGACTCCAGTAACTATATCACCTCAATCCATCAATTACCACCTTTACCACCTCTGTTTTCCCTTGTAGTTGTGCCAGGTGAGGGGCACGCACAATAGTTATAACCTAAACTAAGCCAGGCATCTTCAGGCAAAGCTTCCTCCCTCGCTGCCAGTATTCCTGCTCTGGACTCATCATTTCTTGGCTGTGGCAGACACCTCTTCATGGGTGGGATATGTGCTCAGAGAATGATTGTTCTATAAAGCTACCTCAAAACACACACACACACACACACACACACACACACACACACACACACACACACTTTTAGTTTTTCAGTAGGAAAGAGTGAATAGCCCAGAATGAGCAAAAGTGGATGATTGGTAATTACATTATTTTTCTGTCAAAAACCCAAAGTTCTCTGTCTTCCTCAAGGAAACTTCCACTTTTTCATTTCTTCAGATTCTAAATTTCTTTATTATCCTTAACTTTTTACTCAACTGAAACTGTTCTCTAATCACCAGTGATATTATAATTAACAAATACGATGGCCTTTTTTTTCAGTGCTCATCCTTCTTTACCTTTTAGCAAGGTTTAACACTGTTGATCATGCTTTCTTCCTGGAAATTGTTCTACCCTGTTCTTTTGTCTTAGACGTTTTTGTGACACTAGTTATTCTCCTATAACCTTTCTGACTGCTCTTTCTCACAGCTCATTTTCCAGTCATGAACTATATCCTTCTTTCTAACTGTGAGAATTCCATAAGGATCTGTTTTAGGTCCTCTATTCTTCTTTCTACATGCTTCCATTTGATGATTCCATCAATCACCTAGGTTTCATTACCTATCAAAGTACTAGGTAAGGCAGAGAATAGAGAAAGAGACATAGAGTCAGGAGAACCTGTGTTAAAATTCTTCTTTAAGTACTTATTAGATGTGTGACCCTGGGCAAATTACTTAGCTTATATTTGCCTCAGTTTCCTCTTCTGTAAAATAGAGATAATAAAAGAACCTACTTCCCAGGGTTATTGTGAGGATAAAATGAGAAAATATTTGTAAAGCACTTTGCAAATCTTAAACTTCCCTTTTTCTGTTGAAAGCACCAATATCCTTCCAGCCACCCAAGTCTGCAATCTTGGCTTCATACATAACATCTCACTTTACCTCAAACCACAAAGGCAATAAATAATAAAATCTTATAATTTCTTTTTTACTTCTGCAATACTTCTTGTACTATGCTCTCTTCTCCATACTAATGCAACCACTAGCCTCATTAGGAATTTATCACCTCTATTACAATAGTCTTCTTATTAGAGGACTCTCAGACTCAAGTCTCACTCCACTCCAATTTGCCTGCCAAACAGTGACCAAAATGATTTTGGTAAAGCACAGGTTCTCAACTCAGTCAACTCCAATGGCCCTCTATTATATCACCTTCCAAACATCATTTAAGAAATTTTCCATTTTTGTGTATGCTTGATAACATTCAAAATTATTTTCATAGCTGTACACACATGAAATGTATAAATAATAAAAACATATTTTGGGGGTATATCCTTAATTTTATTTTTACTGTTAGGAATACACAATAAAAATGCTGATGTTACTGATCTATCGGATGAGTCAGAGGAAAGCTCTAGAATTTCTGGAAACATAGGCCCTAGAGCTAATAGGGAACAGACAAGTTCCTTGTTCTGAAGGATTTTATGTTATTTAAAAATTATGTTTGTTTGTTCACTACATTAAAGTTTCCAATTCTCTTCCTCCTTCCCTCCCCTTCCTGCATTGGAGAAGGCATCATTTGACAAAAATTCCAATGTATATATTCAACTATTGTCATGGATGTTTCAGTTTGTTAATTTTTTCTCTGGAGGTGGACATTCACAGTTATTATTCAAACAATATTTCTGTTGCTCTATATAATGTTCTCTTGGTGAAGCATTTTAAAATCATGAATTGTTTATCATTTTAACTAACTCATTAAGCCAAGTATTAAAATCCTCCTAAGATGTCCTTCACAAAATCCAAACAAAAAAAGTTTTTCTAGTCAGTGACAGATTTCTTCAAATGTTCACATTTGCATAATTTTAATAACTTGGCAATTTTACTAACTTCATTAAATTTTGGAACACTGTAAAGGATCCTCAATGAAATCATCAGAAAATGAGACTGGTCTCACCACTCACACTGGAAAATTAAAGGAGATGGAAACAGATCCTGAATAGAACTTGCTCATACATAGTGTACATAAATGTTGTCTTCCTCATTAGATTCTCAATTTCTTAAGGGTAGGTTCTATATTGGACCTTCCTTTGTATCTCCAGAGCTTAGCACAGTGCCTCTGACATATAGTAGGTCTTAATAAATGAATACCGATTGCCTGAAAACCTTATGTTGCCCAGACAATGGCAGGTAGTTGGACAGGCATCAAATTAGTCCATTAGTGCATTGTTCTTGGAAAGACATAGTAGATGGAAAATGAATTGAGGAAAAAGTGTCTAATTTGCAAAAATTCACTGGCTTTCTTTCACTTATTCCAAATAGACCACTGTCACAAATTCTTTACTCTCTAATTCTCTCAGTGATGCTGGTTGGTTGCCAACCACAGGACACTAGGTTACCAAAATAATTAAAATGACAAATAATCCATAGGGCAATAATCAATAATCATTTATAAAGCATTTAAAGTATGTCAGAAACATTACTATGCACCGGGAATACAAAGAAAAAACAAAAACAGTATTTGCCTTCAAGGATCTTAAATTTTTAATAGGGGACATAAATAGGTAGAAAGAAGATACATACAGAGTAGAAGGAAGGTAATCTCAGAGAGGAAAGCAACAACATCTGGGAAGATCTGCAAAGGTCTTTTGGGGAGGTTGGCATTTGAACTTGAAGGGAACTTGGGTTTTTAGTAAGAGGAGTTGAGAAAGGAGGACAGTTTAGACAGTTACCCAGGCAGGGAAAACAAATGAAGAAAGGAGAAGGAATACTGTATGTGAAGAACAAATAAAGGTTAGTACAATTGTAGTACATAGAAGAGATGAACATGTCTGAAGAATGGAAAGGTCAGAAGAAGCCAGGTTGTGAAATGCTAAACAAAATATTTTATATTGATCTTACAGGTAACTAGGAGGCACTGCAATTTATTGAGGATAGAGCTACAAAATGTCTGCACCTATCCACTGAGGAATATAGCTTTGTCAGTTATATGGATGAATTGGACTGGGAAGAAATCAGAGATAGGGAGATCAATTAGAGAGCAATTGAGGAAATGAGGACTTTAAGGACATGACTATCTAGAAAAAAGGGAAATATTAAATAATAGATGTAATGACAGAAAGGACAAGAATTGGCAATGGATTGGATGTATGAGATGAGTGAGAATGAGGAATTGAGGATGACACTGGGTGTCATCAATTGAGGCTGGACACCTGGGTAACCGGGAGAATGGTGGTGCCCTTTGCAAATGGAAATATGGAAATTGAGAGGGATAAAAATGAGCTCTAGTTTGGACATGCATGTGAGGGCTGCCATGGAGATAGGAGCCATAAGTAATGTCAGGAATAGAGGAAGCAGGAAGACAAGTATGAAGGGAAGTAATATGCAGTAAGTCAAGAAAAACAGGATGGAGACAGATTGTGAAGAGTTTCAGAAGACAAACAGAGGAATGTCAGTTGTTTCTTAGAGTCAAGAGTGGGGTCCTGGAGTTTTTTTGAGCTGGTGAATAATATGATAAGATTTAAGAGTTAGGAATATCAAGAATTTGACAGTTGAGTGAAGGAACTCAATGATTCCTCAAAAGCTCTGGAGTTCAATTTCTTTAGAAAAATATCCAGGATCATTCGCAATATAGACAGGCTAATAACGTGTGTTTAAACATCAACTGTTCAAGAAAGGGCACCTTTAATAAAGTAAGCTCTCAAAATGATACATTTTAGAAAATGAATAAACTTTCCAAATACCATCAAAATAGCGTTTCCCAAAACAAAGATCTTGCCTTGCCTTTTATACTTTTAAAAGCTATGTCAATCCCACAAATCCTCATAGTCCATTACTTTACATATAGAGCCATATTCACATCATTCACTCAACAATTCAATTTCTTACCTAACCTGAAAATAATTTTTTCCCTGGCAAATCTTACCTGAAACCACTTATACATAGCCTTCAGGTCACAGGATAGATTATACTATTTTTCTTAGACAGGAAGTGATAGAGTTTCTCTATCTTCTACATTTTCTAGCCCGTGTTTCATTTTCTTGGCTAATCTAGACTGTAAAATCTGCCTGACAGAGGTCAGTTTCAGTGAGGAGTTTAAATTCTGAGTCTTAAAGCCAATACACAGAAATAGGCTCCTTTACTAATTGAAAATCAAGTGGATTTATCTCCCAAAAAAGCCCTTCTGAAATTTGAGGTTCTACCTTGTAATGCATAGAATTTGCACCTGTGTCCAAACCTATGTGATCTTTACACTATCTGGCATACTAATTATTCTCAACAGTGAACGAGTACCAAATTTTCTTCCTTAGTATTTCCTTAAAAAGCATTTCAGCTCAAGGCAGTACATCCATCTTATACTTAAAGCTGAGGAATAAAAAAAATAAGATAAAGGTGAAAAAATTTTTTAAGATTTTTGGAATTTTGAAGATATAATATTAGATTTTTAACTTTTTAGAGTTAAGCAGGCTGGTTTATCAGCTGATCAAAAATAATTATGCTAATGCTATATCCAAAATAAGTATATTGTAAGTTCTCTATAATACATGTTCACAAAACAACTATAAAATAAATGCATGCATAAATGAGCCATTAGGATGACATTTATTCATCTATGAATACTAATGTGTAGTTACTTTGGCAGTTTTGAAGCAATTAAATTTTCCTCACTTTTATTAGATTTGTACTGTGTATAGAATCTTCTAAATACCATGCGTATTGGCAGGGGGAAAATACTGAATCTCAGACCAAAAATTCCAGGTTTGAATCTATCTATTGACCCTTACTTTGTGATATGGGTAAGGTATGTATTTCTCTGAGCTGCAATTTCCATAATCTAATAAAATAAGGTGACCACAATTGTTCTGGCTCCCCATAGATGCAGTAAGCATTAAATAAATAAATTTACATGAAAGCTATAAATGAAAAAGCATTATACATGTGGTAGCATTGTTGTTATGATAGAGATGATGAGATGAGACTGTTGTACAAATGTATTTATAATAAAGATTATAAACACATTGCTTACCTAGAGTTATATAATTATGATCATAAACATTTTTAAATGAGGAATTCACTTAAAAAAACAGAACTAAAAACTCAGATTGTAAGCAATTGCTAGGTTATATTACAAGTAGCAGTAGAAATAGTACTGAGGAACTGGATCTCAGTTTCCTCATTTAAAATGAGAGAATCAGATAAGATGATTTCTAACTTGTCTTTCAGTTATAAATCCAAGATGAAGGTTTATTGTAAGAGTTTTGTATAGCAAACTAACTCAGCTCAAATAGATTTAGATTCTATTAGATTATAAACATGCAAATAAAAAGAAAAGAAAGAAGAGGTCCAAATTCCAGGAGCTAGAAATAAGGAGTCAGAAAGGAGAAAAATTCGAGGAAAGCACAAAGATGATCAATGACAGAAAAGTAGATGGTCCACAATTGGGAAGGTGCATCAATGAGTTGAAAGTGCTGTAAAAATAGTGACCATTATGCAATATTTAAAATACCATGAGCCTGTGCAACTCAGAGTATTCTGTTCCTCTGGAAAGCTATTTACACTTTTTTATAGTGGAACTTAGTTGGAAAATCGGATCTACTTTTCAGAAATGTGTTTTACAGGCAACTTTATTGGAACGTGCCTGTTTCATAAAGTGATCCAGAGCTAACTAGAAATACTCTTTATCTCCTTCCACTTCTCCAGTCATCTACTGGGAGCATCCACTCCATGACTGGAAATTAAAATACCTACATAGAAAAGAAGAAACTTAAAAATGAGATGGCAAGGAGTTTGAGAAACCAAAGATCCAATTTGGTTTTTAGAGAAGACATTTAAGGAATGAGATATCAAGAAGTTTTAGAATCAAAAGTCTGGTTTTATAAAATATGGTTGGACAGAATTTGGAATGAATCGTTCTCCTGGGAAATATTTTATGCCCTGGGGGATTTTGGTTAAAGGATCATTTTAATTTTTGCTTCTCTCCTGTATAAGCTCTCTTACATGAGCTATCTTTCAATGCACTGGAATAATCATTCACTGTGTAATTTATAATTCTCAAGGGAAATGTTTGGAAGAAACTACAAAAAATGAAATGACTTTTTTTCCAGGTTGATTTTTCCATAAATGGGCTACTTTCTCATCTCTTTATATTCAGAGACAATGCCTGCAATATGAATTTCAAATGAATACCTTAAGAGGGAAAGGTGCTTTAGAACTGGTTGGATTTTCCCAAAGGCTGGTAGGAAAAACTCTCAGAGCAAGTTGCTATTTTAAGTTTCTCAAATAGCTGAACATGGTGACACCAGCTGAGATACAGGGCTTCATAATTTGTAACTTGGCACTGTTTCCCAACTAAATAACTACGTACAGATTAGACTCTGCACTCTCCAGAGACTGCCTATATGTATGTGTGTATGCATGTTCCTGTGTGTTTGTATATGATAGGAATGTTTCAGCTTTTTCTGGGAGATGGGAAGAATAGAAGAAGGTATAAATGGAAGATTCCCAAGTATTTTATATATTTTGTAGTTATTTTAAATGGAATTTTTCATTTTATATCTTCTTGCTGTGTTATATTGGTATTATGTATTGGAATGCTGATGATTTGTGTGCATTTAAATTTATATCCTTTTAGTTTGATGAAGTTATTCTAATTATTTTTACATTTAATTAAGAAAATTAGTAATTTTAGTTACAAAAAGTAATTTTTTTCTCCTTTACCTATGGTTAGTCCCTTCTTTTTCTTGTCTTATTAGAACATTCAGAACTTCTTGGTCTACATAAAATAGAAGTGGTGACAATGGGTAGAAAGTGGTAACTTGCAGAGAAGTAGGCAGAAGAGTAAAATGTTTTTTTTTAAAGCTGAAATTAAAAAAAAAGTAAACTTTTGGTAGCAAAATTTTTACAATACCAGTCAACAGACTTGCAGTTAGAAAAAAAAACTGGAAACAGCTCAAAACTGTAGTCTGAAATTTTAAGCTTTAGGTCTTATAAACTATTTGATTCAAGGTTAGTAGTCATCAGATGAGAGTTTGGGAGAATTCAAGTTCCTTCTCTTTGTCAACCTTTATTATTACTTTTAATGTTCCAGTGGATCTGCAAAGTCATTGATACATGTATTCCCATCAGTGGCATAGAGCATAATCTATTCATGCCTGAATATACTATTCCACTTTCCCCAATGGCTTTCTTGAATTCCTCTGTATATTAGGGATCTTTTTCACACTCTCTTGATATCATGAGATTTCCAATAGAATATAGAGTCTATCCATCAATCACCCTACATTCTTACCATGTGACCAGTATAATTCATATACATGATCGGTGTGAAAAGTATATATTGTAAAGTGGTGGTTGCATGTATTTAGGTTTTCATTTTTCAGTTATAATTATGCATGTAAAATATAGTATTTGGTTTGAGCCCAGTGGATTTATGCAGTGTGAATCAGAATGAGACCACTTCCTGGTATTCATCATTCACACTACTCAAGACCTAGCTTTATTTCTTTGGCATCTTTTACACTACTTCACCTTAATAATTGTTTATTTTCTTTAATGTGCATCTCTCCATTGACCTATAGCCAATCTTCAATTTTAGTTCTTCAGAAACTATGCTGTTTCATACTTTGTAGCCCTACAAAATCACTGGAAGGACATTGCTGTTAAAAAGATATCTTGTTTAAGGAAGAAGTTTGTCATTATTAAAATAAATTTGCAATTTTCCAAATGAAATCCAGCCCATTGTCCTCTTCCTGCTGAATTCTGATTCAGCTAATTACCCATTTGTAGTGTTTGTCCAAGGTGTGTGCATGTGAATGTGTGCAAATATGAATGTCTGTGTGTTCCATAGTGTATACATATACATATATATTATGGTTTAAATAATGTGAAGTTTTCATCCACTTAATTCATTTGAATGATTATGCTGTAATAAACAAAATGTCAACTGCAAACAGGAATATCTGAAGACACTCAACATTTATATGGAATCCCTCTTCAACTTCCACTACATTAAATATCCTCTGACATTTGTGAATATCTTTGGCAAACTATCTCTTTCTGTTACTTGTCTCAACTGATATTAATAATGAAAGGGTTGTTGAATAATGTTATTTCTGCTATTATATCTTTCAAAAACTCTTATATAATTTATACATGGGCATGGGAGTTGCTTTGTTGGAAGACAGATGTTAAGATGCTATTTTGCTCTACATTTTTAAAATAGTCAAAAACAATAAGCACATTGAGACAATTAATTTTCTATCTCAGTCAATTGTGTTATAGTAAATATGCATTTTACTGTAGAAAGTAATTTCTAAAACCTTTTCCTGTTACCTCTAAATATAATTATCAAAATATCCTTGGTATATATGATAAATATGTAAACAATTCTCATAATACTATATTATAGTAAAAACAGAAAAATTGCTTTCCCTTCCCACAAATGTTATATTCTGTAGGAAACTTACCAGTGCACACAGTAGATCTACTGCCTCCAATATAAGCTCTTGATGGCCAATGCGAGTGACTCCCAAGTCTTCCAGTTCCTGGTGGGTAATTCGAAGCAGCTGGTCCCCACTGATCTTTTCCCTCTCAAAGTTCTTAATGTACTGCTGAAGACAGTCATCCAGGCCTGTAGAAGGACAAATGAAGAGGAATAAAAGGAAAAGATGTTAACTAAACAATAAGTGGAAGAAAATTAAAGTTGAAAAGAATTTAAAAATTTTGGTTATGTATGATCAAATGAAAAAACTCTGAGAAAGATTTGTTGTTTTGACAATTAATCATGTCTAAGTTTTCATCATCCCATTTGGGATCTCATTGGGGTTTTCATGGAAAATATGCTAGACTGGTTTGGCAGTTCCCTCTCCAGCTTATTTTACAGATGAGGAAATGGAGGCAAGCAGGGTTAAGTAACTTGCTCAGGGTCACACAGCTAATAAGTGTCTGAGGTTGGATTTGAACTCCGAAAGATGAATTTTTCTTGACTCCAAGGCTGCACTTTACCCACTGTGCCACCTCCCTGCCCCTGAGAAAAAGTGGCACCCTTTAAAAATGGAAATTAGGAAAGGAAAGTTACATACTTGAGTATGAATGGTAACCTTTAAAATAGAAATAAAGAAAAGAAAGTTCTACACTTGATTCCTTTGGGTAATTCATTTCCTAAACTACTACAAAAAGATATAAGGTAGAATGTTTACTAGTTCAATCTTATTCTTCTCCCCATTTCCCCCCAAATAGGATGCCAGCCATAGTATTCATGAAATGACTATATTAGTTTAGCAATACTACTTAGGAAAGACTTGAGCAAAGACAGGTTGCAATATTATTGTTAGTATAAAGGCAAATTATAAAGGATGATGAAGGGACTAGATTAAAAGCTAGACAGATCTGTTTATCACTAAGTCCATTATTATTTTTCAATAAGTCCATATATTAGCTCATAGTAAGTACTTAATAAATGTTCATTGATTTGACTCATTTTCTATAATCAAGGATGACATGCACAAGAATTCACTTAAAAGACATTACTGAAGATGTTCATGATCAGAAAAGGTTATGGATGAATTCATTGCAACACTGGGAGATATTACATTTACCACCTAAGTGGCATCCTAGCATTATAGATATTAATGAAAAAACATAGAAACTTCAACCATGTTGAATAGATCCTATCAAGAGGATATATAGAAAAAAACACAGGCCAAAAATCACATAGAGTTAAAAGGGGTAGAGAGTTGGAGGAATATCCTTAATAATGATTTCTATATCCATAAGAATATCATCATTAGTTCCTTAATTTTCATGAAAGTATCTTTTTCCCATATTTGAAAATCGTAAAAACAAACATGGTACCTTTCTTGGAATCCTTCACATATACTTGGCCATGTAGTAAATTCATAAATCTTGTAATAAAAGGTTTTAACTCATTTAGCAAAATTTTGTTTCCTCATATGGTAATTCTATACATGGAGAAAATGAGGCTCAGAAGAAATAATCTATCGAATCACTGCCAATACAGTGAGTTAGCTAGGCAGCATCCTATATGCTAGGGATTCAAGGACAAAAAATAAAAATACAATAGATCATACCACAAGATGTTAGTCTCAGACTTTCTGACTCTTAGGCTTGTATGGGAAAATACATAATGATTTGTAAAGCTCTGACTCTGTAGGCTACCTATTTCACTTAAATCGTAACTACCTCGTTTTTATTTAATGAAATTTCCCCTTCTACAATCTTTAGCCAAACTCAAAACACAATTGTCAACATTTAATATTGCCATGATGATCCCTGACTTTCAATTTTATTTTACTTCTATCATGAGTAAAAGGAAAACAAATGAATGCTATCCTTAAAATAGCCACTAGTCATTGCTTTTGGAAAAATAATCCTGAACATGGGGGATTATTTCCTCCAAATCTCCATCCATGATGATAGCCATCTACAAATTCATCTGCTCCAATATTTATTCATTCCCCATCTCCCTTAATTTTTCTTTTCAATAAATTATGTGAGAATGAAAAAAAAATATTGGTAAGAGCATGCTATGCAATTAATTTTTAAAAGAAAAATGTCAGAAGAAGTTATATCACTAACTCAATGTTTAAATTCCTGCACTGTGTTCATGTATCAGTCTGAACCTAGGTCTACAATTCAGTAGGTTTTTGAAATTTTTTACTAATCATGCCACTTCCAAATATCTGGAAAAAATGAGTAGTTTTTTTGTAGACATGTAACTTTAGTGTGTTTTAGTGACCCAGGTTAAATTTTTTCCCCAAAACCGTAGAACTTACTACACACATCAAGAAATTTCATACAGGTTAAGATGACAAGGCTCTCCATTTAAGTATCAAATCATGAATTTAATGGAAAAGACACCAACATATGAAAGTTGTGCACTTATTAATATAAAAACATACAATATATTTTAAGAGAGGAAAAATGAGGCTAGAGAATAAGAACAAATGAACCTACTATGTCTATACCCAACCTCAACAGTAGGAGAATCAATCAAAAGCACTTCTTTTTTTCTCGTTTTAAGCCATCTTTAAGCATTCTCAAAAATCTTGATAATTAAATGACAGTATGTTAACAAATAGATGTTTATTGTTTAAATGTTTGTTGTTCTAGGGACTGGGACAGAAAGACAAAAAGGTAACAGTCCCCACTCTCAAAGTGTTTAATGGTCTAGAAATTTGGCCAATAAATCCTTTACTCAACAGAATATGCCTGGAAGGAAGAGGTGAAGAAGTACTAATCTGATCAGAAATATCAGAATAGGGCAAAAGGTGAGATGTAATAGAAAGAATTGATGAATCTCTCACCTCTCATCTAATCTAAATATATTTTGCATTAACTAGTTGTTTAAATGCTTTCTCTCATAAGAATGTAATTTTCTTGAGGGCAGAGATTTTGTTTAACCTTTCTTTGTATCTCCATTTTTTAGAACAGAACCTATAATATATGAAATGCTTAGTAAATTCTTGGTTTTTTTTTTTTTGATTAAAGGAAAGTATTCTAGATTTAGAATTAGATGACGTTGGTTAGGGACCTGGGATTTGGTTTTTTTCCTATCTGTCAAGAGTATACAGAATTAAATGCTCAGTTAACAAGCATTTATTAGGTACCTAATGTATGTTAGGCATTGTGAATATAAAGACAAAAATGAAACAAAAATGCCTTCAAGGAACTTATATATTCAATCAATTTAATTTCTAAAATCTTTTCAGCTCTAAGCCCTATGATAGTATATGAAAATCTCAGGCTAGCCATCCACAGTGTTCAAATATTCAAAGACTCTTTGCTAATGTGTAAATGAAGAATCTCTGCCTATCTTTTGTCTCCCAAAATGCGTATTTCCCATAAGAAAAAAGATATTTTTAAAATTTTCTTTAAGGTCATTCACTAATGACCTTTCACTAGCTATCTTCCATGATTTAAATGCTCCCTCTTCTCAACTTTGTCAACCTTTGGACATTCATGACTTTTTTCATAACTTAGTTCAATTCTTACTCTCAGAAAGATGTCTTTCCCAGTCCTCTCCCATCCAAACTGATAGTGCCTTTTCCTAGGGATAAACTCTCCACTTGTATTGATCTTGTATATATATATATAATATAAAAGACATAAATATGTATATTGCATGTTGTCTCATTGTCTCTGCTATTAGATATAAGCTTCTTGAAGTCAGAGACCATGTTTTTGTCTTTGTATCCCTAATTATTAACACGAAATAAGCATTTAATTTTGTTGACTGAGTAAACTCCCTAAACCTAGCATTAAAGTCACTTGCTCTATAGTTCTTACCAACCTCCATTTCTAGCCTTTTCTCCACTCTTACTTTTCTAAATAAACTTCTATTCAGTTAAATTGAATTTATTTTTTGTCTCTAGACATTGCTTTCGCATCTTTGTATTTTTATAAATAGTGCACCAACTACCTCAAATGACCTTTCTCTTCCTCTCTCTGCTCATTCACATCCTTTGGATTCTTCAGATTCAAGCTCAGATTTTACCTCCTCCATTCAATATTTTCTCACCATGCTATCTTGACATGATTTCTCTCTCCTCTAAGACTACTATTACAACAATTGTTTAAAAATTAATCATGTCCATCAAAGTATATTATATTTTGATAGGAACTCTTAGTAAACTAAAGCATGCATTAAATGAACCATTTTGGGCAAACTGTCACTTATTTTATACTTATGTAATTATTTCTTTTGTCTTGAACTGTTAATTAAATCTTTTCTTATATCTCATTTTTTTCAGTGTTCATATATCACCTCTCTCCAAATGGACTATTGCTCTTCCTAAATAATAGCTGATTACATTGCATTGAATGTTTTAAAGCTCATATAGTATTTTATATACATTATTGATTACTCCATTTGATCTTTATAGCCATATAAGATTCGACCCAACTGTAGCTAATATCCCTATTTTAAAGAAACTTGGGCTCAAAGAGATTGAGAATTGCCCATGGTCAGAAATCTAATAAATGTTAGAGGTGGGATTTCTTTGATATCCAAGCTTAGCACAGTTTCAAATCATCTAGTCCAGTGCCTCATAAGCAACCAATATTTTATTATTTATTTCTGATCTTAGTTCAAAGGATTGTAGTGGGACATAGTATATAAAGAGGTGACTAGGAAGTCTGGATGGTGCAGTCCATGTTCAACAAATACTGTATGACACTGGGTAAGTCACTTAAGTGATCAATGTTTTATGCACTCTGACATTAAATTGCAAAAAATGTGCCACCTAGGTTTGATGGAAAGTGAGTTCCCTCTACCTGTGAAATCAGAGAACCAGTGCTTCTCCTTGTTTTAAATGAACGATTAGCCTTCATGTTATTTTAGCTATGATCTTAGTTTTTTATTAATTTCGAATTTGTTAATTGTTCTTTTCTGTATTATCTGTGAGTTTCTCTCAGTTTTCTGCCTTTAACTGTGTACTTTAAGGAGGAAACTCTCATTTTTCTAGGCTTGAACAATAAAAAAGGACAAATAATGAGTGTTTATTTTCTGCAGGTGTGGTATGGTCTACAATGATAATATCCTAAAGCTGTGCATGAAATAAGGATAGCACTGAGAGACCATATTCTGAAATGCCTTTTGAATTGATATGAAGCATATAATGATATTCAGTAAGGTTTTAGTGTCATATGCATATTTTTGTTTTTCATTCTTTGAATATTAGTCACCCAACTGAGTTATGTATGCTAGTTCACTAGAAAGTACTCAGTGCAAACATTGAAGGTTATTTATCCATCCATCCATAAATAATGCTTAAAACTGGTGACTTTAGAGTAATAATCCGGAAAGTTCCTCTCAACAGTGGAAGACAACATACTAATTACTATAACTAAATAGCCAATATTGAGTCTCTTGATCAATTTACTGATAACAGTTTTGAATTTTTTTTGAATAAGGCCTTTTGAGAACTATACTAGTTTTCACACCAAGGGAAAACAGAAAAAAAAGACTTCTTCTGAAAACATGCTTATAATGAGGCAATGGTAAAATTCAATGCTAAGGAACAGCTTACCATCCTGAACAAGAGAAAAATGGGACAAACCTTAAAGTAGTGTCTTAGCAAAACAAATTCCACTACTGTCTCTATCCAGAAATCTATGCCTTGTTCTGCATCTGGAACTAGAAACTAAGGGGATGTCCATCAATTGGGAAATGGCTAAACAAATTGTGGTATATTATTGTGATGGAATTATAGTGTGCTCTAAGAAACTCTGAGCAGATTAATTAAAAGAAAACTCTTGGAAAGAACTATATAAAGAACTGAGATAATGAAGAGCAAAATGATTAGGACCAAGAGAATAACATAAACAGCTACAGATTTAATATTTGAAAAATAACTTGTAGATGTTCACCTCTAGAGAATGAACTGAAAAATGAAAGGATGAGAGATAAAATCGATATATACATATCTATTTGTCAGAGGATACCTTCTATAGTTTAGGGAGAAAAAAAGAGGGGCTGGGATATCTGGAAATAAATTTTATTAATTGAAAAAAACTAAGAATTCTGTCATAGTGGCTCAATAAACCTCAAATGGTGATATATCCATTTACCTCCAATTTGCAAATTTATATTCTTTCCTTAAAGTGTTGTACCTCTTTTCCCCCAATCCTTCATTTTTAAAAAGTTAAGCATGTGCTAAAAGAATTTAAATTTTAACTAGAGGAAAAATTCAAAAAAATTAGAGAATGCCAGAACTGTAAGTTACATTAGAGACAACAATCAATGACATTTTTCTAGTGCTTTTCATGCATTTTCTCATCTGAACTTCATGACAATTCTTTAAGTTAGGTGTTACTATCATCCCCATTTTTATAGATGTAGAGAGACTGAGAAAGTTTATAACTTGCCAGTGACTTCAGAGTGAGTAAGAGAAAGTGAATCTGAATTTGTCTTCTTAATTTACTTCAAGATTTTCTCTTCTCTCCCTCTCTCTCCCTTCCTCCTTCTGTCCCTCTCTCTTTCTAAAGCAATCCAATCATGTCAATTGCTCACCTCATCACAAATTTCCCTGCTGCCTCTAGCATAAAGTAGAAAATCCTTACCCTAGCATTTAAGGTCTAACCACAGTCTGGTGCTTTCCCATTTTTTCTTCTTCATTTTTTGTCATATCTATTCACTGACATTATATTGCAGACAAACTGGACTCTGAGTTCTGCCTTGAAATCAATATTCCGTCTGTGATCAACCATTTGTAAAATAGCTATCAAGTATTGTTCACTGTGCTAGGTAGGTGCTAGGGATGCAAAGAAAACAGTAAGCATTTTCTTCCCTCATGGCGTTTCCATTGATAAATGAAGTCTAAGCCTAGAATAAATGCATTTTCCACATCTCCTCATTTAAAAAAACATTCTCTTACTGCAAAGGTTCAGCTCAAGTGTTTGTTTCCTTCCGTCATGTGGCCGATCCGATTTTACTTGACCAAGTATACCTTTTTAAGTTATCCTTCTTCTGCCCTAACTCCAAGTTTTTTTTTTTAACCCTTAATTTCTGTGTATTGGCTCCTAGGTGGAAAAGTGGTAAGGGTGGGCAATGGGGGTCAAGTGACTTGCCCCGGGTCACACAGCTGGGAAGTGTCTGAGGCCAGACTTGAATCTAAGACCTCCTGTCTCTAGGCCTGACTCTCAATCCACTGAGCTACCCAGCTGCGCCCCCAACTCCAAGTTTGTCTCTTTCACTTCTTAATTCTTTGCTTGCATCATTCTTATCAAGGCATGTATTGCTTCTTTATTATAAAATGTAAGCTCTTTGAGGACGTTATTAAAAAACCTTTATATTTCAATTTTTATTATGGTTCCTTGTATACACTAATCACTTAAAAGACTTTTAATGAACTTTAATAAAATGATAAACTGTTTGAGCTTTCATTTCTTAATCCATTAATAAAAATAGCATGACTCTTGAAAGGGAAGTCATGGGTTCAAGATGAAGATTAAAGCATACATTTTTGGATATAAACTATATGGGAATTTGTTTTGTTTGGCTATGCGTTTGACACAAGAGTTTCCTCCTCTATGAAGGGTGGATGGGAAGGTGAAAGGGAAAAAGAATAGACTAACTAAAAAAAAGAAAAAAATAAAGATAAGAAAGTAAATGGAATCCTTGAGACCTCTCTTTTTAAACAATCAGAAAAGTAAACAGAAGGAAAATGAGAGGAAGTATATAAATATATCCTTACGAAGATAAAAAACAAGTTAATCTAATAGATTTTCCTGTTCATCCACATAAATGAAAGTACTGCATTTGCTTTTGATTAAATCTGGAATGATACTTAAAATATTTAAAAAATTAAATAAAATGAAGACTACCTATATACTACCTATTTGACTTTTGTGGGAAAATTTTTAAGCACTATGTAAATATGAACTCTCATCATGATGGTCACCATTACTATTACTATTATTATTATAGCTTTCCACTGCTGAGAGCAACAGTGAGATTATTCTTTTTATTGAATTCTTCAAAATTGTAAATAGGTATATCATTTGACTACTTAATTGTCACCAGTTAACATTAATTTTATTTCATTTCACTTAATTAATTGCATTTTATAACAATTAATTTATACATGACAGGTATGGCTTTCATATAAATTTAAATATGTAACTTGTAAAACAACTCATGCATTTAAACCTTGAGTAAAGAAGTAATCACCAGGCAATCAAAGAACAAAACATGTTAATTTTTTTTTTTTACATTTTTAAACCCTTAACTTCTGTGTATTGATCCCTAGGTGGAAAAACATGTTTAATTTATAACTTTAAGTAAAATCTATTTGTTTTGAGTTATTCATCAGAGCAAGCTTATTTTATATAAAGCAGGAAGAAGTAGTATATATATACATATATATATCAATATAATAAAATATACCCAAATATTCCAAACATTCCAAAAAACCCAAACATTCCAAAACCAAGAATGTCAATAGATTCAGAAAAGTCCTTAGCAAAATTCAATATCCCATTATAATAAAAACTCTAAGAAAAAGAGAATGACATTCTCTTCAATATAACAAAGATATTTGCCTGAAACCCCAATGCCAAAATAATATGAAATGAGCAAGATTAGAAATACTCTCACTAAAAACGGGTACAAAACAAGGCTACTTTTTTTTTCCAGTTGTATATGACATCTTTTTTTTTTTAAACCCTTAACTTCCGTCTTGGAGTTGATACTATGTATTGGCTTCAAGGCAGAAGAGTGGTAAGGGCTAGGCAATGGGGGTCAAGTGACTTGCCCAGGGTCACACAGCTGGGAAGTGTCTGAGGCCAAATTTGAACCTAGGACCTCCCATCTCTAGGCCTCACTCTCAATCCATTGAGCTACCCAGCTGCCCCCTGTATATGATATCTTATTAGACAGTTTAGATATTTCAAAATGTCAGGAAAAAGCTATTTAGGTACCGAACACTGGGAAAAGGAGTTCAGAATATTATTTTCAGATGACATGACTTGAGTGGAAAATGCATAATGTCTCCTTAAAAAATAATTGCTGGAGACAATTAATTAGTTCAGTGAGGTTGAATACATGATTACAAGACCAGAACAAGGATAAAATAACGTGGTTAAATTAATTTGATTTTTATATACGAGCACTGTTAATCAATAAAAAATCATGAAAAGAAATCCTATATATAATAATAAATAAAGACTTGGGAATTAATCTATACATATGTTTGACCAGAATAAGGATGAATATAAACCATGATGACTATAATAATGGGATGAGAGACAATCAATGTTCATGGCTAAGACAGACTAATGTAGTAAAAGTGTCAATATTCTAAAATCAATTCTAATTAATTAATTAATTTAAAAAGTTAATAAGCTTCATACCAATCAAAAGAGAGGCAGTACACTGTGGTAGAAAAAAATGGTGGACTTGGAGTCAGAACACTTGGAATAAATCTCAGCTCTACCATATATTACTCTGTGTGACCTTGAACAAGTTGCAAAATTTGGAACTTTCAAGAATGAATAAAAGGATAATGAAATGTAAATGGAAAAACAAATATGCAATGATATAATACCTCTTCTGTTTGGGGAAGGGATGGGGTTTGAGCTGATAAGGATGGTCTTACACATTCTTAGACTTTAAACATATTACAAAGATATTTTCATCAAATCCATCTACTGTGGGTAGACATTCATTATTCTATAAACATTCATTGAGTGCTCATTTCATGCACTATTTGCAGGCACTCTGATAGGCATTGCTGGGGATACAAAGAAGAAAAAGGCAAGGGAGCCATCATCATGGGACTCACTGCTTAGTTTTTCACATGGAAATTTAACATCAAAATGCAACAAGAGAATTATAAAGTGCTACTTTTACTAAGTGACCTAAGATCTTTACCAAATCTGTGATTTTATGGTTTTATGGAGGACATAGGAAGCAGCAGAGTAAAGAGAATTTGGAAAGCAATAATATAATAATTGGGCAGGCTTGTGTATGGATGGAAGGTCAGTCTTGAAATCATCAAGACTTAATTTCAATTCCTCCCTTTGATGGACTAGCTTAGTGACCACTTAACCTTTCTGTGTCTCAACATCTCTTGAGGCAAAAAAAGAAAGGCAGCTTAATTTTTGTTGTTATTAGTGTGTGTCATGGATCTCTTTGACGTTCAGATAAAACTATAGATCTCTTCTCAAAATAATGATTTAAAATGAATAAAATAAAATGTGTAGGATTATAAAGGAAACCAATTATATGGACATTAAATTATCAAAACATTCACTTTAAAGAAAACACTAGTTCACTGACCCCAGTTTAAGGATTTAAGCTTTTAAAAAACGAATTATAGGTAAATCGTCAACATTATACAACTGAGAGTTCTTTGCACTAATGAAATCATAGGGTCAAGACTAAAATACATACCTGCATACATACACATACACACACACACAAACATATTCATTATTTGACCACACTCAGATGTTGCTAGGAATCAATCATGTAATTTAAGCAGTAAGCAAATAATCAATTCTATATTGACAAGATGTCTAAGTGGAAAGAAATAAGACAGTAACAAGATGATCCCTCTACTATTAAACCTAATCTCAAAATGATTTGAAATTTATACATCATACACAAAAGCCTTCTTTCCATCATTCCAAATATGTACAATTCAGGGTTCTTGCATTGTTACATCCATTATCAATACTGATATATATGGTGAAAATTATAAATAAACATACAAATGTATCTATATCCAGCTATCTATCTTTCTCAATAATCTACCCTGTAATGATTTCTTTTCACCTTAATAATATGGACCAGGAGTTCTTTGCTTCTTGTGCTACCAATGAAACATGCCAGCTTGTCTCATCTCAATGGACATCTGTACCCAATCACCTGCTGGAAGAACTTGTAACTTTTCTTTACGTCAGTATTTTCAGAATGAGTATAGCAAATATAGGTCTTATGGAATTCCTTAAAATTATCTATGTTAACAAAATTAGGCCACTATCCCCTGGACAAATTCTATTTTCAGCCTGTGTCTGCCAATTACTCATATACTCTCACATTCCCTCTCCTCCCACCCCAAGTATATCACTCAATTTCAGAATGCCTTATGGTGAGATTTTCTCTAACAGAATATGATATTTTCCTCCAAAAAAGTGCATTGCTATTAACACTAAAATATAAAAAATTCCCTGAAGGATTTAACAAACAAGACTCTGCCCCCTTGTACCATCATCTCTAAGAAGTTAGCTCTCCTCTTGTCTTACATGGAACCTGTACACCACAATACTTTCCAGCCATCATTCTCATTTTGCTCCTGTGTAGCCCTGGACTCTGTCCTTTGGTCGCCCAGCTTTATCTAAAACGTGAACTTCCTCCTTATTGTGCTTAGAATTAAGCCTTTATACTACTACATGGAGTATATATATCCTCTTTTCTGATTGCCCTTTTTGTGTTATTTTCCCCTATTTTAAAAGAGTTTTTTGAGGACTCTCCTTAAGGGCCTTGTTTGCTTGTTTCATATTCCCAGAGTTTAGCACTGTGATCCATAACACAGTCACGAAATGAAAAATAGCCAAGCAATTCTTGCCAAAAGAATTAAAAGAAATGGCCTTCCAAAATTTGTCATGAATTCTTGATCCAAAATAATATTATAAATGATTATATATGTTTGTATTAATGCTCATCTATGAATCTACCTACATTTCTAAGTGACAGTAATGTATCATTTAGCTTACCATTTCTGTTTTATGCAAGAGAAATTTTCTTTACACAATTACATTTTATGCTGGCATTAGCCAAGAGCATTAAGTTTCCACTGTAAAAAATTTATATCCCATTAGGGGGCAAGTTTATTATGATCTAGGCTAGACAAGTTATTAGTCCAACTAAAATAATGAGGAAAATATCTGTTGTACACTTTAAAAATTATCCCAGAGGATATTATTTCTGTAAAAGCTTATTTGCATATATTATATCTCTGAAGCACAAAACAATATAGAGTGCTTAAAGATTATTTAGAAAACACTTCTTAATTTTCCCTAAAAAAAGAGATGACAAGTCTACCAACCTTGATTAGTACTATCAGCCCTATTATTCACACTATTGTCATCATTGAAATCAATCAAGTAAAAGTATAAACAAGAAAACATCACCTTGGAAAGGAAGAAGGAAAACTATAGACAGAAAAAATTGGTGCTACTTTCCATTAAGCATTTTAAAAACAAAAATTCAGAAGTGAGAGATTTTTATAACTGTTTCTCTTACACTTATGGGTAGTGATATTTTATTTTATTCTATTTTTAAAATTTTATCTTTATTTTATGGTTTGTGGTATTTTAGCCCTCTTCTACTGAGGATAATCCCCAGGTGAAGTTAGGTGTTTGGCACACACCAAATAGCAAGGGGACTGTATAAACTAATGACTGCTCTCATCCAGCTTCTCTTTGGGCCCTTGACTGACCTCCCAGTTCACAGAAATGGGTCAGAGCCCGAGGCACTATACCGATACCAGGTGGAGACAATAGAGAAGAAGAAAACTAGAACAGTAGGAAAAGTCCTGGATTTGGAATCAAAAGACTTAGAGTTCTATTTCTGTCTCTCTATAGTAGTTTGACCTTGGGAAAGTCACATACTCTCTTTGGTATTATTTTCTCAACTGTAAAATGGGGATGAATATACTTTTGTTATCTATCTCACAGAGCTACTATGAGAAAATTGCATTATAAGACCGTAGGGATACAGAAACATGAGAGGTCTTGTGTAGGGGAATGTGGGGACTCCAGGTCTCAAACATTATTGTGTTTTCTAAGGCAATGAAACAAAACAAAACAATAAATATATGAAACCCCCCCAGCCTAAGCCAAGGTATGGTTTTCCAATCATAACAAAGATCTTTCATCACTAAGAATTCTTTTTAATTTAGACATATTGGATACTATACGAGAGTTGGAAATTAGGAAAGTATGGATTCAAGTTTTGCTTTTGACATTTAGTAGTTTTGTGATTAGGGATCACACTTATCCTTCCTTATATCTAGACTGCTCTCTAAACTGTAAGTTATTATTTGTTATTTGTATTGGAGTTGAGATCTTGGGTCCTTACCATATTAGGAACTAATGTACTTTTAAAGAAATATTTTAATTATAAAAAGAACATCCAACTGTAGTCATTATGTAATGGCTAAAAGTGACCCCCTTTTCAAACCTATGAAAATAATCCTGAGATCTTGGATCCTGGTTTCAAGCAAACAAACCAAAGACTACTTAATTCATGTTAAAAATGCACACTGATACTATCATTTTCTTGAGCAGTGGAGCCACAATCAGTAGCTATTCTGTTATTCCCATTATTTTAACATACATAATTCATATGAAACACAGGACCTGATTTCAAATGCTATCTCTGCCAGTGACTAACATTGGACAAATCATCTCTCCTCTCTAGGTCTCAGTGACCTCACCTGCAAAATGAAAGGGTTTAGACCAGTTGGTCTCTTAAGACCTTTTTCTAGTTCAAAATCTGTGAAACTACCACTTTTTGCCAGGAATCTGTGAGCTAACTTTTAGCAGCTATTTGCAAAGTGGCGAGTCATAGCTTAACATGTTGTAGGTCTGCATCTGACATTGATGTTGACCCACTATTTATTCGAGCTTAATGCTGTTCTGATTCTTTGATTTAATTATTGCTTGGTAGCCTACTTTCGTAGGCTACGGCTCACAAGGAGAAGAGACAGATATGTCAATACTGTCTTCTTCCATATCTCTGCATCAGACAGCTGTCAAGATGATGTTTAATGCAAGATTTAACTTAGGTACATTACATACATTATTTACTAATGTGATCTTATCCTAGAAAAATATTTTCTAATTACTGTAATGACTGAAAGACTAATTAGTTATTCTCGTGGGAGACAAGAGTAAGCAGTGAGGGAAGGAAAAAAGAAGAGCGCTGACCCAACATATGTAATGACTTCATACCATACAAAGCGGTGTCCAAGAAACTTCATGACTAGGGCAATAAGAGTCTCTATTCATTTCTCCTCCTTTCAGGCTTTTTAAAGGTTTGGTCACTGCCTAAATGCAGCTGTGCAAACAGTCTTCTGGCCAGCCATTATTCAGTTTTACTCTCAAATCCTCCCTTTTGTGAACTACAATGAAAAGACCAAAAAGGAATGCAAGATTTGCATTCACACACACAAATAGCTCTGAAACTTTACACAGCCTCTACACGGAGAGTGGTAAATCAGTTGTGTGAAAGAGAACTAAGACACAAACCGAATGTCTTGGACAACCAAAAGATTAAAAATATACCCAAAGCAATTTCTCTTGGCCTGAAACAAGCAGCAATAAAAGAAAAACGGTGGGGATAAACATGATCAGTGAACTCCCTAGAAACTGTAGATCTTGCATATGCATGAGACTTGTAGTTTAAGGTCTATGACAATGATAATATGCATCTCTCTTCTTAGAGTCTTAACCATTCTGATTAAGAGATGGAGAAATAATTGCTCCCTTAATAAATCAGTGATCCACATAACAATCTTAAAGATTGGACTCCTGGATTCAAGGTTACTTCTCAAGCCCTATGAAAGGATTTTGCCAGGACCTGAGGTGAATCAAATATTCTTCCCTCCCCCCAACCAAGAATAGGAAACATTAATGAAAAAAGTTATAATGTAAAAGATAACTAAAATATTTTTTTCCTAGTCAGCAGAGTGCCAGGAGCTAAATTCCCTGTAGTTTCAGTATTAACAAAAGTAATGAACACTTAAGAATAATTTGGGTCACTCAATAACAATAAAACATGCTGTCCTCCATATCAAGATTCTGACCTCCCTGAGGCAAAGAAACAAAACAGGTAAAGACTTAAATATAGAAACTTACATCTCCCTTCAAAACTTAGTCATGGCAGCCATGTGTTCACTTCATTTATAATCTGAGCTGAGTGTATGACCTTCTACACCTATTTTAAAATCCTTTTATTATATGAATTCCACTTGAAAAGTGGGATGAGAAATTTGTAGCAGTGTCAAAAAAACAATCCAGAGATGCAAAAATAACGAATAGAAAGTAAAAATGATGCCAGCAAACCTTGTATATGCAGAGTCACAGAGCAATTATCCTTGAGGAGTCTGATTTCTTGCCTAGTAATGTTATGTCCGTGTGGGTTGTCTTCTCTCTACATTATGTCTAACTAATATCGTTATCTACTTTCTAACACAGTATGCATCAGCTATGAAGATGAGGAATGCAACCTTGGACAATTGAGGAATGCTTAAACTTGAGATGCTTTCTCTGTGATTTACTATCTTTAATCTTTGCTCTCTTCTGAAAGTTTTCGAAGAATCCAAAATGTTGCTACATTTTGTAATTTGTGCTAGGAATAACTCTAATTCCAGATTCCTAAAACTGAATGAAGTGTCCAAAAATGTCAGTGGGAGGTGGGTAGCCTCACAGTTTGATCTAGTGAACCCTCTCAGTTGTAAAGGATTTACTTAGGAGTTTACTGAAGAACAAAAGCAAAGGAATAATTGAAAATGAAGCCTCTTGTTCAATTTGATCTGGAAGGAAAACTAGTGGGAACATATTGTGACACTTATCATCTGTCTCTTGAGAGCTGGTCTCAAATTAAAGTATACTCATCAATTTAGGTCAGAAGTTCTAAATCTTTCTTGTATTGTGGCTCCCTTTGGTAGTCTAGTAAAGTCCCCCTTCTCAAAATAATGTTTTTAGAATCCTAAAATAAAACCCATAGGATTACAAAAGGAACCAAATTTGTTGAAATAAAAATCTTTTTTCCTTCTACTCAAGTGCATAGATTTTATGAAATCTAGGGTCTGTGGACCCCAGATAAATAATCTGCATCTTAAATTTTAGTTTATTTCTCACAAAAATGATTTACTATTTTGTGTACATATCGATAGCAGTTTGGAGACAATGTAACATTTCTGTTAATTCTGTCAGGTCCCCTATGTGGCTTAGTGGATACTGAGGGAGACCTGGACCTGGAGTCAGGAAGAACCGAGTTCAAATCCAGCTTCAAACACTTACTGTGTGACCCTGAACAAGTTACTTTGCTTCTGTTTATCTCAGTTTCCTCATATATAAAAACAGAATCTACCTCTCAAGGTTGCTATGAAGATAACATGAATTATTATGTGTAAAGCATTTATATACACTTTGAAATGTTGTATAAATTCCAGCTAGCTAGCTGTAGTATATTACAGTATTTAGTACTTAAAGGTAAGTAGTTTCCCCCTTTTTACCTTAGTCCTTAGGGCCCAGTGCAAAGGACTTTAGGGTAATTGGTGGTAAAAGGTGATATCAAAACAAATTTTCTTTTATACATTTGTAAGTATGACAGCACCTACTTTATAGGGTTGTTGTGAGAACAAATGAGATGATAAGTATGAAATCTATTATAAACCTTAGAGTAATATATATGTATATATAAAATCAGTATAGAACCACAAGTAAGGTATTAACTATGTCTATCATCTGCTAGGATCTTGATGCAAAGTACATGTCACCAGTTTTTTTAATTTAAATTTTGCATGAAAAAATATAAATCTAACCCAGCTTCTGATCAAAGGATGTCAATGAGATATGAGCCACTGTGATTCCAGTAAACTTACAAATAAATCATAATGAATTTAAATATAGAACTCTTTAAATCTACAGTAAAAAAAATAATAATAGCTAACACTTGTATAGGGGCAGCTGGGTGGCTCAGTGGATTGAGAGCCAGGCCTAGAGACTGAAGGTCCTAGGTTCAAGTCCAGCCTCAGACACTTCCAGCTGTGTGACCTTGGGCAAGTCACTTGACCCCTACTGCCCACCCTTACCACTCCTGGGCCAAGGATGGTCCCTAGCCCGGATGAAAAAGGAAGAGGGTTGGGCGTGGGGCTAGCAACCCCACCCTGTAAAAACTACATCTGCTAAAGAAACTGCAACCTAAAGTAGGGGCAGCTGGGCTAGCTCAGTGGATTGAGAGCCAGGCCTAGAGACGAAAGGTCCTAGGTTCAAACCCGGGCTCAGACACTTCCCAGCTGGGTGACCCTGAGCAACTGTCTGACCCATTGCCTTCTGGTTGTGGCCCTATGCTCCTAGAATGGAGTCCCAGGATAAAAAAAAACACACTTGTATATCACTATATACCAGGCACTGGGCTAAGTGTTTCACAAATATTATCTCATTTGATCTTGACAGAAATTCTAGGCGATAAATGTGACTCTTACCCCTATTTTACAGTTGAGAAAACTGAGATAAACAGAAGTTAACTGACTTGTCACACAGGGACACACAGCTAGTCAATATTTGAGGCTGGATTTGAACTCAGGTTTTCCTGACTCCAGACCCACCACTATATCCATTGACCCACTTGCTAAGCTGGCTGCTAAGCAGAAACACAGTAAAAACAGAAATGTGATGGACTAAAAAACCCTCCACAGATATGGGCTTATGGAAGTAAAGTTATTGTGAGCTGTCATATCTAAGATCTTCACTGATTATAAAATATATTAAAAGCAGGCAGTTTCACCCTTTACAATAAGTCATTTGTAAAGTTGCACTACCTGCAAAAAAAAAAAGTGATTTGAAAACAAGATTATTTTTTTGAAATTCAGGATAGTAATTTTTAGGTATTATTTATTATTTTAAATAGGTATTATTATTTATTATGATCTAATATTTATTTAATAAAGTTATATCTAATTAATTTTAATATTTAATTAAGGGTTATTTTATAATATTCTTTAAATGGGTGTTATTATTAAATAGGCATTATTATTTAACATCAAAATTTTTTAAATAATATTTTACTATAAGAGTTCTACTGAAATTGCTTTTAGAAGAGAAATATTCTTCTATTGAGAATATTTTGAAAATAATCGAACCAGATAATCCCTAATATCACTTATGCCTCAAAAGTGCTATAAATCCGTGAAGGTTTACAAAGATGGAGTGTGGCATGGTGGACAGAAGATAGGCCTTGGAATCAGGGAGGCTTGGGTTCAAATCTTATCTTTGATACAGCTTGGTTATCTGACCACAGATGTGTCAGGTAATCTCACAGTGTCCTCAGAGAGCCCTCTAAGAGTATCACATACAGAGAAAGTAGCAAGCTATAACAACAGAGGGAATTTCCACACTGACCAAATCTCATATCATTCATCCCAATAAGAAAAGTGATGTGTTTAATTTCCAGGCAACCCAATAAATCAAAATCTGTATTTATAAACCAGATAAATAATGGAGTAATTATCCTCAAAAAGGATTCATTACATGCTTTTAAAAATGCCAAATCCCTTTCATATGCATTTAGGTTAATTTAATTTAGATATTACTTTTTCAAGAACACATCTATTGCACATACTAAGAGACAAGTAATAGCATCATTTGAAATTTCTCAAATTTAATTTTCTTTTTTTTTGTAGAATCAAAGAACCATGTAATTAGAAGCAAAATTAAAAACAACCACCACCAAAGAATGAGTTTTCTTAAAGTTCATGTAGTCTCCTTGATAATAAGGATTGTTTCGTTTTTTATGATGGTATCTTCAGAGATGTGTGCACTGTTTGGTACATAAAAGATGCTTTGTAAAGGCTTGTTGATTAATTAATTATATAGAGTGTCTGATAAATCTCCCTCCTTTTAGAAGGAAAGCTTGTATGCAAAGTGGAAGCTCAAGCCCCATGACATGACCTCAAGGGATGTGTGATCAATCAATAGGAGAGTCAGATGATAGATCACATCTTATCCTTCCCACAGTCATAGGGTTTGTCTCCAACACAACTACAATTACCCTTCACCCATTGCAGTCCCAAACTGACCCCACTCTACCCTCTTCTATAATTATTCCCAGCTATCTTCCTTCAAATACCAGAATTAGCCCCTCAGGACAATAGTAACTTAACTTCAGCCTGAGCACTCATTGAAGCAACTGCATCGGTTTCATTGGGAAAATCCTTTTCTTCTCTATCCTACCCCCAACATATTCACCAGGAAAAAATTACTTATGTAGTGCACAATTTTAAAAAAATGGAGATATACCACAATTTGTTCAGCCATTCCCCAAATGAAGGACATACCCTCCTTTTCCAGTTCTTTGCCACCACAAAAAGCGCAGCTATAAATATTTTTGTACAAGTCTGTTTATCTATGATCTCTTTGGGGTACAAACCCAGTAATGGTATGGCTGGATCAAAGGGCAGGCATTCTTTTAGAGCCCTTTGAGCATAGTTCCAAATTGCCAGCCAGAATGGTTGGATCAGTTCACAACTCCACCAGCAATGCATTAATGGCAAATTGTGGTATATGCTGGTGATGGAATACTATTGCACTCAAAGGAATAATAAACTGGAGGAGTTCCAGGTGAACTGGAAAGACCTCCAGGAACTGATGGAGAGTGAAAGGAGCAGAGCCAGAAGAACATTGTACACAGAAACCAATACACTGTGGTAAAATCGAATGTAATGGACTTCTGTACTAGCAGCAATGCAATGACACAGGACAGCTCTGAGGAATGTATGGAAAGGAACGCTACCCACATTCAGAGGAAGGACTGCAGGAGAGGAAACATATAAGAAAAACAACTGCTTGAATGCATGGGCTGAGGTGGACATGATTGGGGATGTAGACTTGAAACCACCACACCAATGCAACTATCAACAATTTGGAAATAGGTTTTGATCAACAACACATGATAAAACCAGTGGAAATGTGCGTCGGCTATGGGGGTGGGGCTGCGGGAGGTGAAGGGGAAAGTAGGAGCATGAATCATGTAACTATGTTAAAAATGAATATTAATAAATGTTAAAAAAATAAAAAAAATGGAGATAACAATTTTAGACAATGGTAGACAATGACCCTGTTGCTCACTAAATTTTCTTTTAACAGAAATAAATCTAGCTCTTGGATATAATTTCCAATGACATTTTACAATCCTGAGGTAAACTGGCCAAAACATAGGGGGATCAGTTTGACCTGAAGCAAAAGAAGTGGCTAATTATTAATATGATATTAAAAAAAGTTTTTCATAATCTTGATGAAAAGATAGAAATGTTTTCCTGAAATGGTTTTCAGGTTTTCGGGACCATAATGCACTTTTTAAAAAAAAATCCTTAACTTCTGTGTATTGGCTCCTAGGTGGAAGAGTGGTAAGGGTGGGCAATGGGGGTCAAGTGACTTGCCCAGGGTCACACAGCTGGGAGTATAATGTACTTTTGCATTCATCAGATGTGTTTTGGTATCTTTGCTAGAAAAAAAGTGGTCACGATGAGTTTGTTTCACACCTACATGCAATGGCATAGGCTGAAATGGGAAATGCTTACTCTCTTTTATCTCTGCCTTCCTATTATCTATTCTGAAACAGTTCCCACAAAAATTACATTTAAAATTTTTTTCTTTTAAATTGTGGATAAAAAGTTAGCCTCAAAGTCTTGAAGACCTAGGTTCAAATAGCATTTTTGACATATATTGAGTGTGACTTTAGACAAGTCACTAAAGTTTAATGCTCTAAGCAACTTTATAAGACTGTAAGATGCAAAAAGATACTGATGCATATTGATAGAGTTTCCTTGACCAAGAGTTCCCTATATCTATAGAATCAAAGTTCTTATCATCATATTTTAAATAACATTAATCAACTTTCAGAATTCATCTTTGAAGAAATTTTAAAATCCTTTAAATTATGCTGTCTTTCTTTTTACTTCTATTTGTATTCTCATTTTTTTTTTACCATTGCTTGATATGGTATCTGGCATAGAGTAAGCATTTAAGAAATGCTCGTTGACTGACTAAACAATATTAAAGTCTGATCTAATTCTAGGACGGTGGCTTTTTAGTTTATGGCTTCTTTTAAATGACTACTGTTGATCATAGCCAAAATGATATAGAAGTAAGTAAATCTTGGCTCTGGTCTTTCTTGACAAGAATTACCCCCATTATACAACAGAAAACCTCCCAGTGTTTTCAAATTGTGGGATTTTGCCTAGTTGGTTTTATAAAGATCAGACAACTTTTATGAGAAGCTAAAGTGCCAGGACCTACCTATCAGAGAGGTTACAATCTAATGGAGGATAACAAGGTACCGAGAGATAAACAGTCTAGTGGAGCTGAATGTCTTGATATTCATAAATGGGACTTTGGCATAAGTGGTATTGTAAAGAAGGATGGGGCACCAGTTTGGTGGATAACATAAGGAAGAAATGGTGCATGAAAAGTCCCAGAAATAGGATGTATTTGTTTTGCATGTGTGCACAAGGCAAGTGTCAGTTTATCTGGCCAGATCAGGAAGCATGAATTAGATTCAATGCATTCATTCCTTATCCTCACCAATACATCTTAATACTGTTGTGAAGGATTGAAGGTACATCAAATCACCGCCCCCCATCTAAAAAAAGCCACATAAATACTCTTACTCCAACCCATGAAATCATTTAATGACAATAGTAAAAAAAGACAAAGAAAAGAAAGTGAAAGGGAAAACATTTGTAAGCTGACCTACTTTGGCTCTTTGGCTCGCCTAGGTGAATGGGAATGCACATTACCTACCTTACAGTGTTCTTCTAAGTAAAATGCTTTGTAAAACTAAATTCATCATATACATAATATACAAAAATATATGTATATATATTTAAGGTGGGATTATTCCGTCTAGTCATTATATACATGTTGAAACATGGAAGAGACAGAAAAAGTAGCAAAGGATACAATTAGTTTCTCTCTTAAGTTTATTTATCTGTTTCAGGTACTCAGTCTTTGTTTACCAGACACGTCAATTAATAAAAGGTTACATGTTTCAAACAACACATTTACCATTTCTTAGGTTTTCAAAAAGTCTAGAGTGGGGGCAGCTGGGTAGCTCAGTGGATTGAGAGTCAGGCCTAGAGACAGGAGGTCCTAGGTTCAAACCCGGCCTCAGCCACTTCCCAGCTGTGTGATCCTGGGCAAGTCACTTGACCCCCATTGCCCACCCTTACCACTCTTCCACCTATGAGACAATACACCGAAGTTAAGGGTTTAAAAAAAATTTTTTAAAAAAAGTCTAGAGCTCTATTCTTTTGTCTAGAAGCAGGAAAGAAGGTAAAGACACACCCAAAACTCACCAGAAACCATTAAATCATGAAGGAAGAAATTCAAAAGACCCATGTATGTTATCAACACTACTTACCAAGGCTGTCACTTCACTCTCAAGACTAATGGTTTTCTTAACATCAAAAAAAAGATGAGTTTTTCATTTTCATTTTTCCTTATTTAATTTATAAATAATGAGCTTAAATTTAAATCAATCGCAAATAACAAGTAAAAAAATCACTCATTTTAGATTCAATGATATTTTGCATAAGGGTATTTGAGTATTTTAAAGATAAAAAGTATACAAATCAATTTCAAAATAAACCTACTTCCAAGAAACTTTGGAGATTACCCCTTATACTCAGAAAAACATATTAGTGTTCATCATTCTACAAGAAACTAGAGTGTCCACTTACAAATGAACCACTTAGCTATTTCTAACTTTAGTAAAACATTTAGTTAGGATTCTTCAAAATCATACAGTTGTGGTTCTTTTTTAAATAAGGAGAATAAATAACCACTGTCGAAGAAGAAAACAGTATTGCTTTGGTTTGGTTTCCAATCATCAGTCCCCTGATCACAAAATCTGAATGTTACAAAGTACTTATTAAGTATTGTTTGTTGGTTATTTGTTGTGTTTATTCTAAAGTATTGATATTCCTTTCAAAATATGTTAACATTTCACCTTAATCTTGAATGATCTTTAATATACTACTTTTGAGAGGGGCACAGAAACTTAGTCACATTCCATTATATTGTCCTTTTTCTGATGGTATCTACCTAAGAGCCATCATGTACACAGCTCTCTGTCTCTGTTTCTGTCTCTGTCTCTCTCTTTCTCTCCAAGCTAAATAGGACATTCTTCACTGTGGCTCCTAGCCACCTTTCCAGATTCATTTTCCATTATTCTCTCTGATATAATTTATAGCCAACTGGTCTACTAAGTCTAAAAACATGAATTCTTATCTCTTGTCTTGGAAATTTTGCTCTGACTTTACCCTGAAGTTTGGAGTGCACTCTTTCCTCAGTCATTTGTTAGAATCATAGATTCCATCAAATTTCCACTCAAGCCCTGTGCGTTATTTGGCACTTTTTCTGATTTTCAAAATCCCACAATGCCCTCTCCTCCTTTACTCATTTTTATTTTGTATATATTTTGCACTGCTTCTCTATGTTCATACTGTCAGGCCCCTCTTCTCTTTCTCCACTCCTCTAACTTGGAAGACTAGTTTCTTAAAGGTAGGAATTATTTCATTTTGTCTTTGTGTCCCCAGTGTCTAAAACTATCTGATACATAGTAAGTATTTCATAAATGTTTGTTTAAAGAATCACAAATGCTCTTTACTCTTTAGCTACTGTAATTCTTTCAAATAATTAAACTATTTTTGTTCTCTGGCTTAATCGGAATTGTTTCTACACCTTCTAAGTTGTAAAAAGAAAACCTACAATGAACGATGATGGCATGCTAAATACTTTGTTATACAACATTGTTTTTGCTTAAGTAGTTATTATTATAAATGTCTTGCAAACCAAGACTTGTCTAACCTTTGTTTGGAAAAATAGTAATGAGATTTAAGTGAAATCTAGTGTAGGACCTAAAACAGAAATATGAGACTTCCTTATTTAGAGTTAGTAAAAGTGAATCATAGAACAAATGCTACAAAATGTTAAGTATCCCAAAAGATAACTAGCTATCCTTATTTCTTTTGCTTATGTAATAATGATGATGATAATGACAATACTTGCTCTCATAATATTTACCTTCCATACACACTATTATTTCATGCTCGCAATTATTCTGTGAAGTAGGCATGCTATTACTATTTCATCCATTTTAGAAATGAAGATTCTGACATCACAAGGAGCATGAAACAATTTTTAAATGACACCACTAGGAATCCAGGTCATCTGACCCCAAATCCAATACACATTCTCTTATATCATGCTGTCTTCCATATTTTATTATTTGATTTAATCCAGTTCAACAAGCATTTTTAAATTTCTGTTATATGCAAAGCATTGTGCTCCAATCTAGGGTGGAAAGATATGTACAGATCCTGAGCATGTTATTTCATGCTTATAACTTAGAATTGGGGTTTACGAATTAAAAAAAAATAATACCTTGACAGCTGTATTTCAAAATAATTAGTTTCTTTTCTAATTTGATGTGTTTTTTATGCATTTGAAAATGTTGTTCTTAAAATGGGTGCATAGGCATCATCAGCCTGCCAAAGGAGCTTATGATACATATAGTTTAAGAACCAAAAGGTTCCATCAAAATAAAGGCTTTAAGTGGAAAAAAGAGGTACACAAATATGATACAAAAGAGAATAATTTATTATAATTTGAAAAGAAAGATATCTATACAAAGTATATAAGATATTTATAAGGAAAAAATTACTTTCGCAAGGAAAAGCAATGTCACAAAAGAATGAAGGGACTTCTGTGTTGGTTCTTAAAGAAAGACAATTCAAAAGAGTTTGATGGCTTTAAATATAAAAAAGACTTTTCTATGCTTAGTTGTTTCATTCGTGTCCCCCAACTGGAGTACTTTTAGCAAAGATACTGGAGTGGTTTGCTATTTTCATCTCCAGCTCATTTCATAGATGAGGAACTGAAGCAAGCAGAGCTAAGTGACTTTCCCAGAGTCACATAACTAGTAATTGCCTGAGGCCAGATTTGGACTCAAGAACATGAGTCTCTCTAACTCGGTACTCTATCCATTGTGCTGCCTTAGAGATCATCTAATCTTACCATTTCTTTTTGAAGAAACAACTGAAACTAGGCAAAGGAAAATGACTTTTCCCCAAGTCATAAAGATAGTAAATCATAATTGGTATTTGTAACCATGTCCTCTGGTTCCAGATTTTGTTTCCAATCCTGCAAAACCTCCACTATTCCATACTGATATGGTGTTCTTTGGAAAATACCATGTATAGGGTAAAGCAAGGGGAATGACACCCATAATTTATTGTTAGAACTGTCCAAGGATTGAAAGCAATGGTATGATTGAGGAAGGTATCAGATTTAGAATGAGGACCTGGTTTCAAATCTCAGCTCAGCCACTTATTAGTGTGACCTGGATCAAACAATTTGACTTTCTGAATTTCAGTTTCCTCTTCTTTAAAATGAGGCTCTAAAGTCTCTTTCTGTTTTATGGTTCAACATGTTTATTTCAAATTAAATTTAAGATTTGTATACCCCATATTAGACTTGCCCTAATCAGATAAGCGACATGAATGTGATGAAAATGTTTCCCCCTTTACCTACTATACAACTTCCTAGACAGTTTAGAAGGAAGCTCCATTTTATTAATTCCAAGGTCATGTAATTAATGTCAATTATGTCATTTTTATTCATTCTTTTTCTGCAGTCTTCATCCAAATCTTGATGTTGATTCTTACTATGAGATTTTTGAGAATGATAGGAGAAGAATTGCATCTGTGAAATCTGGGGTGAGAAGAGAGAGAAGGAGGGAGGAAAGCAAGGAGGGAAAGGAGAAACGAGACTGGACACAGCTGCTTTTCCAGACCTATTTAAGAACAGACCAGTGATATGTCCATAGCTGAGTCCATGGTACAAGATGCAGCATACAGAATGCTGATAGAAAGGTGAGCACTGAATTTCAGGGTGATATCTGAATATATAAACAGGCAAGGATGTAATCAGGTAGGTAGTAAAGAGAGAAAAAGAGAGATCATTAAAAAAATAGTGACTGAATACCCAAGTGCAAGGTACAGTGTGGTAAAGGGTGTTTTGTATTTACTGTGAATATGAACTAAAAAGAAGTCAGGCAGGCACCACAAATATCACTGTCTCCATTTTAAAGATGAGGAAACTAAGATTCAGGGGAATAAAATTATTTGGCAAGACCACATAGCTAATATGTGACATTAACTGTGATCAAAAGAAAACCATTTCACTCTTAGTTCTGCACTCTCTCTCCTCCATTAGGCTATACTATAGGACTCTAGGGAAACAGTCTGGAGAGGTTGGGAAACTTATTCAAAATGACACAGTAAGTTATTGATAGGACTATGTCTAGAGTCTAGGCCACTGTTCTTTCCAATGTTTAGAACCACTTCTGGTGCAGAGATATGGTAAAACTCAAATGATATAATGGGTATAAAACATTTTGAAAAACCTTAAAGAGCCATGTAAATACAAGTTATTATGATCCACTAGTCTGGGGAATGACTTCAACCCTGGATCCTTCTATTGCAATCCTCTTGAGCTCAAGAAACATTATAGAGGAATATAGTGGCATATTGCTAAATGTTTAAGAACCAGGCTCTCAGGGGGTGGGGGAATGTATGCATACACTTTAAAATTTAATCTGCATTATAAATACTTTCTTAAGTCTGAAAATCAACAAAACAATAAATTAAACTGCAATTGGTAGAGCTAGCAGGTATTTGTTTCAGCTTATTATTAAAAATGTAAAAATGGACTTTCATAGATCAGAGTTGGCTCCAAAATACCCCTGCTTGCCAAATCTATCCTCATGTCATCCAAAGCAGAGTATCTCAAGCTAAATGCTAACAATGAATAGCTCTAGTCTCAGGGGTTACTCTCTGGCCTTCAACCAGCAATACCAAAGACAAAATAATTTTTAAAAAAGAGAAAAGAATCACTTCCCCTATGAAAAAGAAAGTATTTAGGGTTGCAAGTCAGTAAACAACTTCTTTCCTATGGTCCTACAGTATTCAGAAATATCCTGGATAATTTCTAAAACTATGACATTCTGCAGAACTCACAGGTCTAGTTTTATAAGGACTATTAATTGTTCAGAGAGTCTTAATTGATTTTGTAGAAACTGCATGCTTTATAAATCTGAAAAGTGTCATATTTATATAACTAGGAATTCTCACTATTGTTAAAAAAAACCTGATGTCTGTTTTGAGGTCTTTCTTTTTCCATAGTTCAACTTTATATGTAGACAATTTTATTTCAGTTTGTCAGAATAATTGATACAAGATAGAAAAAAAAACGTATGGAAAACACAAAGTAAAAATACACACTTAATTTTGATCACATCAGTCTTTAATATAAAACAAAACAAAAAACCCCTTAATTTATGTTAAAGTTAACATCTTCATACGTCTTAAACAATGAATTTTAAATAATAGAAAAAGGTTTCTTACATAAACCTCTTTCTTGCTTTTAAAAATAAATATTTGCTTGTTGGTCATTTAAGATCAAAATTAAAAGAAAAAAAAGTAAGCGAAAAAAACAGAGAAGTAACTTAAACTGACCCATTCTATGATCATGTGACTGCCTGCTAAACAATTTACATCTTATCAAGCACACTACATTAAGGCAATCCTAGTCCAAATAAAGGGCACAAAAAGTTCTTTGTCTATTAAAAATCACTACCTTATCCCACCCTATTAGTTCTATATTTATGGAAACACCCCATCTCCAAACTCCATTCATTTTCACTGGCTTTCCCTCATTCTTGGAATTGTCTCTCCTCCATCTCCTTACTTCTCTGACTTCCTTCAAGTCTTAGGTAAAATCTTAGCTATCTTTTAGAAGAATCATTTTCTTTCTGATTTTCTCTTAATGCTAAAATGTTAAGGTCTCTTAAGTACCCATTTATTTTGTGTATACCTTGCTGCACAAAGAAATTTGCAGGTCGTCTCCCCCCACATTTGATTATTATCTTCTTGAGAACAGGTAATGTTTTTTGTCTTTGTATATGAACATTTTGCACAGTGTCTTGTATATAGTAGTTACTTAACAAGGGCTTCTAGTAACAGAAGCTTTGAGTTGATCCTTTGATCATGTGTCCTATAAGTTTGAGTCTACTTTCCTATCCCCAAAATATTTATAAGGAAAAGGATAGAATTTCCTTTGAGTTCATGGAGATTGTCTTAGAACTACTGTTCTTTCTATGCCCTGCCAACTGGTTGGTTGATTGATGATTGAGGAACACAGTGGGTTGGGTTCATGGGAGACAACTAGAAAACTCCAAATCTTTACTATTCATCCTAGAATCCTTCCTATACAGAAGGAGAACAAAGTAATCCTACGTAGGGTTTTTTGGATAGCAAAACTACTTTTTATTAAACTATACGTGTTAAACTCTACATTATAATTACCGAGTTACTCATTTTGAATTGACCATATTTGAATTTTCTATGGAAAATTTAGAGATTTACTTA
Source organism: Gracilinanus agilis (assembly GCF_016433145.1). NCBI lineage: Eukaryota > Metazoa > Chordata > Mammalia > Didelphimorphia > Didelphidae > Gracilinanus > Gracilinanus agilis. The sequence continues at coordinate 376,650,157 of NC_058132.1, read as the reverse complement.
TGGATACTTTCCACATATATGTCCCTGGTGATCAGTTTGAATGCAAAAAGTACTCTTACCTGAAACATAACTAAAAAGGAAAGTCAGTTATCAAAATTGAATGTTGTATTCTCTCAGTACCTAGCATTTTATTTAAATAGTAATTTTGGATAAACTATATGGTTTCTGGGTTGTTACCTTTGTTAGCAAGAATAATTCTGAGAATTGATTAAATGTCAAAATGGCTTCAAGTAGTAAAGTAACTGGAGAAGAAAGAAGTATTTTGAAAATTCTATTTGGGTTCATTATATCCTTCTCTAATTTTTAATCTATAGGCTCATTAACCATAGAAAATTTCAATTTCAGTTGTTAAATATCTATAAAATCTTTAAAATGAAACTCCCATTAAAAGTTCATTACCTGGTATATCTCATAACATTTTCAAATAGTCTTTATAAGGAGCACACATTTTATCAACTAATTCAATGTAAGAAGCTCTAAAAATTAAGATTAATGACATTATTCCAAATTTTATTGAGTGACTAAGAACAAATATTTTTTTTTAACCCTTGCACTTCGGTGTATTGTCTCATAGGTGGAAGAGTGGTAAGGGTGGGCAATGGGGGTCAAGTGACTTGCCCAGGGTCACACAGCTGGGAAGTGGCTGAGGCCGGGTTTGCACCTAGGACCTCCTGTCTCTAGGCCTGACTCTCACTCCACTGAGCTACCCAGCTGCCCTAAGAACAAATATTTAACATAATATATTCTTGGTTATTATAGTATTAATAGGCTACATATTCCACCCTCCTGCCTTCATGCTTTTGACTCATGATATTTGTTATGCTTAGAAAGAGTTCCCTTCCCTTTTAAATCAGCTGAATTCCTACCATTATTAATTAAAGTCCAAGTCAAATGGTATATCTTTCATGAACTTTTCATGAACTCTTGCTTAATCACTGATCAGAGCTACCACCCTCAGACATAACACAGAATTTTATTTTCTATTGCTTTAGTTTTTATCATGTGCTTGTGTGTATTATTGTTATCAAGTTAGTCAGTGAGTCAATAAAGTTATCAGGCACCTACTATGTGCCAAGCAGTGCACCTAGTAGTTCAATGGATAAAACACTAGGACTAGAGTCAGGAAGATCTTAGTTCAAATCTTGTCTTTGACACTTCCTAGATGTGTGACCCTGGGCAAGTCACAACTTCTGGTAGGGCACTTAATTTGTTTTAATTCATTGAGAAGGAAATGGCAAACTACTCCAGTATCTTTGCCAAGAAAACCTTGTGAACAGTATTGGTATTCTATGGTCCACTGGGTTATCAATAGTCAGACAGTACACCCCGAACAATAAAGAAAGGCAAAAAGAGACTGTCTTCAAGAAAAGCACATTCTTATGGGAGAGATAACATGCTAATAATTATTTAAATAGCTGTTAGATACATATAGGGTAAATTAGTAGGATGTAATTTCAGAAGGAAGGCATAGAGGACAAATATATAGGACTTATTTGGGAAAGTACTCTTGCCAAAAAAAAAAGTAGAATTTGAGGCTGAGTACTGAAGGAAGATTAGAAGGAGGAGCATTCCAAGCATAGGAGCAGTTAGTGAAAAGGTAAGAAGTTGGGAAATGGAAAGTTGTGGCAAGAAACAGCAAGAAGTTCAGTTTTGTTGGATCACATAATATATAGAAGGAGTAAAGTATGAGAAGATTACAAAGTATGAACTGCTTAAAAACTAAACAGAGGAATTTTATATTTGGTGCTGAAGGGAACAGAGAATAACTGGAGTTTACTGAGGAAGGAAGAGACAAAATCACACTTGCATTTTAGTAATAATATTTTGGCAGCTTAGCAGAATGTGGACTGAAGTGGGAAGGGACTTGAGTCAAGGAGATCAGCCAACAAACTATTGGAATAGTCCAGGTCTGAAGATATGAGAGCCTGAACCAATGTGTTGGTAGTGTGAGAGGAGAGAACAAGATGTGTATAAAAGCTTCTTGTGAAGGCACAAAGGACAGGTCTTCACAACAGATTATATGTGTGGGATGAGTACAAGTGAGGAATCAATCATGATACCTAGGCTGTGGGTCTGAGTGAACTGGAAATTAGTGGTACCTATAAGTAACAGGGAAAGTAAGAACAGGGGAGAGTTTGTGGGGAAAGATAAATTTTGTTCTGAATACATTGAGTTTAAGATGTTTGAGATGTCAAATTTGACATGCCCAAACTATATTTGTTTCTTAATCTACTAGCCCATAAATTCACTAAGGCAGGAACCCTATCACATCCTAGCTAAACTTTGCATCTGTCCCACTGCCTAGGATAACAGTAGGTGCTTAATATATCTTCTTTTGAATGAATGAATAAGCAAAAGATAAAAGGAAATTTAACTTTTTAAAATTGTAGGATTAATCACAGGAAATAACATAAATAAAATATACAGTTCCCAAGATATGATGTTCACTATACTTGTAAAAACTATACCATGTATATGACTACACTGAAATTTTATGAGCAATGGAGTAGCAGAAGTTTTTCCAAATGGACCAAGAAGAGCTAGAAGACTGACCTAATTGTTTTTTTTACAAATATTTATACAAGATTTTGTAGTGGGAAGGGCCTGAAATGCCAAGTAGTCCCACCCAAAATTGAACAGGAATTTCTTTTCTTATTAAGTAGTCTTCCAGTATAAGATTTTCACTAGAGGAATTCACTAGAGCTCTCAGTGCAGTTCATCCCACTTTAAGGTTTATTGTTTGTTAGGGAATATTTCCTTACATCAAGCTGTGATCTACCCCTTTGAAACATCCACCATTAGATCCCAGTTTCATCCTCTGGGACCAAGTAGAAGTCTAATCCCTCTTCCACTGATTATGAAGTTATCTTAATGTGCTTATTCCAAGCTAACAATATGCTGATGACATATGTGAAAGTGTTTTGTAAACTTAAACCTCTATACCAGTGGTTGCCAAACTTTTTTGGCCTACCTCCCCCTTTCCAGAAAAAATATTACTTAGCACCTCTGGAAATTAATTTTTAAAAAATTTAATAGCAATTAATAGGGAAGATAAATGCACCTGTGGCCATCACCACTCCCTTGGTTGCTGCAGCGCCCACCAGGGGGAAGTAGCACCCACTTTGGGAATCACTGCTCTATACAAATGTAGACTATTATTATTCTACCATCATCCACTCATTTATTATGTCCATCATACTTACCTCCACAATACCCCTTGGTCTATCTCCATCTCTTCATCCCCAATGCTAGTACTATGGTTCATTCTTAGATTATATCACAGCATAAAGGAATATGAAGGAGGTGACTAGGTGGCTCACATGGTATATGGAGAGCCAAGCCTAGAGATGGGAGGTCCTGGGTTCAAAGATAACCCCCATTGCCAAGTTCTTACTACTCTTCTGCTTTGGAACCAATACAGAGTATTGATTCTGAGATAGAAGGTAAGGGTTTTTTTAAAAAAGGAATGTCAAGATCTCAAAAGTTCCTCTCAAGGTTTTTTATGCTCTAGGAAGACGAGGTTTTGTTTTCTTTATTTCTCAGGGGAATCACCTAGTCAATAGTTAAATCAGCTATTGGATTACTGCTTCATGTGCAATTAACCACAAATTACAATGAGGGATCACTGGTCTGGCTCATTTAAAAATGATTGGCTTCAATCTCATAATACTGGAAAGGGGTAAAACAAGGTAAGATTTTTATTCAGTGATGTGGAGAGACACTAAATACCCGCCTATAGGTTTAAAAATCCAAAGTTAGATATGGCTGGCTACTGAAAAAAATCAAATAATGTTAGTCCATACATCTATTTTCATCGTGCAATCTACTACTACTTCGATTATAAAGATACCATTTTTTAAGAATTATCAAAAACATTATTATCATTAGAAAAAGTAATATTACTTTAAGTCATGCAGCATAAAAAAGTCAAAACCTTGCTATTTTAAATTGCAGCCAATTTCTGATTATTAGATGACTGTTTATCTTGTTAGTGGGCTATCCAATCCTCTTGCTTCTTCCTGATCATTTCTTAACCCAGTTTTCTAAGCTTATTCACTCTAATGCTATTAGTATCATTTACATCCTGGCTTGTGACAGAATTCTCAACTTAATAGTTCACTGTTCAAAAATGGTACAACTTGGCCAAAAGGAACAGAAGCTAAAACAAGGGACAGCTGCTGTAGAAATGGAAATTATTCATTCTGGGAACTCAGACCACATTACTTTTAAATAATTCACATATGTTTAAATAAGCTTTTTTTAAAGTGACTGGGACCAAGGGATCTTTGAACTATATTTGCATATTTCCAACACTCTCAAAGAGCAAGGAGGTCAATTGCTAAGAAAAAAAAGATACAGACTAAGAGGGAAAAGTCTTAAACATACCCAAAACTGAATTTTGTCTGTTTTCATTCCCTCTCTTCAGTGTTCCTTATTTCCTAATTCGTTTATGTCTACTGAAACAGTAAGAAAAATCATTTTGTTCTACATAGCCTTTACTAAAATCAGATTTAATTGAATATATAATATACTAAAAATAATTTTTATGGGCAACAAATTCTGAACTATTTTTCCCCAAAGAGTAATCAATGGGAAGTTTCATCCACACCTATATGGAAGAACAATCTCTGTCTTTTCTTTAGAGCAGAGATTGCGTTATTCTTTGTGTTGGTATATTTTTTCACTATGAAGGGCTTTGAAAAATGCCTAACATAGGAGGTAGTGCCAAGACGGCAGATTTTAGAGAGCAACCTGATGAACTCTCCCAACATTTCCCTCCAAATAATTCTGAAATAGCACCTCAAAATGAATTCTGAATATAACCACAAAAGGTCAGAGTAAGACATTTTTTTCAGGCCACAACACTTTAGGAGGTCAACAAGAGAGGTCTGTGACACCAAAGTGGGGGGCTGACCTGGAGCACACATGATAGCAACATCCATGGCAAACCCTGGAAGTCTTTGTGGAAGAAGCACCAGCAATTTTAGGAGCTCTCCAGTCTACAGATGGAAAAGGGTTCAGACAATTTTTCAGAAAGAGATTACAGGAGACCTTTTTCTGATCTTGAGCACAGAATCTGGTGCTATTGTGCTATTAGGAAATTCTATTGCTCATATACAGTTCTAGGGCAAGGAGGAGTGCTTATGTTCCATTGCAAGGGAGGAGGAGACCTGGTTACAGTTCTAGAGTCAAAAGGAGCACTAGTGCTTACACTGAATGGGGATCTGAGGTTCTTCCTCAGCAAGGAACAAAGCATAGACCAGGAGACAAATTACTATACATTATGGCAGATCACACCACCTTGGAAGCACTGAAAACTTTCAGAGGCCTAGAACTAGCATAAAAAAGTCCTAAACTTGGGACAGTCCCTCTTCACCCCTAGATGATCAAAGCCCAACTTTAATATAAAGTTCAAAGTCAAACAAATGGGTTAGAAACATGAGCAAATGATGAACTTGACCATAAAAAGATACAGTGGCACAAACTGAGAAGAAGATAGCAACATGAAAAGAACTACAAGCAAAATCTTAAAGAAAAATTGCAAATTGCCCACAAGCCTCAAAAGAATTCTGTTAAATTCTGTTAGAGCTGTTAAAGAAAGATAAGAGTGGTAGAGGAAAAAATGAGAAAAGAAAATTATGAGAAGAGAATTAATTGGTTAATATAAGAGGCAAAACAAGCCAAAACAAAAGATTGAAGAAAATAACACCTTAAAAAACAGAATTAGCCAATTGGTGAAGAAGTTAGAAAAATTTACTGAAGATAAGAGCTTCTCAAAAAAGCATAATAGGTCAAATGAAAAAGGAGGTATAAAATTCACTGAAGAAATGAACTTCAGAAAAGCAGAATTGATCAAATGGAAAAAGAGGTACAAAAGTTCACTAAAGAAAATATATTTCTAAAAGTTAGAATTGGACAAGTGAAAATTAATAATTACATGACACAACATAAAACAATAATGCAGAGTCAAAAGAATGAAAAAAGAGAATGTGAAATATCTCATAAAAAAACCAACTGACCTGGAAAATAGACTGATGGGAGAGATAATTAAAGAATTATTGACCTACATAAAAGCCAAGATAAAAAAAAAGCCCTAGACTTCACTTATAAAAATAAAATCTACACCCAAATTGATTAATAGTCAAAAGATATAAACAGGCAGTTTTCAGAGGAAGAAATAAAAAGTACCTATAGTGATATAAAATTGTTTCAATTACTATGGATTATAGAGAAATGCAAATTGTAACTGATGTACCTCCCTACACCTATCAAAAATTACAAGTATTGGAGGGGAGGTAAGAAAGTAGGTACGCTAAAGAACTACTGGTGGAATTTTGAATTTATTTAACCATTCTAAAGAACAGTTTGGAATTATGCCCAAAGAGTTATAGAACTATGCAACTATAGTTGTTTTGCTAGCATAGTTGGATGCAACTATAGTTGCATACTTGTATAAAACTACCCTTTAATCCAGACTGCTAGTCTGCATCCCCTTAAAAAAAATCAGAGAAAAAGGAAACGGACCTATATGTCCAAAAATATTTATAGCAGCTCTTTTTGCGGTGGCAACGAATTAGAAATTTAAGGAATGCCTCTGAGGGAATGGTTGAACAAGTTGCACTATATGACTATCTTGAAGTACTATAAGAAATAATGAGCAGGATATTTTCAGAAAAGCCTCAGAAGATCCATATAAATTAATGCAAAGTGAAATAAACAGAACCAGGAAATCATTAAAAACAGTATCTAAAATATTGTAATGATAATCTTTTGTAAAAGACTTAGCTACTCTGATCAATACAAAGATCTGAGATGATGCAGAAGGTCTCACGATAAAAAATATTATCCAACTCCTGAGAGAAAACTGATGAACTGAGTTCAAATGAAATTATAATTTTATCACTTTCTTAAAAGAGGGGCTCTCACATATTAGGTGCTTAGTACTTGTCAATTAATTAATTGATGAGGAATCTAGAGTTTAAAGGAGAAAAACTTGGCACAGTATAGTCTACCCTTTGACTATAGATTTCTTCAGAATAGAGGACATATGACTACCAAGTCTATGATTTATCTGGCAGATAGGACTTAGAAAGTTGCCTAATATAGCAAAAAGACAAGTAATTTGTGTAAAGTAACTTAATTAGTGTTGGAGAAATAACTTGAATTCAAAATTTTTTGACCCAAAGTCTAGCACCCTACCCACTAGACCCACTGCCTACATTTGGTTGGAATTTAACCCAAAGAAATTGCTAACGAACCCATTACCAGAGGAAAGAATAAAGTAAATAGCTTTTTATTCCTGTTTTATAAGTCCACTGACAATATCAAGACTAAGGAGAATGAGGTTCTAAACATTGTTCCCTACTTTACATCTCCCTAGCCACAAATAGGGGTGGGGAGTTAGAGTAGTACTGTTTCTTTCTTTGTCCCCCAAATTTACTAGATTTTCAGGTAGAGCACGAATTTGTTAGCTAAGAATAGCCATCTTCTTAGTCTTACCCTCTCATAATATTTACAATGGAATTTATTGTGGGTCAATTGAATCTTGGATGTTTTCAGGATCCAGACCTCTGAAATCAAATCTGACTACTTGATAATGTTTCAATTGAACACTGACCAAATGGAAAACAAGCCTCCACTGCCTTAATCTGAATTAGGAGCTAATTAGTGTAACTTCACAATCACCAAAATAGATTTCATAATGGATTCAAGTGATTGACAACTTTTTCAATGTTAATTTGAAAACTATAAATAATTACATAGCAACTGAAGTTATTCTTTACACTAGAGCACTAAACAGCCCACATACAAATAAAAAATATTACCCAAACATGCTAAATTAGCCCAGTTATAATTAATGAATCACACATTTGAAGTAAGACTCCAAAGATAGGAAAGAAACTGTCTCTCAAATTAATGTTCCTTCTTTTCTGAGCTATATAGTTAACATCTCTACAAAACAATTTGGGCAGAATAACTTGTAAGGGTAGGCATAGATACATAAATCATTTCAATTTAGAGTTCTGAATTTTTAAATGCTTTCTAGCCACATTAATATTAGCATTAAGTGAGCTATTTATATATGTATTCCTTGAATAAAATATAATTTGTATTTTAAATTTGATTATCTGCATCTTCTTTTTTTTTTGTGGTGTTGAGACAGCATCATGAAGGGTGCAAGGAATTGTGGCCCTGAAATTTACTACCTGTATGACCCTAGGCCTCTGTTTTCTCCTTTGTAAAAAGAGTTGGTTACTCTTTGATCTCTAAAGTCCCTTTCAATTCCTAAGTTCTGTGAAATTTTTCAGGAGTAGTTAATTAGCTTTTTCTGATGATGATGAAAGATGGCATTCAGAGCATCAGAGTTCTGGAGCTAGAAAGGAACTCAAAGACCAACTCTTCTAATTCTCTCATTTTACAAATTAGGGAACAAGTATCTTTTCCATGATTCACATAGTAAATGTCAGAGGTCAGATTTAAATTCAGGTCCTCTGATATATATGTGTGTATTCATATATGTATATATATGCATACACAATATATATCTATATGTACATATGTATATGCAAACACATAATATAATAACCTCCTTTGAATCTCTTAAGGCCCCTATGAGAGATGTGCTGTTAGTATTAATATCTCTAAATTATAGATGAAGAAATTGAAGTTAAAGAGTTTAAATAGCATAATTATGGTCACATAGTAAATGTTAGAGGTGAGACAGAAAACTAGGTTTTGCGGGTTCCAAGTTAGCCTTCTATCCATTTTGTTACCCTGGATCACTAATATTAGGTAAATTGCTTTAATTAACCCCCACAAAAACAGTAAAGATATGAACAGACTAGAGGCTCCAAAAAACTAGCATTTCAAAAACAAAAACAGTAAGCTGAACTTTTAACCAGCCTTCCCTGATCTGTTGTCCAGAGACTTTCTCCAAAATGGTTAACAAATAAAATATAAAGAAACAATTCCCAAATTTTAATTACTCAGTTTTTTAAAACATTTATTAATATTTATTTTTTAGAAAAGTTAACATGGTTACATAATTCGTGCTCTTAATTTCCCTTTCACCCCCCCCCCCAAGCTCTGCTCCCCCATGGCTGATGCGTATTTCCACTGGTTTTAACATGTGTCATTGATCAAGACCTATTTCCAAATTGTTGATAGTTGCATTGGTGTGATCATTTCGAGTCTACATCCCCAATCATGTCTATTTTGATGCATTAACCAGAGGAAACATTTATTTTGTCCCCAAAAGTAGCTTAAAGAAAAGCGAATATCCCATTTGATGAGTTCAAGTCTGCTGCCTTCGGAAGAGAATCACTGATTTTAGTCAAGTCCTGAATTTTTTAACATTTATTATTTTCAGGGACTTAATGCACACTCGGGAGACAGCTTTTAGTTTCACAGTGTGCCAGTCTGTCATTTGTCACGGAACATGAAGAACACAGGTGGCTGCCAATAATGCTAGCTTTTCCCTACTGGCCTGGAAATGTGACTCATTGTTGTCCTAAGGAGATAATGCTTTTTGGTAAGAGCAACCAAAGTTCTCATTTCATCTTTGATTAAAAACCAAAGGCTACAAGAAAAAAATATAATTGCCTTATGTCACATTTTTTAAAAAGTGATTAAGCACTTTTAATTAAAAAAGAACAAGATGATTTTTTGGGGAAAAGAATGCTTAAAGAGTTAATGCTCAAAAAATTAATCAAAAGATAATAAATGTCATGGGAAAAAATTTGGAACAGGAAAACATCCCTACATCCAATCTGTGCTCAGTCTTATCAATTCTATCCCTAGAACTTTGCTCCTATTCATCCCCTTCTTTCCTCTTACAAAAGTTCCGAAAATCTTTCATAACACCTTAGCAACTTGGAAACTTGATGACAATTATCATCAGAGAGCTCAGCTGTTATCCCACAAAGTGAGCTTTTCAAAGTAATTCAACAAAATACAGTCCAGCTACAAAACTATAATGAACAGAATCTATTTTTTTTAAATAGCTGAATATCTTCTGGATAATATCAGAGTAGTGAATTAAAAGTCAGAAATGCTTGGCTCCCTTAATTAGTTTTTAACTAGCTACAGAATCTGGAAAATGGTTTCCTTAATATGAAATGAAGAGCTTGCATTGATCTAGATTAGAAGACTTAAAGTGAGTTCAGGAATGCCTCCAAGGTCTTGAGATACTTTCAGATAGATTGCCAGGTGAAAATTATTTTCATAAAAATACTAAGATATTTTAATTTCCAACATGGTAAATACTGATGAACATAACCCACATAAACAAAAAGTCTTCTGGGCCCTCACTAATTTTTAAGAGTATAAAGCAGTGATTCCCAAAGTGGGCGCCATCGTCCCCGGTGGGTGCTGCGGCAATCCAGGGGGGGCAGTGATGGCCACAGTCTGATAGTATGTGACAGGGGGCACTAAGTAATATATTTTTGGAAAAGGGGGCGGTAGGCCAAAAAAGTTTGGGAACCACTGGAAAGGAATCCTGGGGCAAAAAGTTTGAGAATTGCTGGTCTAGATCAGTGTGTGAAAGTCAAATAGAAATTATTCCTAAAGGGCACATATTGACTTAGAAAAGCAGAAATTAGCATCTATTTTGTATTATATTTTTATTTATTATCCTGATATATTTCTCAATTATATTTTAATCTGGTTTTGATCAGGTGCAAGTTTGACATTTGACGTAGAACATATTAATGATTTCCTAAACTAAAAATCAGCATGTTGATAATCTGCTTTATAGAAGCATTATGTTTTGGTATTTTTAAACAAGTCTGCTCTTTTGGAAAATAGTTTCTGATATATACTATGTCTATATCCCAGATTTTACACACACACCATACATACAAGAACACAAAAATACATATATGAATATATGCATTCCCTTTCCATATGTGCATGAATATTTTTAACATATGTATAGACATTTGCATGCATATATGCACACACAAAGATACATACACATATATAATTTTATCCAGCATTACAACTTAAAGTTTAGCCATAAATTTATATCTATTTTATTGGACTCTAAAGATTATTGAAAATCCTCATTCTCATTGGTTTTACCCAGTAAATATATACAAAATTGGCAAAGACATAATTTGACAATGGTTTTTGAAAATTATTCATGTAGTTATGGTGAAAATCATTGCCTCCACAAACATAAACATATCTGTTCTCTTCCTTCTCTTGGAAGGCATTGACTTCAGAATACTTTCAACAGATAATCAGAACTTTTCTTTCAATTCTTAATAAATATTTCAAGAAAAAAATTTCCAGGGAAGACATAATTTTAAAAAGGATAATAAAACCAATAAAGTATTTTCATTGCATAGTTTTTAAAATGTTATTTTTTTCTAAAGAAAAACTTAATTCTGTCTTTATAACATCCAACTCTTCATATACATGAAGAGAGAATACAGTGAAAGTCAAAGGATTATATAGTTTATATAAATTATTTTTAAAAATTGTAAATGATTCTAAAGACTTAAAATACATGGTCTCCAAAGTGGTTGCATCTCTCAAATAAAGGTGCATGGATGATTTGTAGAATATTTACAAAATAAGTATAATTACAGAAGTTTTATTTGAAATGAAATAAAAATGCTTCAAGAGTAAGAAAAAAGCAATCCAAGAGGAGAGGGAGGTGGGAAAGGAACCAAATAATGCATTCAACATTTCTAACAAAATTATATCATCTAAATTTTATAAAGAGTTGACATGAAAATTTAAGATTAAATATCATTTCTGCACAGATAAGCAGTGGAAAATGAATGGGTAATTTCCAAAAGAAACACAGTCAATGGTCATCTGAAAAATATTCAAAACCAATAATAATAATAATAGAAATGCAAACTAAAACAATCTGAGTCATAAAAATTTGAAAAGTTGTAAAAGATTTTAAAAATTCACTATTGGTAGTTCTGTGGAAAACAAGCACTGTCAATGGAGCCATGAATTGTTACCATCATCTTAAAAAGTAATATGAAATTACCCAATGAAAATTTGAAAAATCTTTGTAACCTTGATTTTAAAGATTTCACTTAGTTTTATACACCAAACAAGTTACAAAAGAGAAAGCCATATCTATGCAAAAGCATTCCCAAAAGTACTATCTAGTGTAAGAATAAAGGAAAAAAACAAATAAAGTAAACTTTGATAAACAAAACTATGTACTCAACTTTGGTAGGTTGGTTGAATTGGACTGTAAAGATTACTGAAGTTGCCAACATTGGTAGATTAGCTGAAATAAATTGTGCTTTATGAGTATAATAGAATTTTATTGCCTCATAAGGAATGTCAATTATGAATAATGCAAAGAAATTCAGAAAGATTTGTATATATGAAGATATTCAGATTAAAGAAAGAAGAATCAAAGGAAGAAAAAAATAAGCACAATGCCTGCAACATAAAAGATGACATTAAACAGCAATGAATCTACCACAACAGATGCCACTGGCATTAACACCTTTCTGAATTTAAAATACAGATCATTTTTATAATATTCAAAAATAAAAGTAGTGCAAAATTTAATGTTCAAACATTCTAAATCAAGGTTTATTTAACTAGTGTAGGCTTTAAAATTTTTAAATTCTTCTTCTTGTTTTTAACTGTTTTTATTTTTTCTAATGACTTCATATATTTGAAATTTAGTAAATGTAGTTGAATGTTTAAAATGTATTCTAGCAATAAAAAATGAAGACCTAAACCAAAAAGTTTTTTAGAAAAATAGAGACTGAAAACATTTGGATAAGGTACCTCAAGGGCTATTGTGCGTTTACCACAAGGCCTCTTTGGCAAAATGAGATACTTGTACTTTTTAGGACTGAGCATGGAGAGAAAAACAAAGAAGAGAAAAAAGGGGGGGAACCTGTTGCCTAGTGACAAAGCCTAAAAGGAATGTTTCTGCTCTGCTTTCTGATGGCTAGGTAGGCTGACCTTAGTGGCCTGACTAAATGATTCTGTTCTGCCCAATGAATAGCTCAAGAATAAGAAGGAAATCTCCTCAGCAGGACCATGATCCTAAGGAAACAACTATAACAAAAGGATGACTGGCTTTTCCCTCAGTAACGGGTAAAGGGTGATTGAGAAATATGAGTAGATTTTAATACCGCATCTCTGACTTACACATGCATTTTATAGTTTCCAAATTAAAAACATGTAGAGAACTCAAGAATTAAGTACATGAAAAATTTAATATTTTAAAACACCAAGTTATTTTAAACAAATAATTTCTTGACATCTTGAATATATAGTCAATACTATATATACACATATATAATAATTCAATTTACATATTGAGCATGTAGATGGAAATGTATAATTTTCTTCTATATTTTTTATTTTTTTCTAATGTAACTTCTACAATTCTATAGACGAAAATGCAATAGAACAGAACATCGAGTCCGAAAACATCAAGGTTATAAAAATATACATCAATTTAGTCTTATTAGATGAAGAGGAAAAAAAATTCCTACTCTAGGAATTTTGGCAAAAATGAGAACAACCATTGTTTTAATCCATGAAGTTTAATTGCAAAGAATAAAATAAAACCAAGTTGTACCCACACTCTGAAGGGCAAAATCTTACTCAGGACAAATGACATGCAAAGTCAAATCTGTTCATCAGCTTCCTCCCCCACAAACAGGTTGATAATGAATATAAGAAATACAGTATGAAAATATTTTAATCAGGACATTAGAGAGCCAAGGGTTCTTAACTGGGGTCTAAAATTTTTTTAAAGAATGATAATTGTTTTAATATAATTAGCTTCTATTTTAGTCCTTTTATTTTTATCCATTTAAAAATAATATTCTGAGGAGTCCTTACACTTCACTGCCCAAGGGTTCCATGACATAAAAAAGAATCCCTGTTCAAATCACACCCCCTACCAATTTCAGAAATTTGGAAGCTAAAACTGAGAGACTGTGACTTGAACAAGGTCACAAGGCTAGCTCATTGCAAAGCTGAGATCAAAGCTCAGCTATTGCTGTATGATCTTGTTTACGTCAAGAGGATTTGAGTTAATTTTTAAAAAGAATTGCATTTAGTTACTTCAAAATGTGCATAAATTTCTTTTTTTTTGAATTTTTAGAAATTTTTTTATCAATTACATATAATAATAACTTTTCATGTAAATTTTCCAAAATTATATAATCCGAATTGGATCCCTCCCTCACTTTCCTCCCTCTTCCCAGAGCTGGTAAACAATTCAGTCTAGATAATATATATGTATTATTATGCAAAACACATTTCCATATTGTTTGTTTTTGTAAGTAAATAATCATATGAGGACAAAAATCCCAAATAAACAAGTGAAAAATTGTATGCTTTCATCTGCATTCTGATGTTCTTTCTCTGGAGGTGGATAGCGTTCTTTGACATAAATTCCTCAGAATTATCCTAGATCATTGTATTGTTGAGAGTAGCTAAGTCTATCATAGTTGATCATTCAACAATATTATTGTTACTGTGTACAACGTTCTTCTGGTTTTGCTTATTTCATTCTGCATCAGTTCATGTAGTTCTTTCCAGCTTTTTTGAAATCATCCTGTTCATTATTTCTTACAGCACAATAGTATTCTATCACTATCATGTACCACAATTTGTTCAGCTATTCCCCAATTGATGGACATCCCTTCATTTTCCAATTCTTTCTCACACAAAAAGAGCAGTTAAATAGTTTTGTACAAGTAAGTCCTTTCCACCCCCACTTTTTAAAAAAATCTCCTTAGGAGACAGACCTAGTAGTGACACTAAATTTGTTTTTATAGCCCTTTGGGCATAGTTTCAAATCCCCTTCCAGAGTGGTTGGATTGATTCACAATTTCACCAGCAATTTTACCTCATTCCCTCTAACATTGATCACTTTCCTTTACTCTCATATTGGCCAATCAGATGGGTATTATGTTTGCATGAATTTAAATCAATCAGACCACAAGTGTTCATTTAGTTTCTACTATGTGTCACAGTTAGATAATGAGATACAAAGATAAACAATGAACCAGTCCCTGCTATCAAGAAATTTAAATTCTATCAGGGCACACAACATGTACATTTATAGTATACCTGACATGTGCACACACAAATACATATAAAGTGAGATTACATTTGGGACCTGAAGGAAGTCAAGGAAGCCAGGAGGAGAATAGGGAGGAACAAAATTCCAGATATAGAGAAAAGCCAGTAAAAATGTCTAGGGTCAATAGATGGAATATTCTGTTCAAGAACAACCAAGGAGGCTAATATCACTGGATTGCAAAGTATATGGGTATAAATATAAAATGATTGGAAGGGAAGAGAGGTGCTGGATTATGAAGGCTTTGAATGGCAAACAAGAATTTTGCTTTTGATTTTGTAGGTTATAGGGAGTCACAAGACTTTTTTTTGAGTGGGAGAATGATTTATTCAGACCTATACTTTTGGATAATCAATTTGAAAGCCGAGAGGAGTCTGAATTGGAAAGAAACTTGAGGAAGGGAAACTTATTCCAACATTATGAAAATATTCCAGGGATGAAGTGATAAATGCCTGGACCAGGGTGGTGGCAGTGCCAGAGAAGAGAATGGGGCATATATGAGAGGTCACAAAGGTAGAATGAATAGTATTTGGCAACAGATTGCATATTAGGGGTGAGAGGAACTGGTTCTTGAGTTGAGTCTTGAAGAAAGTGAGGGGTGCTATCAGAAGGAAAAGAGAAGGGAGTGAATACTAGTAGGAACTGGCTAGTGCCAAAACATAGAGACAAGTGGATTGCTATGTGATGAACAGTTAGTCTATTTTGAATGTTTTATAGTGTGGGGAGGATCCAGATGCTGAAGGGCTTTAAAAGTGAAGAGTTTATACTTTATCCTTTATGTATGATTAGATATATGCTCAAAGAAAGTCATTTTGAAGACTTTGTGGAAGAGGAATTGGAGTTAAGATAGACTTGAGGATGAGAAAATGAGTGACTTTAGACAGAGACAATTAGGAATAGTCCAGGTAGGAGATGAGGTCTTGAATTTAGATGGTGGCTCTGGGAGTAGTTGGAAAGGAACAGAAGCAGAAGATGTAGAAGTGAAAAAAAAAGACAAGATTTGGGTATGTGGGACAAGAGAGAAGGAGGAGTCAAGGATAATGCTAAGTTTACAAATCTGGAAGACTAGAATGGTGGTGCTGTTGATAGAATTAAGTTCAGTAGACAGTGTTTTGGTAGAAAGATAGTGGGAACAGTTTTGAGTATGTTGAGTTTTAGATCTGTTTGAAATGTCCTTTAGGTAGTTGGTCATATAATACTGAAGCTCAAGAGAGAGAGAGAGACTGGTACTGGATATATGGATATGTAAATTATTTATGTGGAAATGACAGACCCATGGGAGATTATGAGATCACCAAGAGAAGATATAGAGAAAGAAGAGGAGAAGACCCAGAGCAGAACCTTTGGGTTCTCTAATTATGGTATGTGGTATGGATTCTGAACCAGAAAAATGAAAAAGAATGATAATATAGGTAAGAGGAGAATGAAGAAACAATAATAACTAAAATATTTATAATGCACTTACTATGTGCTAGGGATCCTTCCCACAACCCTGGGAAGAAAGTGCTATTATTATTTGTGTTTTAAAGATGAGCAAACTAAGATAGATAGCAGTAAGTGACTTAACCAAGATCATACAACTAATAAGTTTTTGAGACCTGATTTGAATGAGTTCTCACTGACTTTTTGCCTAACACTCAATCCACTGTACCACTGTGCAAAGGGAATTTCATCCCCTCCCCTCTCCTTGATTGCCAGGTCCATCCCATTCTCTACCTGATAAAAGAGTTGGGTTGGAGTCCACCTACTTCTTTTTTGGCTCTGAACTTCCCAGAGCAGGCAGGAGAATGGATAGAGAAGCTTGGAAGGCTGGACAACACGTGGTCAGACAGAATTAGAGTAAGGGAATTTAAATCTATTCTTATCTATCATTTCTATTTCAAGTGATTATTAATAAACTTTATAGAAAATAAGAAAGTGGTAGATATTAATTTTAAACCTAACACCACATAGGTATTCCCCAAAATATAAAATCAAGAAAACCCGAAGAATAGAAGAAACAGGAGAGAGTAGCTAACAATGTCAAATGATGCAGAAAAATATGCAAGGTGATTCAAGGCTAAACAACAACTAGAGAAATAGAACTGTCATTCCAGAGTTCATAAGATCTCAAATTTCTCACATTACTGTATAGTAACATAAAAAATAACCATCTAATTTTTTTTAAGTAGACAAAGAATAACATTGAAAACTTATTCTTAAAATCTTTCAAGTTACCTATGGCTTTCAGTTTTAAGGATTCTAGTGCACTCTCTAACATAAGAAAGCAATTCAATTAATTATACTGAAATCTGTATTTTGCCTTATATTATTCAACATTTTATCAACAAGTTGGTTTAATACACTGATGCCATGTTTATCACATTTGCTGATGACACAATGCTGGGAAGGACCACTAATTTTGTCAAATGACAAAATAGAAACAAAAAACTTCCTGACAGGCCAGAGCAATGGTCCAAATCTACCAGAATTAAGTTGAATTCAGGATTTATGTAAGGTCTTTCAGCTTCCTTCGAAAAAACAATTACACAAGTTCAGAAGAAAGAAAATGTGTATTTGCCGTATATAGTAAAAAAAAAACTAAACCTAGAGTTTATTTAATTGCAAACTCAATGAGTCAACCACGTGACAAACTTCTGAGAATAGTGCTGTATAAAATCCAAAATAATGGGTATAACAGGCCTATTGTACTCTGTCCCCTATCTAGATTATTCTAAATATTTCTGGGCAGAGTAGTAATTACACTGACAAATTCAAGTAAATCCAGCAGAAGGTAACCAGAATGGTACAGGGAGGGAATAGGACTAGATTATCTTTCAAAGTCCTTCAAACTCTGAAATTCTAGTGTTGGAGGTTACACTGAAAACCATAGGGCAGGCATGGTTACATACAACTGTAATATCAGCTATTTTTGAAGCTGAAGTTGGCAGGTTTCTTGAATTTTGTACGTCTGAGATGAAGCATGCTAAGCTGATCAGGTGTCCCCACTAAGCCTGGGTCCAAAATAGTGAGCCCATGAGAAGTAGGAGGTGAAGTCATTAGGTAGCTTAATAAAGGACAAATTAGTCATTCTGGAAACAGAACACATCAGTAATGAGATTCGACCCTTGAAGTGTTTCTTGTGCTAGGAAAGGAAGACAGATCTAGTCTTAAATATATAAAAAATAAAAGAGAAGAAAAGGAAAGTAAAGAATAAACAAGATGAGAAAGGAAAAAGAAAGGAAAAGAAATGAAAAAAGAGGAAAGAAAAGGAAAAGAAGAAAGAAAAAGAGAATGGGAAAAGGAGAGAGAAGTGAAGGGAAAACACAAAAAAGGTAAAGAAAAAATATGAGAAGATTAAAGAGGAAAATACCTATTTACATCATATGTCAAAACAAGCTATGGGAAAGACCCCAAGAGGAAATCTTTTGCTCCCTCAACTATTGTAGATAATTTGGTAAATTTGCTATTTAATTATAATAGAGCTCTTCATCCTCATCTCCAATACTGAATATCTGTTTTTTTCCTCGTTGTTTCACTATTGAGTTTCCATTGTTTTCAGTGCTCTACACTCAAGTGACTTAGTTCATTTGTTTCCAATAATCATTGCTCCTATATGATAATCAATCGGTGTCTTCCTATTCCCTAACCAGAACACTGCATAATAATGGTGATTATTTTTGTTACAAAGACTTCTTTGTCAGAGCTCATATTTTACGATGAATTGAGCAATCATGGTCACAGCAATAAAGAGCAAACTCTTATAGATCTCCTGACAAAGCCAATGAGGAATAGTGCATCATTTAATGGTAATAGAAAAAATAGTCATGACACATATGATGTTTCTAAGAAGTGGGGAACTCTGTAACAATCACTTCATGCAGTAAGGCTCATAGTTCACTGATGGTCAAATACAGCTAAAGGCCAGGAGCCCTTGGCAACAATGACCTTGTATTTTGTGACTCTTCATTCAACTCACTGGTTTTTTTTTGGAAACTAGGACTTTGGGAGTAAATCAATGAGAAAAGGCTTGATATGGAATAAGAGTTTAGAGAATTAAAAAGAAAAAAGAAACAAAAACTGAAGCAAAGTATCTGCATAGACATTCAAACCAAAGAGAAAAACAAAATCTGAGAGTAAACCCTTATCAAGGAAACTTGGACATAAATGTTAACCTTAGTAGGCATCAGAAGGCAGTAAAAGTAAAAGATTTCTATAAGCAACCTTTTAATGCTCACCAATTAAACTCCTCTCTGGACTTTTTGTTATTCTTGGAACAAAACACTCCATCCCTATTTTTATTTAGTTCCTTGGAATTTTCTCCCTCACCATAGATATCTTCCATCTTTCTTAGATTCCTTGAAATCCCAGCTAAAATCCCACCTTCTACAAATAACCTTTCTTGGATCCCCATAATTCTAGTGCCTCTTTGTTGTTGATTATCACCCATTTATCCAACAAACATCATGTTGTCTCCCCAGTCTTTAAGACTCAATTGTCTCCTCCTCTGGGCACGAGACTATAACCTTGAGAAAAAAGAAATATTTTATCCCAATCTTTGTACCTCAAATACTTTGCACAATGTCTGGTACATGCTTAATAAATGTTTGTTGACTAGACCAATTATATGGATTTTATATGAATCTGAATCTTTTTGTTCTCAGTTGTTATGAATGTTGGAAATTTTGAAAGACTCTCCCCTAGAGGTTGGTTTTAATATTTTGAGGATTTAATATTTCTTAAAAATAGAGGTCAAATTTGCCAGTGATAAAATGTTGTCTGGTTTCTAGAGGTGACGATGTATGTATATGCTTACTATGTAAGCATATATGTAAGCATATACACACAAACAGATATGTATTTTATCTGCTTACTGACTAATTGCCCTTTAGAAATCTGGTAGGTACATCAAATTTGTCTTTACTTTTAGTTAAAGTAGACACAGATGGGCAAACTGTTGGGAGAAATACACAAAGTAAATAAATACTTTTCAAAGAGCTTCGACTATACCAGATAATGTTGAAGTTGCACACTAATACTTTAGCCAGTACTTCACCTTGCTTCCATGTTTCCCATTTTTGTTCCCCATTAGATGTCTCCCTCTCCCATCGTTACTTGACAAGAATTCCATGGGAGTGTCAGAATGTAGGCTTTTGACTTGGCTAGGAGGAAGAAAACTGGAGAAGGAAATTGCAAACTCCAGTCTCTTTGCCAAGAAAACATCAAATGGAATCATGAAGAGTGGGACCAGATTGAAATAACTGAAAAAAATGAGGGGAAAAATCACTCTGACAATGCAAATCAGCAACTGCTGTGCAATTTAGTCTGAGAAGGTTGTCTGAGACACTGAAAGCTTGCAACTACCTCCAGGTCACATAGCCATTATGAGTCAGAGATTGAACTCAAATTCAGGTCTTTCTCTGAGGTTAGAGCTTGATCTACTATGCTATGTTTGTTTATAATCTTCATATTGCTTTTCTCTTCTCTGACAGTTGTGTGATTATTTAGTTGTGATCTACTCTTGAAAATTCATTTTATTTCTTTGAGATATTCAATAAAAATTATGAGATTTGAAAGTCCTAGTCCAACTAAAATAAGTTATTCAAGTCATTATTACCTTACAATCCTAAGAACAATTAGAAAAATTGTTATTAATTTTGCCTTCATCGAGAATTACTAATGGTGAAACAAATTGTCTGTGCATATGAACACAACTGAAATATCCAATATGATCTGAGATTTATAGAAAGAAGATATCTTAAAAGCCTTTGTGCCTAACCCCATCATTTAAAACATGAGGAATCTGAAATTCATAAAGATAAACTGTGCATTAAGTCTCACCTCTAGTAAGTATCTAAAACAAGATTTAAATTGAAGGCTTTGTGACTTCAAAGCTGGTACTCTATCCACTATGCCATCTAGCTAACCCTAGCACATAAATAGCTCATAAATATTTAATTGTTTAAAAGTTATTAAATATTTCTTATCCCATTAAACAGTACAGATATTCCTTTGTGGAAAGAAAAAAGCCAGTAAAAAAAATCTCTAATTAAACAGAAGGTGTGGAGCAACAGAGTTCCTTTCTTCTTCTAAGATCACCTTAAAAAAACTTGCTAACTCCTGGACAAAAGAATTAGACATGGCTTCATCTATTCCTGAGCAGCTGGGTTTATGTTCCGGTCTATTTGCCTCTTGAACAGCACATATGAAGGATTCTCTACGCTTACCTTCATGTCCTGATTAGTTACCAAACAGAATTTTTCTCAATAGGGATGGAACTAGCTGCTACAGTACCTCTTATTCACTGGAAAGAAAATTATTTTGTGAATAGATGAATCATTAAGAAGATAGGATATCCTACTAAGAAAGTGGGTTGTATTTTCACTTCTGGTAAAACTTCACCAATTTAATCCAAAGGGGGAGGTATAAAATGTTCGTACCAGTATTTTGCCAGATAAAGAATGAAATAAAAGATGAAGTTCAGGGAGAAAATCCTTACGTTTTCATTTTATAAAATTTTCTTTAAACTGAATTTTGTTAAAAATCAGATTTCATGTGAAATTATTGAGTCCACTTATTGGAAAATTAGAAGATATTCTTATCTTAGATCAATATTTTTGAGACATAAGTGCCAGTAAAGGAAATCTAACTTTTAGAAATGTTAGGGTTTCTGTTGCAACATAAAAGGTTTGTACATTTTAATTCATATTTGGTTCACTTCATTCCTTCCTTTTTTTTTAAAAGTGTTAATATAAAAGCTTGAGAGAAAAAATACTCAGCGATGATGTGGTAGGGGAGGAGTGAGATGCTATATTGCTAAGAGTAAAGATAAATAATAGTAGGTGCTAGGTTTATTTAACCTAAATGGGTCTCAGTTTCTCCATCTGTACAATAAGAGAATTGGACTAGATGGTCTCTAATCTACTATTCTACTTTGATGACTTCAATAGACAAAAATAGGTTTAAATTTCCACTTCTCCAACCCTTCCAATCTCTATTAGTGATCTTCATTAAAAGTGATTCAGAAGAAAAAAATAATTCTAACAGCATGGTAACCAAAATTTTTAGATTTTTGTTAATACCTTCATTGATGTTGGGACCTGCTTTGTATTTTACTTTTAATTTTTAAAGATATATTTTATTGATCTGTTTTTTATTTCATCTTCAAATATCTATCTATCTATCTATCTATCTATCTATCTATCTATCTATCTATCTATCTATCTATCTATCTATCTCCTTATCTCCTTTCTGCCTTCCCTTCCCAGCAAGCAATCCCTTGTTACAAAAAAATTCAAAAGAAGTCAAACCAAATTATCAGCTTAGTCCAACAGTTATCTACAACAGAGCAGCTATTTTATTTTAAATATTAAAGAAAATTAGATGAAAATATTGACAAAAGAATAATATTACAAAATTGGCAAGTGCATCTTTTGCTAAACTGCTAATTTAGCATATATTTAATTATTTCAAGGAAGGTGGTGGAATACTCAAACATATCCAAAACCATAATTTTAATTTCCCTTGATTTTAAAAATGATCACTGATTTTAAAAAGGATAAGTCCATTTCATTAACAGAGAAATACAGGTCAACTCTAAGAAGACCAGTAATCATTTGAATGACATTAAGAAAATATTTTATCTATTTCCTCCAGTGGTCTTATTACACAGTCTCATTATTGCATAGGGATGGCTCTGGCATTTCAAAGGCTAGACAGGAGAGACCAGCAATGGGCTCTGATGTTGAACTCTATTTCTGTGATCTGAATACAAGCCCACGTATGTTTTAAAAAGTTCATTGTCATAGGGCTGGCCACCAAGTGATGATGTTTTTTTTTTTATCAGAATAACTTAAGTCATCTACAAAACAAGGGAGTAGAAAGAGTATAAAACACAGTTGGAGTGTGAAAGAATTTTAAAACTTCAAGGAAAGCTTGTAGTTGTGATCCTGTGACATTTCTTCCATACTGTGATATCTCTCAACCAATCTGGACAGGCTCAGTAAATGTTTTTAATTCACATGCATAAAATATCTCTTAATGTAGCCATAAAGAATGGTTAGGAGAGGTTACAGGGTCTATGCTACTAGGATGATGGCATTAGCTACTGAAGAGAAGGAGAAAGACTGGTGCTATAGCTCAAGTAGTGGTGTCTTGAATTTAGCAAGATCTTGAATGAATTAGTTTGTACAACATTGAATTATAGGTCTTTTATGACACAATCATTCCTTTTACAATCTTTTATGCGTTATTAAATTGCTCAGCAAAACCTTTCTTCACTGCCTTTCAGTGAGGTTCTACTATCAGAGTTGTGTATGGAGTAAAACTAGAAGGAAAAATTACTTTATCACAAACATTTCAGAAAATCTGTCATTCTGAGGCAATTTAACATACTAATAATAACTCAGTTATATACTTGAATTTCTATGTTAATCTGAAAAAACATATGGTGACATCTGGGTAACAATAACAACCTTCTGAATAAGAAAGTTTCTGAATGGTGCAATGAAAATGGTACTTCATTTAAAGTCATAAACTTGGGTTTGAAGCCCAACTTTTTGATTTACCACTTGCAAATTGCCTTGGGCAAATCATTTAACTTTTCTAGATCTCAGTTTCCTTGAATTGTGAGGGAATTGGTCTAGATGATCTCTAAAATACTCTTATGGTTCTAAATTCTATAATCTTTGCCATCTTCTAATTAAACAACATTGATGGAATTGGGAAAGTCAATACAACTTAAATGCTGCTAACTTCAAGCATTTATATGTTTTGTAAACCCAGCCTCTAAAACTTAAAGGTTGGGTTTTTTCCCAATAGCCTTCTCTGCTTCTCAGTTGTCACTTTGAACTTAACAATATTTGAACTGATGAAGATTCAATGCCATCTATTGACTGCATTCCCAAGCCTACAACTCTGGGAACCTGAGGCAATGATTGGCTTAGACACTGGACTCAGGATTGGAATGACTGACCTTTAATTTTACTCAAAGCCTTGGGCTATGATACATAAGTCATTCTTATCTGATAATTCTCCAAGAGACTTGACTCTGTATATAGATGGCAATTATCTTCAGCTGTAACTTCCTGGATATTTTGCCAAGGGTTTCATGATGCATATATGCAAGAGTGGAAAATGGGAACTGGGGAGAGGTAGGAATTGTTTCTGCCTGTGACCTAAGTAAGTAAAAACTCATTTTTTCCTTTAACCAGTCTTCAAACATTAAAGCATTTTATATGGATGTAGCAATCATATTAACATTAATTCAGAGTTTTTCTTAGTAATTCATATTCTAGAGTGCTTGCTATCAATGAGGTTGATCAACAGAAATATACAGGGTTTTAAAAATGAAAAAAATTTGTATTAAATTATTTATGGGTCAAAGTAGATGGCCACTAGGAGGCCTTCCAACTCTGAAATTTTGTGACTCTATAGACTTTTTACAATAAAAGTGCTCCACTCATCATTGGCATTCAAATTACCTGCTGTGAAAGGCAAAATGTCAATCAAAAAAACCTCCTAAAATTAAAATATGATTTCTTCATTCATGTTTTAATTATGTTTGGGAGAAAACATTCAGGGGTCATATGGCTCACTTAAATTAATTTACATTAAAAACTAAAATGGATGCTGGATGGAGAAATGAGAAAAAAAAAACGGGGATGGAAACAGTCCTCTGCAACTTCCAACTACACAAACAGCCATATAATAATAAACTTGATCATTAAGCAAATATGGTCATTTTCATTCCTTTTGAATTGATCACATAACACAAGTACTTAGATAAATTTTATTTCATTGAACCCTTTTGGATTTCTAGAAATCAGTAACTTGTTGGCTTATTTTAAGCACTTCAGTAATCTATGTGGAGAAAGGAAAACCTAAGCTAGAAGATAGGTTAATAATAAAAGCTAGAATTTATACATTGTTTTAAGGCTTGTAAAGTATTGTATCTTATCTCATTTGATCTTCTAGGGTTCCCAGGAAGATAGGTAATCTTTTTATCTCTATTTTACAGATAAGGTAACTTAGCCTGAAAGATGCTAAATGATTTGCCCAAGGTGTCCAATGAGACTTAAATTGGTATTCCTTATTAGAGCTCCAGAGTTCTCATTCACTGTTCCTTCCTGTCCACCTGTTTGTGATCCTAGTTAGGGTTTTCTTAACAAAGATATGAGAAGGTTTGTCATTTCCTTCTCTAGCTCATTTGATAGATGAGGAAACTGAGGCAAACTGGGTGATGTAATTTGTCAAGAATCACACATTTATGTATATGAACCATATTTAAGCTAGCATATGATTCTGCAACAGAAAAATATGTTCAAATGAAAAAGAACTCTAAGAATCCAAAGGATATTTTCTTAAACCACCTTTTCTATTGATTAGTAATACTAATAAAATTCATTTTCTAGAAGATTAATAAATCAATGAAAAACACATCCCTGCTTCACTTTCTGTTTTTGTTTATTTGTTTGTTTTACTGTAATAATGGCCTTTCTGAATGACCTCAAAGTAAGCCCAGAGCACATATACTGTTAGGGTAGTTTTGGTTTTTAGGTGATGATGTGACAACACTGAAATCTAAATATTGCCATTATATATGAATTCCATTTAAATTTGAGTTTCAGTCAATAAGTTGTGGTACTAAAAGTTGTCTCTGGCTGTGACTGGAATATCAAAAAGGCTAAATTAGGTTTAAATAAGTCATGTTTTTTTGAAGGAGGGGGTTGAGGACATAATTATAATACACAATGTTTTCCCTTGTAATTGCAATACTGGAGTAGTCAGAGAAGAAAATAATGTTGAAGTTAATGACCACAATTTAAGATGAAATCTGAGAAGTTAGATGAAACTTTAAAGATTAACTTTTAAAATACAGTATTAGCAAAGTCAAACAAAATGTTCTTCCAGGCAGAACGGTAGCTTGCTAAACAAATAAAACCCTGAATAGAATCTTATCCATCCCCAGAAACCCTTTCCAAATGCCATTAGAGCCAGAAATCGTTTGTTATGTAACTGCATATAGCACCCATCATAAAATATTATGTAAATATCTTTTTTGGTATCTCATCCTGCCTAATATTGTCTTTTATGAACTTTGCATCTCTCCCAGTTGCTAGCACACAGTAGGTACTTAAACAATGTTTTCTGTATTTTATTTCTGAATGAGGCTATTTCCATGTTTTATTATGTTAATTATCTCAATATGTATCAAAGACAGAAAAAACATTTATTTTTTAATAAGTGATGCTTCATTGAGAATTAATAAATGGTCACATATGCTTTACTTGTATAGATTTTCAGTATGCCTGCTGCTTAAGATCTGGGGTAGCTCTATGGTACAATGGATAGAGTACCAGGCCTGGAGTCAAGAAGACTCATGTTTCTGATTTCAAATCAGGTCTCAGATACTTACTAGCTATGTGACCTTGGGCAAGTCACTTAACTCTACCTTGGTTTTCTCATATTCAAATAAGATGGAGAAGGAAATGGCAAACCATTTTAGTATTTTTGCCATGAAAACCCCAAATGGGGGCACAAAGCATTGGACAGGAACAAAATGACTGAACAATTTAAGATTTGACAGATGAAAAATTCTTAGAGATGTCTAGTTGTTTTAAAACACTTGTATACTGACTGATAGTTCTATATTAATCTGAACCCTTAACACAAGAAAAAAATGACATTCAGCTTTACAAATAATGCTTTATTCTGGACTTTATATTACATGTATTTTTAATAATGGAGCTTTAATAAAAAAATAAGCCCAATTAACTTATTAGAGTGAATAATTAAGAGTGCTTCCCCACATTGGATAAGGATAGAATAAGCAACCCAACATAATTCTGACACTATGTATTATTGAAAAATTTTCATTTAAATTATTTTAATTTAAATACAATTTCAACACTAAATATAATAAAGAAGATAACACTTTTCATTAGGCCAAAGAGGTCTTCTATAGTTTTCATTCTGTTAATTAAAAAATTAAAAACAGTGTTCATGTTACTACACTATAAAAATGCTCTTTAAAATTTTATAAAATTAAAATCAGGAGGGCAGTTCAGCATTTTCAATACATGGAGACAAATAAATAGAACATTTATTATTTTTCATTATATCATGCATTCTTAAATAAGGCAGATGGCTTTTCAAAATACTTAAAAAAGCAAGATGAATAATATTTTCAAAGTTGACACTGTCTAAAGAATGACATAATTTAATTTTTAAACCACAAGTACTAGATTATTTTTGGACCAGCTATGATAAAACTACATTAGTAAATCATACTTATTGCATAAGGAAAAAAATGTTCTATGGATCCATTAAAATACTAAATGTTTTCAAAGAAAATGGGTCTAATCATATTGGGTCTCTGAGATGGTATCACAACTCCAAATTATGATCCTGGCTAGCAACCTTATTTGTAGCCTAGACAGGCATGTTAGGTCATGGGCCTCATGTCCATGATTTAAAAAAAAAAAGCTTCTTTACAATGGAATTCAAATTGAATGGTTATGAACTCCATAGGCATTCTCAAAAGGAAAGAGGGCTTGCTGTTTGGCATTCTGTTTAGCCATCTGTGAGGAGCTGTTTTATGGATTTTCTTTTCTTTTAAAAAGATTGCAAATATCATGCCCTCTTCTGGAAAGAAAGAATTTTTTTCTCTGTGTAACACTCAGTGAAAGAAAATGAACTTTATTATTTAAAAGAAGAAATCAGCACCCTATCCATTTAAATCTGGTTAACTATCAGTTTATTCATTCAGCTGTCACCTGAAATAATAAGTCTGATTGAAAATAAGTCATAAATCAAGTTCTCTACAATGAGATTGTCACTAAAATAAAAAAGATGTTTAGTACCCTTAGTTTGTTTTTCTAATCACTTGAATTTTTATCAATAGAGGTTACTCAGCTCTCTAAATCCATTATTTAAGATTATTGTTATTTCACATACCTTAAGTGTAGTGCAGTGAATGTTACAGGGAAACCTTATACAAAACCAAAGAACCAACCATATAATAGCTGTGCTAAAAACAAACAAAACTCACTAGCAATTAATGATGCTATTTTAATGGGATTAATAGTAGGAAGGCACTTGGTATTATAAAGGTCTTGTTGTTACATTAAAAAAAAAAACCCAACCTAAATCCATTTGTTACATAATGATTCAGATCAATAAAACTCAAAATGGTCAAAGGCTTGGCTCTGATGATAAATAATATTTGTCTTGCCTTTTTGGCATTATTTCAAAATCATTACTGAGAAGTCGATTACAATCTGTTAGACAAAAACAGTATATGCTTATTACTGGCCATTTCTGGCACCTAAAATTCTGTATTGCAGAATCTATTTAAAATCAGTATAGGCTATAATGTGTCTCAGGTTTTGGGAAATGTAAATTTCATTTGATGTTATCTAGTTTTTATCTGTCACTTTTGTTATTTCTCTGGTTTCTTCTCCACTTTACCCTGGGAAATATATATGCTGTCTCTTCATTCTCACATCTCACTCACATAGGTTTTTTGCCTCATTCCTATAGTGGGTTCATCTTTACCTTTCCTTTTATTGCTTGCATACCTGTTGAAATTCCAGTGTTTCAATGAATCCCATATTGACTGAGAGTTAGGCCTTATCTCTACGCCCACAAACATTTCATTTTCTACTAGTATACTTCTTGAACTAAAAGCCTATCCATAATGCAAAAATTTTTTTCTTTATTTAGTTTTCTTTTGTGGCACTTGGACAATCACCTCTGTTATCTATATGTCCTTGAATTGGTTCTTCATTTTAGATCCTAAATTATAAAAGCATAGAGTGGTTGGCCTATCACAACTCCATAAGTGCAAAATATATGTTATTACATAATGGTCATAAGAAACTAACTGCACATTCTCTTTTGTGTTAATTTGACACATGATATCTTAAGTATTTTATGTAGTATATATTTAATGACTCGTTCCACAAAAGTTATCTTTATGAACCATACTCTTCAGTAGAGATATGACAAATTCTTGCTTTATATAAGATAAAAAGATTCATATTCCAAAATATATCAAAGTCTAAATTTTTTTAATTTTTTTCATAAAAAATTAAAAAAAAACTTTTAAATTTTTTTAAAACTTCCTAGTCATTGAAGGATTGAGAAAAAAAAACAAATCTGAGTTTACAAAAGCAAATGATAGTATGGATTAATTTTTATCATTTCCATGTTTACATTAATAATAAAACATATAATAATGCCACTTTCTACTATACTTATTTTCAAACAAAATTTTGTCTCAGTTATTAATTTCTATCTATTCAAGCTACATTTACTTAAAATATTGACACTTTCCTTTATAAAACTAAGATTAAGATAAATTTCATCTTTATTCAAGGTAAAAATAAAATAAAATAAAATGCATCCCAAAAAGCAGGATAAAAAGTATTACCAGTTTTCTTAAGGAAAAAAAAAACTACCCAAAATGTCCTTCCAAACATATTCTCTCTTCACCACATTTTACATTTATGTTCTAGTATATTTTATTTTTCCTATGTTACAGATACTTACTTCCCCTCAAAACAAAGCAAAAAAGTGAAGTTTCAACCTTGGTTATCTTCCCACTGTGAGTAACTATAAAAACCATAGTATAATGAACTTAATATTAATTAAAACATGCTGTTTGAGATATCAGTTGGAAGAAAATCCTTTTGACTTTTCAATATCATACAGCCTAGAAATGATGCACATAAAAACCATTTTATCAGTTAGTATGCATTTATTGAAAGAGATGTATATGGGTATTTGGTATATAATAAACATTTAGGGATATATAATAAAGAATAGAAGTATATCTGCTCTCAAAGAGGGTGTTAAGTATTGAGGTGAAAAAAGAGACAAGAAATTGACGTAAATCTATGCACATGGATGCAAGGGCATGGAAGAAGAAGTCAGCCACCTATTGTACTTGAATAATAGAGAATGGGAAAATTGAATTATATTTTTTAATGTATAATTATTAGACCTGGCCTGTGAATCGAAGGCAGGAATATGTTACATGAAAGGAAATACGGAGGTTATTCAGTGACCCAAGTAGTTGGAAGATGGGGAGTGAGGACTAGCAGGTAGTAAGGTGTAGCCACTTAGGTAAAGAAGAAAATGAGAAGCCAGGTAAGGTGAAAATAAATGATCTTAACATGGCAATAATCAAATATTCACATTTGATCACCAAGTATATGGAAACATAATTGCAGGAAATTATTTTAGCTTTAATATGTAGCACACTTTCAGGGAGAAGGGGACAGAACTCGAGAAAGGAAGAAAGAAGTTATGGTAATTACAGTATATGTAAAATGTACTTTGGCAATGGTTTTGATGATAGATGTCAAAATAAACACTAACAACATCTTAAAGAGTTGGACAATTTAGGGAGTTAGATAATAAAACATTTTTGAGTTGAGAAACATTTCTAATGCTAATGCTCTGTTTATTTGAATGCTACATTTCCAAAAGCCAACTTATTTTCATTGCTTTTGGACATATTAAATTTTAAATCTTATCAAGACAGAAAATTCAAGTAATTAAATTCTATGTAATGTGATAGTTTCTATTTGGAGTATTTCTTCCCAATATAAAGACTTAAGACAAAATAATTACTTCAGGACTTGTGTTCTTTTCAGATATTCAATATGCATATGCATGATAATTTTTAGATGCAATTGTGGATTCAGAGTCCTGAAGCATAGGGAATGCATATTTCATCCAGAACCAACAATGCTATCACTTAAAAATGTATGGAATCAGTGGGCAATAAGTTAAGCTATAGATTTCAATAAGGTACTTATGTGTATCTGTTTGTGTGTGTGCAGTTCAAAAATCAAGTAAGGAATGAAAACACATCCATTCATTTATTCAATAACATTTATTAAACACCTACTCTGTTTAATGTGTAGGTCTTTACTCTAACCACTTCATATTTGAGTTTGCTCTATAAAAATTGATTTTTTGTCATTTAATTTATTTACGTATTTGTTTATTGGCACAAAAATTATACTTAAAATAATTTTGAACAAAATATGGCATGTTGTTTATCTTGGTAACTTGTTGATTATTGGTTTTATAATTTTCTCTTCACTTTGATTGTTAAGTTTGTGTAATATTTCTTCAAATAGATAGCAATTGTATTTCATAAAACTACTTGGCCATGCCCTTCTTTCATGTTTGTTTAATGGTTTTTTTTCAGTTCAAAAGATATAAAAGTACTTAAGAATGAGCACTAAGTGTGTGCATTGCTGCACATAGTTATTTATCTCTATGAATATCTGAAAACATATGCATTCTGATTTGCATTTTAAGGATGATGAAACTGTCACATTAGTAGGGTGTATCATGCTGTGAAGAACTCCCACAATGCTGCAACAGTTGTTCAAGTCATATTCATCCTTTCGTGCTGCCTTTATAAAAAGATATGCAATGCTGGACATGATTGATCTATACCACAGCTGCAGCCTAAATTAAAGTGGAATTTTAAATATTAATGTTTCTCTGGCAGGGAGTATTTCCCCAGTGCTCTATACTAAAATTTATTTGGTAAGAGACTCAGAGAAGGAAAATATTCAGGTGACATATGAAGTCACCTTTTAAGGAAATGTCCTTTTCCGGTGTTTTGACTATTGTTTTTTTTTATTTTTCTGATGACATCCCAGTTGTGGCTAAGTTTAAATAGTCATAACCTGCAATGGCATGAGAAATCTAGAAAGAAGAATCTAAGTCCTCATATCAATTAATTATTTTCTACTGACGAACTTAAGACCCAAATCATTTAAAAAATTGTTCCAATTCTCCGTTTCAGAATGGTTCTTGCAGACCTATGCCTCAATGCCTTTGATTCTTAGGTGCCTTGCTTTTATCTTTTGAAGTCTCTTTAAAAATCTTCACCAACAGGTACTAAAACCTGTTCTCCAACTTCAAGATAACAATAGCCATTTTATATGATAGCTAAAAAATACTAGTCTGTTTTCAAATGTCTGGTAGTTTAAAGTGGACTAATTTTAAACGGATACCTAGTGTTGTAGAAAGTTTACAATGTATCGGTATAACCTGTCTGTAATATTTTGGATATACAATGACCCTAAACTGTTCATTATTTTCTTCAAAATAGGATTGGAAATGGAAAATTTGTATTTTTCTGAAAGGGGGAGAAGTGGGGAGAGAGAAAATGGAGGATGAGTGTAATGATGTCCCCCCAGAAACTCTGCCAAGGAGCATCATGGGAATTTGTGAGGGAGGAGAAAAGTCTGTTTATACAGGTAATATGACTACCCATGGAGTCAAAATAGTTTTTCTCTGGGGATTTTAGCTAGAAACTCAAAATGAGGTGAGCTTTCCATCAATTACAAAGGAATATTTAGTTATTTAATTAATAAATAATTCATCATTTCATTTCCCATGTATCATAGCAGTGGACCAGCAGGACCTGCTTGCCATAAAAGAAAGCAAGTACATCTTCTCTTCATCTAGATTCTAGAAGGAATAGCTATAGTACTGTGGGAGGGAACTTTCCAAAGAGGGAAGATGAAGGGCAAAAACAAAGTACAGAAATGATGGATCAAGAAATAAAAGCAAAGACAAATGGGACAGGAAAGCAAACTAAATAGAGAAGGGAAGAAAAAAGAGATAAAATTATAAGAAAAATATCCCATATTAACCAATAAATTAACAAAAAAAGGAAAAGAGATATATTGAGGGGTAAAGAAGAAAATATCTCCAGTTTCCTCCTGGCTGTGTCTACTCACCTGAGACACAGAAAGCCAAGTTACATTATTTCTTCATTAAAGCAATTTCATAAATGGTGAAATGATAAGCAACCTTGAGAACTGCCATCTAGAGCATATTTATTTTTGGATAACCAATGCTTGTTAGTAGACTTACATCTCCAAACTCATAAGCCCATGAAAGACACATGTTTGTGAGTCCAGGTAAATCTCTTCTCCCCAAACTCTCCAACATTTTAGGAGTTATGAGATGATGTTGTTTTTTGAGGGTTGAGGGGGAGCAATGCCTACTCTTGAAAAAAGGTCCCAGGGAAGACAGCAATAGGTGAAATGAATACCAGATATTAAGAAGTATGTCTTTTAATAAAATTCAGTTGGGAATGGATATCTTTATATAGTTATAATCTAATACCAAAAATGGCAAATATGGACAGGAGGAGGCAGCAACATTTCAGGATGGAGAGAGAGAGAGAGAGAGAGAGAGAGAGAGAGAGAGAGAGAGAGAGAGGAAGAGAGAGGAGAGGAGAGGAGAGGAGAGGAGAGAGAGAGAGAGAGAGAGAGAGAGAGAGAGAGAGAGAGAGAGAGAGAGAGAGAGAGAGAGAGAGAGAGAGAAGTGCTCCACTGTTTGGCTGTTCCTGACATTATAATGTATCATCAGCGACCATATAAATAACTACCAGCGGCTTCAATATTTTTGTCAAGAGTCCAGTCTGCAGTG